>NC_064856.1:76959638-77265489 GCF_024139225.1 Suncus etruscus | reverse complement strand
ACAGGCAAATAATTGTACACTGCTAGAAGAAAGGTATCCATGTCATATCTTCTAACTGACATGGTCATGAAAATGGTCCTCTTGGAACTAGGGAAAGAGCCATGGTCTGCACGTTCTTATCCTTTGATGCAAGAAGTCTGGGTTCCACCCATGCCTCATCATGACTTCCAAGCATCAACAGAATATAGTCCCTGAGCACCCTCGAGAGACTATCCCCCCACCCCCAGAAACCCAAGCACGAAGAGAAAAAGCCCCTCTTAGATCTTTGGTTGAAGGGAAACCAGCCCTGCTGAAAACTCCTTTCTATTCACCCCCCAAACCCTGTCCCTATCTTCCTGGTAACCCAGCACAATGGATTCACCAAGGCAGCACATTCAGGGCCCTGGGACTCCTGGTGTGTGGTTCTGTCTTGTGCTCTCTGCCCCAGGGTCTGGCAGAACACAGAGGAATGCTCACAGCCTAAGACTTGCCCACTATCCTCCCTCCCTCTTCCATTGGAGCACCAGGCTTCTCCTCCCCTGGCTCTGCAAAACTCTTGCAGCTCCCCTGGGCCCCCATCACCACAATTCTCCTCACAAACATTTCCCTAATACATACTTTCGCATGAGTCATTCAGTGTTGGAATCTGTCTCTCAGAGAACCCAAAACTTACACAATCCTTGAACAGAGAAACTTAAATATAGGTGAGGGCAGGGTGGTAAGTCTTTATCAGAATTTTTATCAGAGCCAGCATCTTGACATGAGAATTTAGGGTTCAGTTTAGTTCTACTTCATCAGACTCAATGGAGGTGGGATTGCTGAGTTTTCTATTTGATTTGGTTTTGGTGTCACACCTGTCGGTGCTTAGGGATCACTCTTGAGCATGCTCAGAGGACTATATGCTATGCCTGGGAAAAAACCAGGGTCAGTATCATGCAAGGTAAGCACCCTAAATTCTGTGCTATCTCTCTGGCCCTAGAATTTCTGTTTTTAAAATATTTCTTTAGGTGAATCACATGTGGGACTAGCCAGAATTCACCTAAACTCTTCAATCCCTAACAGAAGAGACATCCTGAATATGTAGCATAAATATTCCTTATAAAAAATGCACCTCGAAATGTTAAAAAACTTGACAGATTTGTACTATTTAGAATAAAAAGAGTGCTTTGGCAAATGTAGTAGAGTTTATTTTTGTGGGGGTTTTCTTTCCATTTTTGTTTGTTCTGTCTTGATTTTGTTTTGTGGTTTTGTTTTTGTGCCACATCTGACAGTGCTCAAGGAAGTACAAGGTGCCAGGGATTTTTTTTTCAGGATCTCCCACATACAAAAGATGTGCTCAACACATTAAACTATCTCTCTGGCCCCTCAATTCATATACATATATATAATTTTTGGTTTGGAGCCACACCTGCTGGCACCCGAGGTAAGCTATTTCTGGCTCTGCACTCAGAAAATACTCCTGGCAGGCTTGGGTCACCATTTGGGATGCTAGATATCGAACCCAATCAGCTGCATGCAAGGCAAATCCCTTGCCCACTGTGCTACCACTCTAGCCCCTGATTTAATATATTTTAAAAACAAACATGAGGCAAATAAGAAAGAAGTAGACTTTGTTATTTAGACCCCAAGAATATTATTTTAGCTTCTTTTGAGCTATATCATGCTAAGAGAATTTTCCATCTCTTCTCCATAACTTTTTGTTGTTGCTATTTTGTCCCTTTCTGAGGTAATCTTGAAATTGTATACAGAACCAGGGAGAGAGTTTAAAGAACTGGAGCGCAAGCTTTGTTTGTAGGAGACCTAGATATAATGAAAGAGAGACATACAGACAGAGACAGAGAGAGAAGGAATTAGCAATAGTAGACAGTTTTCTATGTTTTCCTTTTTCTTTTTTCCTTGGTTTTGGTTTGAATGATCACCTAGTGAGGCTACTTCTGTTAGGTGTTGGGAGACCATATAGGATGTCAAGGATGGAACCTGATAGGCTGCATGCAAGGCAAGTGCCTTTCCACTATATAATCTCTCCTGCCCCCTTTTTAATGTATAGGGACCATACATGATAGTGCTCAGAGGCACCACACAAGTGCTGGAAAACACATCTAGGGTGTTGTACATGTTAGAATATTTTCAAATACCTTTTGAATGCTATATTTTTTACTTTGGTTGTTCTCCTCTTAATCTGAAGTTGCAACAGTTGTTAGATGAAAGACCTGCATGGGCTGGAGAGATAGTTCAGGCTCTTACCTTGCATGTGATCAATTCTGGTTTGATCCCAGGCACCCTACATGATTTCCTAAGTACTGCAAGAAGTGATCCCTGAGCACAAAGCCACAATTCCTGAGCACTGCCTGGTGTGCCCCGTCTACTTTCCGCCTCCAAGAAAAAAGGTTTGCAAATTACCTAGAATTTATGAATGTTGATCAATATCTTCATTCATATTGTAGCCAAGCTAACAAAAATAATGTTTAGACTGTAAACTCTTCATGCTATGTTTAAACACAGATTGAGTTAGATCTTTGAGTCTAAGATGTCTTTTTTTTTTTTTTAAGTGAAAAGTGGGTTTTATTTGGAGATACTGTGGACAGGGAGGGAAGAGGATAAGAAAGACAGAGACTAATCACTCAAGTGAGAATCCAGGTTTCTCCAAAGGTGGAAAGAGCCCAGGTACACAACCCATTATGAAACCATGGAAGACCACATCTCTAGAGGAGATGCAAGCCACATGTGCTCAGACACCATGTACCCAGACAACACGTGTGTGTACCTCCTTTGCTCTAAGTTGACCTTTATAGGGTTTTCCCAATGTGTCCTACATGGGCAGGTAAGAGCCCTATTGCTAAAATGGTTACCAAGAGGAAGGGTTTGGGTTCATTTATAGTCTTTTTTGATATGCCTTTCCTGACCTTTGTTTCTGCTGGAGCTTCTCTGGATAGTGGGTCCAGTCTTCTCTGGGTCTGCTGTGGCTCCAGGTAATATACTTATTAATGATGAAGTAGCTCATTCAAATACTGTCTCTTGGTTTTATTACTTTTCAAGAATTTATTACTCATGGGACTCCCTTCCCTACCTGCCTGCCATTCATTAGAATTCATAAATTTCTAAAATCTCCCTCAATTCTGTGTACATTTTGAGCATAGGAATAGTTCAATATGTCTTATTACCTTCTTTTCTAGATTTTCCCCATCCACTGAATATGTTTGCATGTTGTTTCCCTGCTATTTTAGTCATTGCAACTCACCATTTCCCTCTTCCCACACCGCTGCCACAAACAAACAATAAAAGCAAAAGCGTTGTAGGACCGAAGCGATAGCACAGAGAGTAGGGTTTTTATCTTGCACATGGCCTACTCGGATTTGATCCCAGCATCCTGTATGGTCTCCCACTACTGCCATGAATAACCCCATAGCACAACTGCTGGGTTTGACCCAAAGCAAAACCAAGAAGAATTGTGTTAAAAGACAATCACACCTATTTATTTGTATATTTAAATTTATATTTGCTTTTGGGCTACAAAACAGAGTTGCATAGTTGTGACAAGTGCCATATTGCTCACAAAATCCCAAATATTTATGACATGGCCCTAAAAAATAAAAAATAAATAAACATGTTAATAGAAAGCAAAATGGAAAAGGCGACAAATAGGCAAAAATACACCAGCATGTTTAATAAATACATGAGAGAAATGCAACTAAAACCAAGAAAATTCAAATTTAAACTGTACTAATTCCTTTTTTTTTTTTTTTTTAATGATTTTTGGGTCACACCCGGCTGTGCTCAGGGATAATTCTTGGCTCTACGTTCAGAAATCACTCCTGGCAGGCTCAGGGACCACATGGGATGCTGGGACTCGAACCATCACCATCGTACCTCTGCATGCAAGGCAAACGCCCCACCTCTGCATTGTCTCTCTGGCCCCTAATTTCATTTCTTATATGCTGGAGTCACAAATATTTAAGTCTGAACAATAACAAAAAATAACAGGTGGACCTGGGAGGTGAATGAAAGGATGGGAAAACATACTTTGAATACAAGAGTCCAAAGTTCAATTTCCATCATCCCCCAAGCACTATCCAGAGCACTGATTTAGGAATATACCCTAAACATCATCAGGCAGATTCCCTACCCCAGCCAATAAAAAAGCAAAGCAACAGAACAGCTATTGAGTGATAGGGGCTCTTAGTCTTGTTGGAAGAAGCACCAAAAGGAGACTCTTTTCTAGATCATTCGACACTAAAATGGTGAATGTGTATAAAATATTGAATGTGCGGGGCGGGCGCGGTGGCGCTGGAGGTAAGGTGTCTGCCTTGCCAGCGCTAGCGTAGGAGGGACCGCGTTTTGATCCCCTGTAGTCCCATATGGTTCCCCAAGCCAGGAGCAACTTCTGAGTGCAACGCCAGGAGTAACCCCTGAGCGTCATCGGGTGTGGCCCAAAACCGAAAAAAAAAATGTGCATGATCTATTATAGGACTATTCTTCTCCTAAACAGACATATACATACACATGCATAATATACACACACTATTACAAGGAAATATATTTCAAGGAAAAGTTGCCAATTGTATACAAAGATATATGCAAGAATGTTTATTCATCTAGCTGGAAAGATAACACAGGGTATAAGGCACTTGTATTGCATGAGGTGGCTTTTTTTTTTTTTTTTAATTTTATTTTGGGTCACACCCGGCAGTGCTCAGAGGTTACTCCTGGCTCCATGCTCAGAAATCGCACCTGGCAGGCTCGGGGACCATATGAGATGCTGGGATTCGAACTACTATCCTTCTGCATGAAAGGCAAAAACCTTACCTCCATGCTATCTCTCTGGCCCCAGCATGAAGTGGCTCTTATTGAATCCCTAGCATCACATGTTTCCCTAAGCACTAGTGACTTAAGCTGCTAGTGACTCCCAAACTCATAAGTAGGAATAGCCTCCAAGTACCTACAGGTTCAATCCCTCTCCTTGAGAATATACATGGTAACATTTTACAAAAAAATAAAATTAATTTAATATTAATAGGAAACTAAATAAATACAAGAATAGTGATTAAACAGAATACTAGATAGCAATGAAAATGTCTTAATTAAACTGAATAGTTTATGAATATGATTCAAGTTCACAAATTAAGTAAAAATGATAGAAAAGTACATTAGGCAACTGGACTAGTTCAGTGGTAGAGCAGCTGCCTTGCAATTATGAAGCCAATGAGGCTGTGAGTTCTCACCCAGGGCCCCAGCACCAGCCTTCACGCCTGAGAGCAATCCCAGGGACTTTGGTATTTGGAACCCCTGGTGTCACAACAATGTGTAATCTCTACACATTGTAATCAAGTGTGTGACCCCTGTCATCACAGAAGAACAATAATAAAAGAAAAACGAAGGAAAAGGAATGAAAGATGTTACCAAAAAAATTACAGAAGAGTACAGGATGGAAGGATGATGTTTATGAAAATCAATATTAAATATTATTTAGAAATACATAGATGGGCCGGGAAGGTGGCGCTAGAGGTAAGGTGTCTGCCTTGCAAGCGCTAGCGTAGAACGGACCGGACCGCGGTTCGATCCCCCGGTGTCCCATATGGTCCACAAGCCAGGGGCGATTTCTGAGTGCATAGCCAGGAGTAACCCCTGAGCGTCAAATGGGTGTGGCTCAAAAAAAAAAAAAAGAAATACATAGAAGTGTGAAATGAACAAGGGACCACATTTAAAAATCTAGTATGGCCAGAGAGATAGTGGAGTGCTTTGCATGTGACCAAACTAGGTTCAAATCCCAGCACTACACCTGGACTCCTGAGCACAACTGGGAGTCACCAGTTTGTTCAGAGCCAGAGTAAGCCTTGAGGACATCTCGGTGTGTTGCACCCACCCCCAAAGTACAATAATAGTTTTGGACAGTTCACACTTTTCAGAGAGAAGGAAGAGAACAAATATACATGGGCAGCTCTTACTCTATATGAAGCTAAATTGGGGGGGGGGTGATCTCTGCAGCAGTACTGTGGGGCCACCAGGAATATACCCTGACCAATAGGGAAGTTAGATAGTGCCAGGGTTGAACTCAGGGTCTGCACATGCCAAGCCTGTACTCCAACACTTTGAGCCATCTCCCTGTCTCTCAATATATGTGCCGGGGAGTAGAGCACACACCTGGCAATGCTAGAAGGACCATGTGGTACCAGGTTTTGTATCCAAGGTGGAGCATGCACTCCAGCTCCCTGAAATAGCTTTCTTTTTTCTTTTTCTTTCTTTTTTTTTCTTTCTTTTTTTTAATTTTTTTTAAATTTTTTTTAGTTTTTGGGCCACACCTGGTGGTGCTCCTGGCCGTCTGCTCAGAAATAGCTCCTGGCAGGCACGGGGGACCATATGGGACACCGGGATTCGAACCAACCACCTTAGGTCCTGGATCGGCTGCTTGCAAGGCAAACGCTGCTGTGCTATCTCTCTGGGCCCTAAAATATCTTTCTGATCAAACAACATAGTACTTTTTGGGGGGTTGTGAGAGACTGTGCTTGAAGAGACCTGCGGTTTCAGATTTTGAACCAGAGTTGGCTACATGCAAGACAAATGCCTTAACCCTTATACTCATCTGTCCTGCAAAATTCTTAAGCTGGTTGCTGGAGACTTAGACTGTTTTCTCTTGTGGACTAAAGAGAGATTAGAGTCAGCAGGTCTCTTACCTTGCTTAACTGACCCAGTTTCAATACCCAAGAACCCCATGTAGTTCCCTGAGCTCTACAAGGGGCCATCCTGGTGTGCAGAGCCAGGAATAAGCTCTAAGCACCACCTAGTGTGGTCCCAAAATCAAAACAAAAAACAACAAAACACACACACAAAAAAACCAAGACATTTTTATTTTGTAAGTGGGAAGTACTTCATAAAACCCCCAAATCTGTGTGCTTCAGTACTTACAATTCAGTCCATCATTACTGCAATGCCAGAGTTTCCACTATCACCCAATTTTTGTTTCCTGAATGAAGTAGCTTAGCCCAGTCACCTGACAAGAAATGGGTGATATGTCTGTGTGCAATTGTTCAGGTTCTATAAGGGTATTTGAGTATTGAGTAGTAGTACATGAAGCAGGGCGATATCGTTTAATTCCAGGTATCCCATATGGTCGCCCGAGTCTGGCAGAAGTGATTCCTGAGTCAGGCATCACTGTTTGGTGTTCTCTGGCACCCTAAAGAGAGTGCCTGAATTAGGGAGAGAGTGGGGCCAAGTCCAGCTTGGTCCTAATCAACAAAACTTTATGTTGTTTTTATGAGAATCCCCAAATAAGCATCACTCAGAATGTGTGTTTTTATCATTGCCTTAAGCACTCCACAGAATAAGCAGAGATTTCATTATCTCTGATTTAGCTGATAGATGCTAAGTTTATTTTTCTATAGCCATAAAAAAATATAGAAGAAAGAAGAATCAATCTGGAGACAGTCTCTTTTTTGTTTGCTACATCTTTCTTAATTCTTTCTTCTCGATTTTATATTTACCGTATTTTCCGGCGTATAAGACGACCAGGCGTATAAGATGACCCCCTAATTTTACAGTTAAAACATAGGTTTAGGCCTATATTTGCTGTATAAGACAGAATGTTCCTGTGCTGCAACTGTATCTTCCACAGTGAGCCAATCACAACAAGCAAAGGTCCAAAGGTTATACTGTAATAGACGTCCTCTCTGACTCTGGCCAATCTGAGCAGGCTTTTAACAGTGTATAATTTGCATGCATAAAAAGCCTGCTTGGATTGGCTGAGTTAGAGGGGCGGTCCGAGCAGCCTTGCAGTGATTGGTGCAAGATCGAGTTGGAAAATTTGTTTTGTGGCAATATTCAGACAATTTTTGTTTAGCGGCATATTGAAACATTTTTCGGGATATACTCGGCATATAAGATGATCCCCGATTTTCGGTTGACTTTTTTTGTTTCAAACGTCATCTTATACGCCAGAAAATATGGTCTTTAATTTTGGGCCACACCCATGCGTACAGAAGGCTTACTCCTGATTCTGTGAGTGATAACTCCAAGTATTCTATCTACAGTACTATCTCTTTGACTCTCTTTCTTTGCTTTTTGGGTCATACCCATTGATGTTCAGGGCTTACAATGGGCTCTGCACTTAGGAATTTCTCTTGGCAGTGTAAGTGGGTGTTTAGAAGGAGGAGTGCATATGGGATGCTGGGATGCAAGGTAAGCACTCTACTCATTTTACTATCACCCCTGTCCTTCAGCCCTCTTTTTAAATTCTCTCTAGGAATTTCTGGTTTGCCTACGAGCTGGTCATTTTTCTCTGAGTGAATAATCTTTATTTTTTGAGTGAATTATCTTAAATTCCTTTATGCCTTTATTCCTTAAATGCCTTTTCCTCTTTTGTTCAGGGCATCTTATTCAGGAAATTTAGATTTGAGGTGATAGTACATGAGGTTGGGTGCTTGCTTTGCACAAGCTCACCTGGGTTTAAACCCCAGCACTCATATAGTTCCTTGTTCCCTGAGCACTACCCGATGTGACTTCTTTCCTCCCCCCCCCAAAAAAAAAAGAAATACAGGCTAGGGGTCAAGAACTGCAAGAAGAGCTTTCACCTTGTATGCTGCTGTTTCAGATTCAACCCCGCCCTCGTACCCCCATAGGATCCCCTGAGCCAGCTAAGGAGTAATTCCTGGGTGTAGAGTCAGCAATAATCTCTGAATATGGCTGTGTGGCCCAAAAACTGTGAACGAAAGAGAAAGAAAGAAAAAGAAAGGAAGGAAGGAAGGAAGGAAGGAAGGAAGGAAGGAAGGAAGGAAGGAAGGAAGGAAGGAAGGAAGGAAGGAAGGAAGGAAGGAAGGAAGGAAGGAAGGAAGGATGGAAGGAAAGAAGGAAGGAAGGAAGGAAGGAAAGAAAGAAGGAAGGAAAAAAGGAAGGAAGGAAGGAAAGAAAGAAGAAAAGAAAAAAAGAAGGAAGAAAGAAAGAAATGAAACACAGGCTAATTGACCAATTAATCTTTAATGGAAAATGTATACAATGTAGCAACTATAAGAAATAACATTGTGGGCCCGGAGAGATAGCACAGTGGCGTTTGCCTTGCAAGCAGCCGATCCAGGACCAAAGGTGGTTGGTTCGAATCCCGATGTCCCATATGGTCCCCCGTGCCAGGAGCTATTTCTGAGCAGACAGCCAGGAGTAACCCCTGAACACCGCCGGGTGTGGCCCAAAAACAAACAACAACAACAACAAAAAAAACAAAAACAAAAAAAACAAAAAAAATAACATTGTTTTAACAGATCTCACCTCTTTTCTCTCAGTACTTTGTTTAGGATATAAAGTCCTTTTGAATAAGTGTCCATTAGAATCCTTTCTTACATTGCTCATCTGATAGTATGGATCTATTCTTCCATTAAATTTACATCTTCATTTTGCTTTTGTCTTGGGCCACACACAATGGTGCTCAGGATTTATTTCTGGTTCTGCACAACCACTGGTAGTGCTCAGGGAATCGCATGGAGTACCTGGGATGGAACCCGAGTTGAACATGTGCAAACATGAGCTCTACCTGCTATTCTATTGCTTTGGCACCTACATCTCTATTTTCTTAATCTCCTTTCATCCAAAATCATACTCCTAAGGTTTTTGCTTATTGGCAGCAAAGGATAAAGTTGTCCAAGTGCGGTTCACACCACTATATCACTTTCAGGTGCTGTGACATATATCAAAATACTGATTTTTGGTGCGGAATGTGACAAAGGTAAAATACTTGCTTCATGGGCATGAAACCTGGGGTTTTATCATAGCACTGTGGAAATAAAAGAACTAATTTCTGATATCCATGTAGGCCTATCATACACCTATATCTATGTCTATATCTATATTAAAATCTATATTTCTATCTGTATATATATTATATTGGAGGTCATACCTGGAAGTACTTGGAGGTTTTTCCTATCCTGAGAGCTGGGAGAGGGCTAAGGTTGTTCTAGGCTCTGCTGGGGGACCATGAAGTATAAGAGATTGAGTCTAAGCCTCCTGCTACCTTGCATGTGCTCCAACTGGTTATCCTTTTGCTCCTGCTTTACAATATTTTTGGAGGGTTCACTCCCAGGTGAACGCCTACCGAATTGCTCAAGAGTTGCTCTCAGTGGTGCCCAGGAAATCATGCAGAATCAGGGATCATACCTGGTCCTCCTGTGGGGAAAACGTGTGTAACAACCCTATTATCTATCTTCTTAGCAGCCCATCTTTATATTCTTAGCCTAGCTTTGCATGAGATACTTGTTTTAAAACAAAATACTCAAAGAAATGAATTATTTGGAGAAAATAAATGCAATCAGTATAATTTCTAGCTGTTATTTATAAGAAAGAAGAAAGTAGCACCTTGATTCAGCATCTTTGAGTACCATCATGAAATAGAATATGTGTGTGTGTGTGTGTGTGTGTGTGTGTGTGTTTTGAGCCACACTCAGTGACATTTGGGAGTTACTCCTGGCTATGCGCTCAGAAATAGCTCCTGGCTTGGGGGACCATATGGGATACTGGGGATGGAACCCAGGTATGTCCTGGGTCAGCCGCATGCAAGGCAAACGCTCTACTGCTGTGCCACCGCTCCAGCCCCCATGAAATAGAATTCTTAGAGGAATCAATTAAAGAAACTATTTTCTCCTGGCTTCACTTGTTTATGAAAGTTGTTGGAAAATGACGGAAAAAAAATAACCCCTCAAATGCAAAGATTATTTTCATTTGAAATTTCATGGGTCTGCATCCACTTGTTTCCATTTTCTTTAAGTTTACTAACATAACAAACAACTTTAGGGACTTTTCCGCCTTAATTTAAAACATTGATGAAAATGTTTCCAAGCAGGCTGGAAAAATAATTAATGAACTGAGCCCCTGTTCACCACTGAGTGTGGTCCAAAAGCAAAACAAACAAAACGTCTTCAAGGTAAAGTAAAACAGCCCAGAAGCATAGCAGAAGCATGGAAAGGAGGTAGTGGGCTCGGAGTGATAGTACAGTGGGCAGGGTGCTTGCCTTGCAGGAGGCCAACTAGGCTTCAAGCCAAGGCACTCAGGAGCCCCACCAAGATGTTCCCTGAGTGCAAAGTCCCTAATATTCCTGGGTATGGACCTCTCAAAAACCAACCCCCCCAAAAAAAGGAAGAACGGGGCCGGGTAGGTGGCGCTGGAGGTAAGGTGTCTGCCTTGCAAGCGCTAGCCAAGGATCAGGACCACGGTTCGATCCCCCAGCGTCCCATATGGTCCCCCCAAGCCAGGGGCGATTTCTGAGCACATAGCCAGGAGTAACCCCTGAGCATCAAATGGGTGTGGCCCAAAAAACCAAAAAAAAAAAAAAAAAAAAAAAAAAAAAGGAAGAACGTGGCACTAGAGCAATAAATATTTGATAGAAATAAAAATTTGCTTTTGTGGGGCAGGAGAGATAGCACAGCGGTAGGGTTTTTGCTTTGCATGCTGCTGACCTGGGACGAACCTGGGTTCAATTCCCAGGATCCCATATGGTTCCCAAAGTCTGCCAGGAGCGATTTCTGAATGCACAGCCAGGAGTAACCCTGAATACCGCCAGATGTGGCCTCAAAACAAAAATTAATAAATAACTGTTTAAAGAAATATATTTATTTTGTGATACACAAATAAACCACAGAAGTCCAGAAGAAGAAAAAATTGTTGCTAATTACTTAACAACGACATTGCTGCCAGTTTCTCAGTGGTAATACCTAGCATTCAAATGCTTAGAGACATTTTCTGTTCTCAGATAGTTCACCCCTTTTGACTCTTCCAAGAGTCCTGTGTTTTAGGATTTTAAATATGGAAGAAGATTTCTAACTAGCAAGTACCTATGAAGACAAGTATAAAGATTTCAGGTGAAGTGGGAAGCTTGGGGGGTACTTTTATTTTAATTCTGCATCTAGCTAAATAGAAGCCCCAATCTCTCTTAGGATAAAGGAAACTTCTCCCCACCTCTTAAACACCTTCTTCTCCCTTGCTCACATCTCTCAAGCTTTTAGCCCTTTGGAACTGGGTGAGGGGAGAAGAGTCATTTGAAACGTTAACTGAATGCTGGGTGACAAATTCTGCTTTCCAGGTCATCCAATTTAGGAGATCCTATTTCTTCATGAGTACATTGGAGAAGAATATGGGGTGCGGGGATGGATGGTGGGGAGAGAGAGAGGGAAAAAAAAACCCAAAACCAACCAGGGTAAGTCTCTATGGTTCCACCTACAATCTCCAACCTGCCACGCAAAGGCAGCCAAGTCAGAGATTTTTTTTTAATGCCTTGAACCATCACCGCGCAGCACCAACCACACTGTCAGTCAGTCACTACGAATAAAACACGCCCCTCTGGTCTTCTTCTCGACCAATAGAAGCTGGGCTCTTTGCATAGTAATGAGCTCGAGACCTCCCCGGACCAATAGCGCGGCGGAAGAAGGGCTCGTATTTGCATGTACCTAAGTGCTTTGC
Organism: Suncus etruscus; assembly: GCF_024139225.1. Classification (NCBI taxonomy): domain Eukaryota; kingdom Metazoa; phylum Chordata; class Mammalia; order Eulipotyphla; family Soricidae; genus Suncus; species Suncus etruscus. The sequence continues at coordinate 77,253,084 of NC_064856.1, read as the reverse complement.
ATAAGGCAGCGGCTGGGGGCTTGGGAACGCGAGTGTGCAACCCTAGAAGGGAAAAGGACGGGGAGGAGGAGGAGGAGGTGGTGGTTGAGCGAGCTGCTCGAGCAGCGCGGCGGCCGGAGCTGGAGCTGGCTCGGAGCTTGGGGCCAGGGGTTTGTTTGTGCAGCGGGGGGCTGGGGCTGAACTAAGCGAGGGGCCGAGCGCGGCATGGCTGAAGGCGGCGGCTGCACCCCGCAACCTTGAATTCAGAGCTAGCGAGGCGCGGGCATCGGCGATGGCACGGCGCGTGAGCCCCCGCCACTGCGCCCGGCCGGGTCGGCTGGCCTGAGCCGAGCCCGGGGAAGAAGAAGAAGGAGGAGAAGAGGAGAAGGAGGAGGAGGAGGAGGAGGAGGAGCGGGGCCGCCAGTGTGCTTCCTTCCATGGAGCAGCGGGAAGGGCGCAACTCCGGAGCGCCGCGTTGAAGGAAGGCACCGCGTTGCAGCCCCGCGCGATCGCCCGCGGACAGAGCCTCCCTCCGGGTGTCCCAGCCCCGCAGGCCAGCCAGCCGCGCCGGGGGTGCCGGAGGGCGCACACGGACACTCGCCGAGAGAGAGGCCGAGCGCGGGAGGCGGCCGCCGCAATGCCGGGCCCGCTGCGGCTGCTCTGCTTCCTCGCCCTGGGGCTGCGCGGCTCGGCCGAGCCCAGTGGCGCGGCGCCGCCGCCTCTCTGCTCCGCGCCCTGCAGCTGCGACGGCGACCGTCGGGTGGACTGCTCCGGCAAGGGGCTGGCGGCCGTGCCCGAGGGGCTGAGCGCCTTCACCCTAGCGCTGTGAGTGCCCCTGGAGGTTTTGGGGGGGATCCGGGGGCCGGGTGGAGTGCGGGGACCCCCCCTAAGGGGAGGAGCAAATCGCCAATCCCACCTCCCACCTCCTACCCACTCGGGTGTCCGAAGAAGTGGGGACTCCGGCGCCCCATTTCGTCTCTGGGTGCTGCACCCATACCCGCTTTCTAAAGTTTGCCACTTGCGTATCCGATCCCCCCCCCCCAAGTGGCTATTTGCAAGCTTTTTTTTATTATTGGGGTGGCGGGGATTCGAACCTTCCGACCCCTCTCCAATCCCCCCACCCGAGTACATCTGGGGCCTAGGAAAGAAGGGGGGTGAATCTGGTGATATTTGCCCCTGGCAAGTCTTTGACTCTCGTTCTTGCATGCTCGCATGCTCGCGTGGGCCCCTGCGCAGCTAGCTGGCAAGGGTTTTTCTTTTTTTGCAATAGAGTCGGGGTGGGTGAGGTGAGGGCGCCCAGAACTTGGCCCCGTGTCTGTCTGCACGTTTCTTGGGGAAGCGCCTGGAACCTTGTTGAGTTCCAGCATGTGGGGAGAAGAAACACCTGTACCTGTGCCCGAGCGACCTGGCACCCCGCTCCCCCTTTTTATTAGATTCAGCTAACAAACGTCCAGGTTTTCGCAGGGCTCAGGGGTGCCCAGAGAAAAAAGCAAGGGAGAAAAGTGAGAAGGAAATTGTAGGTTTCTTAGTGAAAGTACTCTTCTTAACCAACAAAGCCTTTTTTTTTTTTTAAGAAAAGAATGTGGACCTGAGATTTATAATGTTGGAAGAAAATCTGAGTTGCAAAGTATATGCTTTGCCTCATGCGAAATGTGGGTAGCATTTTTTCTCCCCGTACCTTAACCAGCGGAACTTTGCTTTTAAGCTGCCCGGGGGCGGGGAGGGAAAGTCACCCAAATGTTTTTAATTTCCAAAATCTCCCTCTTCCTCCCGGAACCTAAGGACCTTGGGTATTCTCTTTAGGAAAAAAGAGGAATTTGCAAGTCGGTGTTGGCACATATTACCCATAGAGAAAGAATAGGGTGATTGAGTGCTGGGGCTGGGTCTTTGCTCTTCTTCTACCTTTTTTGTGCTGTGGGCCAGTTGAGTGATTAAATCAAGAGCAGTGAAAGAACAATTTGAGAGAGGAAGGGATTCCGAGAGGCCCGTGGGTACAAGAGAATTGCCTTTTACCTTTCAGCTACTGAAAGGGACCTCTTAGGAAGAGATAGTTTGAAAGGAGTCAAGGATATCTCTGTAGATATCCATTCCATGCAGGCCAGAGCTAGGCTGTATTTTCAGGTGGGTTGTGGGAGGTGTTTTTTTTTTTTGTTTTGGGGTAATGGGGTTTTATTGAGTACTGATGGCTTTTGGCTTGGAACCTGTCCTCTTCCTTCTTTTTCTAGATACCCCACTCTGTGTCTCCTTCTCCTCGGCCCCCATAACTACAATGTTAGTTATGTATCTGAAAACATTAAAGTTCACTATCCTGAAAAATGAGTGAACTTTGCGATGGAGAGCAGTTTGGCTCCCTATGTATATTTAAGTGGGAACATTTGAAGGGGAGTGGGAAAAAGTGAGTGAGAGAAGAACTGGGAGGAGATGAGGCTTTTTGAGATTTTAGGGAATTCACTAGAAGGGTGTATTTACCAGATACCTCTTTTAAGTCTCTCTGTAAGTAGCAAAGCACGCTTTTATATTTTAACCAGTTGTAAAGAGCTTAGCAAATTCCTCAGGGTGTTTTTTTTGGGGGGAGGGGTTTGGGTTTGGGGTCACACCTAGCAGTGCTGAGGGGTCACTCCTGGCTCTGCGTTCAGAAATTGCTCCTGGCAGGTTCCAGGGGCCATATGGGATGCCGGAATTTGAACCACAGTCTGTCCTAGATAGGCTTCGTGCAAGGCAAATGCCCTACCGCTGTGTCATCTCTCTGGCCCCCAAGTTCCTCAGTTTTAATGAACAGACTTCCTTTCACAGGAAAGGGGCTGTTTACATCAGTATTTACACCACAAAGAAATAATCATATTAAACATTTAAAAATTATTTTTATTCAGGTGTTGGGTCACATCCTTTGGATCTCAGGGCTTACTCCTGGCTCTGTTTTCAAGGATCATTCTTGGCAGAGCTCAGAGGATGGATTAGGGTACCAGGGGTGAAGCATGGGTGACTCACATGCAAGGCAAGAGTTCTACCTGCTTTATTATCTTTCTAGTCCAATAATCATATTTTTATGAGAACACATTCCTTTCTGTGATACATCAGGCATCTTCTTTTCAAATTCACTCTAAGTAGTGAACACTATATATATTGTGATCTCTGGGTCTTAGAGCACTTACTTTTCTTAGCCTAGGAAACAGAAAGATAATGGGCATTGATCCTGATAGATTGCCTAGACTAGCAATACTGATGCCAGTGTTGGTGGTGGTATGTATATGTGCTCTTTTCTTCTATTTGTGTCCTGTGGACTGTACAATCTGATAATTTCTTCTTTCACTAGACCACTTTTTATTTCACTCTCAAAAGTGAATTGAAGTGAAAGACCAACCATTCCATCTAAAGGGTATTTGAAGGTCTGTATTATTTGCATTTTGAAAACCAGCTAGTTCAGTAGTTGTCCAAACCTGAGTATGGCAGGTGCTGGAGACCAGTCACACGCTTGTGGTATGTGTAGGAAGGACACAGTGGGGTTCCTGGGGTCTTTCTCCCAGTATTGCTGGTCTCTTTTCCTGTTCTAACTTTTATAATGCAACAGTTACATACCTGTGTTCTAGGAAACGGTTACACAACTGTGTTCTATAGCTACGGTTTCCAACTTACGGTCATCTATTCTTAATGAGAATGTGCGTATATGTGATATGTGTGTGTGTGTGTGTGTGTGTGCTCACGTGCATGTGCACACATTTTAGTCACATCTGACAGAGCTCAGGACTTATTGTTCCTGATTGTAAACTCTGGGGTCACTTTGGTAGGCCCAGAGGACCAAGTGAGATGCAGGGGACAAGGCCGGGTTAGCCACATGCAAGGCAAGCACTCTACCTGCTGTACTAACCCTCCTGCCCCCTTTCACTTCTTCCTAATTTCTGTAGTTTGGGCACTCTCTTCCTCTTTAGCTTACATTAAAAGAAATGAAATTACAAACAAAAATAAAAGGTGAAAAGCTGAAACTAATTATTAATCAGTATTCTTTTATTTTTTTCCTTTATCAATTTTTTCCTTTATCAACTTCACTTCTGAGGAATATGCATTCACATTGCACTGGAAAACCCCAATTTACAGACAGCTGGATATTATCTTTTCAACATGGCATTCGTAGCTCCTCATATGTAGACGACACTAGGGAAAGATTGTAGTAAATGGATAAAAACTTCAGACTCCACAGATAAGGCAAAATTAAGGCTTGGGATTTAGACATTCCCACACAGAATTGCCAGAATCAGCATTCTCAGCATTGTCTTGTCCAGATCTGAGAAGGCCCCAGAGAGAGGATTCTTCTTTAGGCTTCTTCTCCTTTAGGCCCGTTTAAACTTGTTTGGTCTAACAGTGCCTATTTCCTGCTGAAAGCTGCTTTATCCGAGTCTGGGGGCAGAGGCAGGTGTAATCCTCAGTATTATTCCTCAGAACTTCATATTCACATCTCTTGCTGCACCTGTAGTTCTCAGTCCTGTGCCATCATGCACCAACTTGTCACAGATGACCCTGGGTGTTTTAAAGGAAGTGATCTTACTAGTATTAACATTCAGTTTATATTATTAAAAGGACTCAAAGTTATTTCTGTATCAGTGGTATCAAAATCACTCTTATTAATTTTGTGGGAGAAATAAATGACATTGTAATGGGGGTGGTTGGGGACGTTGCTTGAGCACAGATTTCCACAGCCCTGCATGAGATCTGGTGCTGTTTTTGGAATATAAAGAGTATTTTAGTGATTTTTGTGGAGACAGTGATTGTTCTGAGCCCTTGATTCTAGTCCTTGCATTCCATTAAGTGATGGCCTTGGGCAAGTTATTCTGTGTGTGTGTGTGTGTGTGTGTGTGTGTGTGTGTGTGTGTGTGTGTGTGTGTGAAAGAGAGAGAGAGTGAGTGAGTGAGTGAAACAAAATGAGCTGATTGGACTTAGTAGATTATTTCTAAGGCTGCTTGTGGCTTCTAGAAGTTATATAATTTTGTCATGCTTTTAAGCTTTAAGATGACAAGGTGGTGGCAATGTTATGATTATCTCATAAAAAGATCCCGGGGACAGCAGAATGTCATTCTCTATCTGAAGTTGCACAAGCCTATTTCTTACCACTCGGAGGCGGAGTTCTTTGTGTTTAGAAGTGTGTGTTAGGAAATTTGCCATGGAGACTTGTTGCAGAATGCTAAGGTGCTTTGCTCTGGTAGAATAGCCCTGCTGTTTCCTGTGGGTATGGCTTAACACTTGGAAAATAAAATCACTCTGTTTCAGTAATTTGGATACTGTACAAATAGTTACTCAACATCCTCACTTCCATATAATTATTGTAATCTCTTCAACCTTCACAGTGTGCTATCACGGATGCTGGCAGGTTTGCAGGTTGACTGTTTTCTCCATAGAGTTGATGGTCACTGGTTACCTGAGGGGATTTTGAAGAGTTTTATAATATAAATTATTACTATTTCTTCTTTTAAAAGCATCATCTTGAATTCCTGTGTGTGTGTGTGTGTGTGTGTGTGTGTGTGTGTGTGTGTTCTTTACTTCAGATACCTTTTATTATTTTTTTTTTTTTGGAAGAGTGTTAAGTAGAAAGTATTTTCTTATATTTTCCCTTGAGTCTGCTGTGTCTGGCCAGTTCCAAGTCAGTAGCTAAATGTTTACATTGTTGTGGGGGAGGAGTCGGGTCACACTTGGTAGTGCTCAGGGGTTATTCCTGGCTTTGCACTAGAAGTTATTAATGGCAGGCTTGAGGGGGAGCATATGGAATGCTGGAGATTGATCCATGGTTGTCTGCATGCAAGGCAGATGCCTTACCTGCTATGCTCTTGCTGCAGCGGTTTACTCATTTTTGATGGGAATTTTTATATCTCTTGATTTCTGAACTATTTATCTGTAAAATTTCCATTCAATCTGTCTTTCTAGAGATGACTTGCTATGACATACAAGTGAGCTTTGTTCTAAATAAGGCAGTTTATATGCATCTACATCTTTAAGTATAGATCTATTATTTCATACTCTATTGGATTCTGTCTAAATACAATGAAAGAAAGATCAGTATGTTGAGAAAAGGAGTGCTGGTTTCCAGAATGGTCAATAAATCATGAGTGACCTTGAATGAGTGACAGGCCACTTTAACCCTTCAGAGGCTTAGTTTCTTTGCCTATAAAAGCAGGTAGTAAACAGCTCTTAATGCCAAGGGTTATCTTTTTATATAGCTGGGCTTTCAAAAAAATTGGTTTTGGGTTACACCCACCAGTGTATAGGGCTGCACTGACTCTGCCATTCACACTCCTGGTGAACTTGGAGAATCATATGTGTTGCCTGGAACCAAACTCTGGTTGGTCATATGCAAGCCAAGCACTGTACCCACTGTACTATTTCTCTGTCCCTTAGTTGTTCTTTAAAAAAGTGCATATCTTGTGTCTTCTGTTTTATGTTCAGTCAAATATAGATTCCTACTAGTGCCAGCTCACTACCCCTTTTATTTAATGGCAATAACTGCCTCCCAAGTCGATGTGCTGGCTGTGGTGTGAGAGACACCAAAAACTTGGTCTACAAGTAGCCACTAGTGTTTTATGATTTCCAGCTGAACTGAATGCTAGTGACAGTTATGGTATCACAAGCATTTATTGTCCAGGCTCTTGGCTCCTAAGATTAGAATCCTAAGGTAACTTTTGACAACTTAATCTTTTAGGGAAGATCAAAGTTGTATGCTAGTAGGTGGGTCTAGGCAAGTTTAGGCATTTTCTTGGCCTCTGTCAGTCTATCTCTCAAATCCTTATTTTAGTCATCTTTATAATAGTGGAAATGATTGACAGCCCACAAGTCTGGATTCTGGTCTCCTTTGTTGGGTATATGCTTTTAGTCTGTTTTTCTTATCAGTAAATAATGGGTATTGTTCTAGATGATGGTTTATGAATTTGAATTTCTTTTTTAGGCTTTGAATTTCTCTGAATCTGTAGAATATGAATTGAGCCATGGCTTAAATGTCTTAATTCTTAGAATTGCAGGAATCTTAATTCTTCAAATTGCAAAAATCATTTAGTGATTGAATAACTTTTTCTAAAATGATCAAATTTTTTCCACTATAAAAATGATTCAAATATTTGTGAAAACAGATGTTGTTGTTATACCTGAATTAAAAGTTTCAGTTCTTCCACATGTGCCTTTTACTGTGAAACACGCAATGTAACTTAGACTGTTGTTGATAAGATAGCTCTTCTCTTTTAAATTTTAAACAAGATCTCAAGGTTATGGCATTACCCGTGTGTTACTCAGCTTGTTGCCTCGTGCAACCTTCAAGTTACTGGCAATGCTTAAAGACTGTTTTTCTTAGGATACAAGAAAATGGATCCTTTCCCCCAACTTTGTTCAGTGAAGTGTACTTTTTCAAAAGCTTCAGGGAGGATAATAAAATGCGTTAGTTTTAAATTCTGTCAGTGAAAAAACATTTAGCAAATCAGTCCTCTCACAGAATGACTAATTTGTCTGCCTTAGGTGACTTTTCTTTTGTGTCTTAGACCAGGTAGCAGCTCTATTGTTTGAAGTTGGGCGAGGTTCAAAATGGAGTGTAGAAATCAGTCTTAGCACAAGATACCTCATGATTTTCAGAGTTCATATCCAGTTAACAACCGCTCCACTTTATAAAGGCCTTAGCAATTAGTACTCAGATACTCCTGTTAGAAATTACAATGTAATTATGTGGTAGGTAATGCACTCAGGATTCATCCACCAAAAGGCAAATGTTTGTTCTTAAATTTTTGTCTATGGCTGGGACTATTTTTTAGTGAGTTTCTTAAAGTTTTCTGAAATATTCTATGACTTGATAGGCAAATCAAAACTCTTATTTTGAGCTGTGTCTCTGAGGGATGTTTAAAGGGGCTGGAGAGGTAGTTCCGAGGTAAGTTACTTTCCTTAAATGTGGCCAACCTCAGTATAAATCCTGGCACTTTGTCTTCTCAGGCTTTACTCCTGGCTCTGCCTCCAAAACAAAAGAAAAAAAGTACATTTTTAAATTATCTTTATTTAAACACCGTGATTACAATTATGATTGTAGTTGTATGATTTCAGTCATGTAAAGAACACCCCCTTAACCAATGCAACATTCCCACCACCAATGTCCCAAATCTCTCTCCTCCCCACATTTTGATACCTGATTAGAACACTAAGCAGATTCTCTTCCCCTTCTTTGGCAAGTTTATGGTGAAATTTGGCATTATTTGCATCTCATTTTAGATGTAAGTGGTGAGGTTAGGACTACCGTTGTAATATATTAAGTCTAATGAATAATATTTTTAAATGTATATTTGTAATTCTATTTTTATGCACTAAAAGGTCTTATGGGGAAAACATTGACCCTTCCTTCCCCCCATTCCCCTGAGGCACCATGTTGGTTCATAAGGATATAAGAATCTCCTTGTAAGGAAATGTAAGCCATAGATATTTTGGGAGGCAGCTGGGCTAAGACAGGGTATACATTTAGTCCCCAGACTAGTCTGTTTGTGCTAGCGACAAAAGATGTATGGAGGAAGCATACTTTATATATAACAAAATATCTGGTGACCCCTTTGCCTTTATATTTAATTTGTAGTTAAGTATTCCAACTCAAGAGAATTTAGAAATTCTTTTAGCTAGTTGTTTCTTTTCTCTGTTTTTCTGTTGGGAATGTTGCCTTTTATTTTGCCAAACTATAACTATAAAGTTAACAAATGTGTGAAAATTTGAATATAATCCTGAAAACATTTTTTGATTCTTGAATTGAATTTTAGAATCTGCTATTTATAAATAAAACATGAACTCTATTTTCTGAAAAATATTTTTCTATCTGATGTGACTTTTTGCCTCCTAAGAAGAGGGATGTGATTCATTTCTGGCAGGAAGATGAACCTTTACCTGGACACGGTGCAAGGCAGTAACAAGAAATGTTGCTGGGATTGCTTCAGTCTCACTTCCCTGTTTCCTCAGGGCTGTGCAGTGTGCGCATGAAGCGCTGAGACTAAACCACTTGAGTATAAACCACTGAGTAACTTCCCTGAAGAGCTGGGTTAGGGCAGTTTTCCTGGAAATGTAGGTTCATGTTCTAATTCTCTCCACATTACTGGGGTTGAAGGTATTTCAGCCTTCAACAACTGCCAAGTGGCAGTCTTTTCTCTGAAATTAGAGGAACTGGAACAGAGTTGATAATATGGTCCTTCTCCCTCTACCCCTCCCCTGCATTTTTTAAGGGATAAGCTTCACGTTTAGACCCTCTTGGAGAAGATGGATGATTGAAGAAGAGCAGAGTGTGCCCTCAGAGGAGACACCACTCGCTACTATTCTGTTTTAGATTGTCACCATCTCTGCTTTTTGTCCATTTCAAAGAGCTGCTTTCTCACAGGAGAATTCTCCAGAGTTAGTCTCTTGAATGACTTACACTGTAGAAAGTCTTTTCTGGGGCTGGCGTGGCGTCCCATGTGGTCTCCTAAGCCAGGGGCGACTTCTGAGCGCATAGCCAGGAGTAACCCCTGAGCGTCACCGGGTATGGCCCAAAAACCAAAAAAAAAAAAAAAAAAAAAAAAAAGAAAAGAAGAAAGTCTTTTCCTTTTCCCCCTTCAACTCACTATTTCTGGTAGTGGGAGAGAAAAAGCAAATAATGTCAGCTAACCTGGAGTATTCTTAGAGCATTTTCCTTTTCTTTCTTTTTATTTATTTATTTATTTATTTATTTTTTATTTATATACAGGGCTGTGTTCAGGTTGGCTCTGTGCTTAAATGTCACTCCTGGTGGTGCTTAGAAAACCATGTTCATCTGCATGCAAAGTAGATGCCATACCTTTTCCCCAGGGGCCCTAAGTCAGCTTTTTATGTCACTAGTTTCCAGTCTTCTTATAAGAATATTTTTATAAACAAGCCTTCCAAAATATTTCTGTTTTTAAAAGTTTTATCCAGTAAGTTTTTCAATCTGTGTGTTTTGTTTATTTATTTTGTTAGTTTTTTGTTTTGTTTTTGGGTCACATCTATTGATATTCAAGGTCATTCCTGGCTCAGGGATCCTGGCTGTCTTGGGGGATCATAGAGAAAACTGAGGATCCAATACAGGTAGGCTGCCTGTAAGGCAAATGCCCTACCTGCTGTACTATCAGGCAGGCCCCAAGTTCCTAAATCTGAGCTTTGGGCCTCTTATTTAACTTTTTATGGCATTGACTTAGAACTACTATGTAATAGGTTACAAGGAGGACCTAGTTTGTTACCATTTGTTTTGAGGAATATTAAACAGCTGTATGTGAGTGTTATCCCTTTATGGTTTAAAATTTCATTTCTCTCTTTTTTTGAAATTTAAATTTTTTTTTGTTTTGTTTTTGGGCCACACCCGGCGGTGCTCAGGGGTTACTCCTGGCTCTCTGCTCAGAAATAGCTCCTGGCAGGCACGGGGGACCATATGGGACACCGGGATTCGAACCAACCACCTTTGGTCCTGGATTGGCTGCTTGCAAGGCAAAAACCGCTGGAAATTTTAAATTTTATTTTAAACCTATATATGTATATTTAAAGGGGTGCTTTTTGGTAACAATTAGAAAGCCTACTAGATAAATTTTAAAATTATAACACTTCTCTATTTAAAGTGTGTATTGAACCCAAAGGCTGCTGGGGTCATAATAAGGGGCCGAAGTGATAGCTCAGTGGGTAGGGCATTTGGCTTTCAGGCAGCCAAACCGGGTTCAATCCTCAATATTCCATTTGCCCCCTCTCATCTTCCCCCCCACCCCCGCCTGCCAGGAGTGATAGCTGAGCAGAGCCAGGAATAACACCTGAATGCCCTTGGGTATGTCTCCAAACCAAAAAACTACAGCAACAACAACAGTAACAAACCAACATAATAGTCCTGGTAGAGAAACAGTAGCATGTATTTTTTTTTTTAAATCAAGATAGGATCTCATAGATTGTGTTGCCTTGTTCCTCATATCTCAAGGGAAAAAATATTTTCTTGCCTTGGACTCTGATTTATTCTTACTTCTTTCAGTTGGCTAACAGGGGAACTTAGTGTTCTCCTCATGTACATGGGCACATGATCGCACTCAATGTCTGGGTGATTTTGAGATAGGAATTTTCTAAGTCCAAATTGTAGAACACTGAGGATTTTTATTACAGGATGCTCATAGAAAGCCTGGGAAAGCTGTACTTTCCCTTCAAGATGTTGGAACGTCAAGCATTCTGTCCAACACTGCTAATTCTTTGAGAACTTCATGCTAAGGAATGCCTGCTCTTATTTTCCAAATCACTTTTCACATTAGGAATGGTTCAGGCTTATTGACTATGGACAATTTAGCTGTGTTCTTGTTTTCTTCATTTTACTTCTTAGCTAGGAAGAAATTTCTACATCAAGAGAGATTTTCTTTTAAGGACTATAAAAATGATATTAAAAAGTAATTTTAGAGTCAAAAATCCTTTCTTTATAAACTTCCACATTTTCTGAAAAGTTATGTCGTTCTTGTTAAGCCATTCTTAGATCTTTTCCAGAAACTTGAAATATTTTTCTGGGTTTTGATCCAGACTTGATCTGCAAATAAGTTCTAAAGCCAGGATGACCACTAGCCTATGCAACAGTGCTCACAACCTATTAGGTTGGCTGAGTGTTTCAAATATAGTTGTGTGTTTTCAACCCGGGTGTTGCTTTCTTTAAAAACAGTGTTTGAGATGTTTTTCCCATTAACAACTTGACATCTGCCTGGTTACACATGAATAGGCTGACCCAGTCCCTCAGCGGGGAGACTACCGTGGCCTTGCTTTCAATAGCCATGTCACTGACAAAGAAAACATATGGAATATTTCATTTCCATCCTTTGAGCTGCAAGAGCATGCAACAGAAGGGTTTATATTTATTAGTAGGTTGGCAAGTTTGTGTCTACCCTCAAGTTCATATTATTTGCAATCAAACTGTTTACTGAAAACCCTTTTACTTCCTATGGAAAGGAGAAATTGCTTTTTGATAAATCTATTCCCAATAGTTGTATGAATTTAGTTGATATGACCTGCTTCCCTGGTGGGCTTTGCTAATTAATCATCTATTTAAATTTTTCCAAAGGGAATTTGCATATAGAATACTGAGATTCCATTCTCCAAGGCTTTATTTGTGGGGTTTGTGTCTGTGTGATGGATCTACATGCTATGATTGGGGTGTTTGATTCCTAATGAGCACCCCTTGAAAACTTGTCACTTTTCTCTGATCAGTTAACAGAAAGAGTTGAACTGATGTTTTTCAGACTAGTTAGGCAATATTGCATCAATTTGTAAAATTTTTTTATTAATTTTTAATCATGCCTGGTGATGCTCTGGGCTTACTCCTGGCTCTGTGCTCATAAATCACTACTGGTGGGCTCAGAATACCCTATACAGTGCTGAGGACTGAACCCAGATAGGCCATGTGCAAGGCAAGCAAGCACCATACTTGCTGTAATAATCCCTCTATTCCTTAATATGAAAGGTTTTTGATGCCTAGTGTCAGCATTATACCTAGGGTTGAGTTTCAATTCAGATTGTGTTCATGGCTTTTACTTGTGGCACCAAGATCTAGTTTGAATGAAAATGTATCAGCAAGTTGGTAGAGGAGGACCAAGAACCTGGAAGGTGGCGGATGGGAACTCATCCCATTGCTGTCTGCTGAGGGAGTCAGACAGACAGACCCTTGCCTTGCATGAGGCCAACCAATTCAGGTTTAATTCTTGGAATCTTTTTTTTTTGGTTTTTGGGTCACACCAGGCAGTGCTCAGGGGTTATTCCTGGCTCCAGGCTCAGAAATTGCTCCTGGCAGGCACGGGAGACCATATGGGATGCCGGGATTTGAACCAATGACCTCCTGCATGAAAGGCAAATGCCTTACCTCCATGCTATCTCTCCGGCCCCAAATTCTTGGAATCTTGTATGGTAGTTAGGAGTAACCCCTGAGCATCGCCAGGTGTGGCCCCGAAACCAAATATATATAATCGAGAGACAGGAGGGAGAGAAAATAAACAGGTCTTTGACAGCCAAAATAAGTCAACTCAGGACTGAGTTAATGAAATGTATATTTATTCAAAGTCCATTTTCCAACTCTAAAAGTTAGCCCAGCTTGAATCTTTAGTTTTGTTGCTTTTTAGATATGAGAGCTGATTTGGACCGAAGTTGGTGATTTATTTAAAAGGAAACACATTCCTGCTTTGTCCCAGATATAGCCAGATATTTCTATTTATATGTCTTTCTCATCTGGAAGACAATATGTGATGATTCTTGGTAGCATTTACTGGACATCATCTGTAAAATAATAATAATAGAACTGATTATCTTCCTTCCCTCTTTCCCTGCCTTGTTTTTGGGAACATAACAAGGAGTTCTGTGCTTGAGTGTCTTTCCCTGGAGTGCTCAGGAACTATGTAGTTCTATATCTTTGGCAGTGCCGCCATTTTTTTTAATCCAAAATTAATTTGTTTAAGCTTACATTGTCCATCTTCTTTCTTGATGACCTAATTCACCTTTATAACTATGAATTCATAGATAAAATTTTCTCACACTTGTTGATTTTTTTAAAATTTGTTTATTTTCTGGATCACACTTGACTGTACTCGAGGTTCACTCCTGGTTATATTTTTAGAGATCACTAAGGCTTGCCAGAAATTGAACCTGGGTTGTCTGCATACAAGGCAAATGCTTTATCTGATATTCTGTCATTACTGCTACAAACCTATCCTAAAATTTAGCATGTAAGTTCTGTAACTGTCTACAAATATTTTCTTTATTTCTTTTTTTTTCTTTCTACTGTCACTTAATCATGTCCTTCACTTCCTCAAGTCTTTTGTAGTCCACCCACTCCTCAACCCTCATCCCTAGCAACTGATAATCTTTTTTCTCTCTTGATTCTTTTTTGTTCTTTTATATTGTTTGTATCATTTATATTTTTTGCACTTGCCAAATGTCATACAAATGGAATGAAACAAATGTATTATTTGTGTTCTTTTGTTATAATGTGTTTGAGAATCTGCCATGTTCATTATTAAAAGTATGAATTATTAAATTATTAAAAGTATTCATTACATGACTACTCTACAAAATTTATTTGCCAGTAACCCTTTTGAGGGATCTTTTGCCTTATATCTTTTTTTTTTTTTTGGCCACACCCGGCAGTGCTCAGGAGTGACTCCTGGCTGTCTGCTCAGAAATAGCTCCTGGCAGGCACCGGGAACCATATGGGACACCGGGAATTCGAACCAACCACCTTAGGTCCGGATCGGCTGCTTGCAAGGCAAACACCACTGTGCTATATCTCCGGGCCCGCCTTGTATCTTTGTTGATGAAGTTAGGATCAAAATTTCATAGAGGTTTTATGTAAATGTAGGTTTATATAAATACTAGGTTAAATACCTAGATCTTTAGTCATATACAATCTTTAGTCATATGCAATCATTAGTCATATGGTAAATTCATGTTAAAAATATTGCTCCAAATTTTGTTTGTTTTACTTTATTGTTTTGTTTTTTACCATACCCAGCAGTACTCAGGGATTACTTATGGCTCTGCACTGAGGAATAACTCCTGGCAGGCTTGGGGAACCATATGGGATGCTGGGCATCCTGGGTTGGCCACCGACAACACCCTACCCACTGTCCAATCATTCTGACTCTGAAATGTTGCTTTAAATCTTATTTATTTTCAACTTTATTTATTGATTGATTGGTTTATGACCCACACCCAGCGACACTGGCTCTGCACTTAGAAACCGCCCCTGGTAGGCTCAGGTACCATATGGGATGTCAGGAATTGAACTGGGTCCCTCTTGGTTTGACGGCATTCAAGGCACATGCCTTACCGCTGTGCTATCTCTCTGGCCCCGTAATGTTGCTTTAAATTTTAATGTCTTGATATTGTAGTGAGTTTTCATATCATATCACAAATTATGTATAACCTCAGTGTATTTGTTAACATGTTATTTATGTAGTTTACAAAAGCTGTTAATAACTGTTTATATATATTTTTATTTGTATACTGTTTGTTTGGGGCCACATCCAGCAATTCTCAGGGCTTCTCAGGGCTTATTTCTGACTCTGCTCAGGGATCACTTCTGTTGAGGTAAAGGGCACCATATGGGATGTCAGGGATTGAATCCTGGTTGACTGAATGCAAGATAAGTACCTTGTTTTATTACTCCAGCTACATGTTTTTACCTTTTTGTTTCTTTTGTTTTGTTTTATTTTTTTGTCCACACTGGGTGATGCTAAGGGGTTTCTCCTGGCTGTGTATTCAGGAATTGTCACTCCTGTCTGTATTCAGGGACCACATGACATCAAACCTGGGTCAGCCAAGTGCAAGGCAAGTGCACTTCGTAAAAATCTTTCTGGCCCCAATGTTTGTACTTTTATTTTATTTTATTTTATTTTATTTTTTTATTTTATTTTATTTTATTTTATTTTGTTGTTTTTGGGTCACACTCGGCAGTGCTCAGGAGTTACTCCTGGGTCCATGCTCAGAAATTGCTCTTGGCAGGCACGGGGACCATATGGGACACTGGGATTTGAACCGATGACCTTCTGCATGAAAGGCAAATGCCTTACCTCCATGCTATCCCTTTGTACTTTTATAAAGAGAATTCTTAGGGCAGGATGTAGCTCATTGGTTGAGTAGTGCCTTGTGTGGGTTTGATCCTTTACACCACAGAGCAAAACAACAACAAAAAAGAGCTAAACAACAACAACAAAATCTTTATTCCAGACTCTTGTGTTGTTAGTAGTTATTAATAGTTAGCAGTTATTATCATACCTTCCATGGATTCAGATAGAAATGTTCACAATATGGAGCATTTTGTTATAGTGAAGAGGTCCATTTTTATGGTTTCATGGTTCTTACTTACTTATTTTTGTTTTGGGGCCACACCTGATGGTGCTCAGGGGTTACTTTTGGCAGGTTTAGAGGACTATATCATATGCCAGGGTCAGCTGAGTCCAAGGTAAACAAACACACTGTCAGCTGTACTATCGCTTCAGCACCATGGTTCCTATTTTATAGTTGAAGCAAACAGATTGGGAGGGGTTAGGTGATTTGTTTAAATGTCTCAACTGGGTGGTAGTTGATCTGCAAAGCTTGGATGGTATTGTGTATTTAAATTTGCCCATCACAATGTGTGCTTGGATAGTTGACAGAGTTTATCAGAATATGAAAAAGTTAAACACGGAACAAAATAGTGAGAAGTTACAAGTTATTACAGGAGACCCCCCAAAAAATCACAGCTAAAAAGATATGCAGAATGTTTTCTTTGAGGCTACGTATGTTCAGCAGTGAGAAGCTTAAGACTTCATTTGGGAATAAATAATATTTAAAAATCAATTTATTGATTTTTTTTTACATAATAGAATGAAAAAGTTTGTTTTACATCATCACTTTAAATTGTTCACATCATTTTTTCTGTTAATAAAGTTTTTCTGTGTTGGAGATTTAAGTGTATATTGTATGTGTTTTGACTTGCATTTTCTTTCTTTTGTGGAGTTTTCTTAGATGAGGAGCAGATCTGTGTTAGCACAGTCACTTTTCTGTTTCTTAAAAGAGCAGATTTCTCAATGTGCTTCTTTTAACCAAAATCCTGCAGTAAATGAAAAGCAAAGTGCATAGAGTGATGGTTTGCCTATAGCTGCCCCCTTTCACTCACTGGAATTTCCTGCCTCTCCTGTTGAAGATGTTTTTATAGGGAAGTCAGCGTTAAAGTGAATCACCCATGAGCCATTTTCTTCCCTGGGGCATTTCATTTCGTCAACTTGGTATGAATTTAGTTGGTACTCTTCAGTTGACTTGAACACTGTGTTTGTTGATTGTGGGAGGTGATGTTTATTAAGCTGTTAATATTTTACAGACTGAATGAATTCCTATTTGGGTCTGTGTACTCTTTCCTTTAGCAGCAGAGCTATTATGATTGAATCTGTGGCCAGAGTTGTGATTTCAAATATGCTAGTGATAGCTGATCCCATCCTCAGGCAGTTCTTTGCTAGATAACTTTTTCTTGCAGGGGAAAGAGTAAGGGTCCACATTCAGTCGTGGTTGGGGGACCATGCAGTATCAGGGAT
The DNA here is from genome assembly GCF_024139225.1 of Suncus etruscus. Lineage (NCBI taxonomy): Eukaryota > Metazoa > Chordata > Mammalia > Eulipotyphla > Soricidae > Suncus > Suncus etruscus. The sequence continues at coordinate 77,236,060 of NC_064856.1, read as the reverse complement.
AGAATGGGGCTTCCTGTATGCAAAGGTTGCATGTGAGTTTTTTGAGCTATCTCCCCACCTCACCCCATTCTCAGTGACTCTTTGAAGATTGTATTCCAAAACATTTTATTTTTATTTCAGTTGTATCACAAAGTGCTCTGTCATATTTTCATTTAGTTAAGCCACCTTCATCAACTTGTTATTAATTTAGATGCTAGTAATAATGAAGGTAATTGATAATCAGGTATGAAGCGATGTGCTTTATATGTTAATCTCAAAGCCTGTGTTGGTATTCTCTTTTAGAGGTGGAGAAACCACAACAGGGAAGGGCACACAGGTAATAAATTGGGACTTATTGATAGGGAGGGTTGGATTTTGTTTTATCACAGGAGGGTTGAGTAGTTTTATTTGCTTGAGTGGGTTTCTATGACGGTGTTCTACATAAATGTAGGCATTCATCAATCTTCTGTGTTGTGACTATTGAACTTCTGCTCATTTTACATATGAAGAGTTAGTTCAATAGAAGTTAAATGTTTTGGGGCTGGAGAGATAGCATGAAGGTAAGGCTTTGCCTTGCATACAGAAGGACAGTGGTTTGAATCCTGACATCCCATATGGTCCCCCAGCTTGCCAGGAGCAATTTCTGAGCATAGAGCCAGTAGTAACCCCTGAGCATTGCTGGGTGTGACCCAAAAACCAAAATGAATAAAAGAAAGAAAGAAAGAAAGAAAGAAAGAAAGAAAGAAAGAAAGAAAGAAAGAAAGAAAGAAAGAGAGAGAGAGAGAGAGAGAGAAAGAAAGAAAGAAAGAAAGAAAGAAAGAAAGAAAGAAAGAAAGAAAGAAAGAAAGAAAGAAAGAAAGAAAGAAAGAAAGAAAGAAAGAAAGAGAAAAAAAAGTACTGGTAGAAAGCAGCTATAAAGAAAGAAAGAAAGAAAGAAAGAAAGAAAGAAAGAAAGAAAGAAAGAAAGAAAGAAAGAAAGAAAGAGAGAGAGAGAGAGAGAGAGAAAGAAAGAAAGAAAGAAAGAAAGAAAGAAAGAAAGAAAGAAAGAAAGAAAGAAAGAAAGAAAGAAAGAAAGAAAAAAGAAAGAAAGAAAGAAAGAGAAAGAAAGAAAAAGAAAAAAAAAGTACTGGTAGAAAGCAGCTATCTGACTCCAAGTCTTCATTTATCAGTGAAGATGTCCAGTTGCATTTAGTTTTCTGACTCAGAACCACTAATAATGCCCCTCCCCAATATACCATAGCCTTCCACAGTATGTTAAAAAAAAAGCAGGATATGGTCTTTTCTTTGCCAAGCAAATCATTATCATTTAGTAAGACTTGACTAGTATTGCTCTATCTTATAGTTTTCAGATGAAAGGTTTATCATACTTTGTCCAAGCTTTAGTGGATTCAGTACTTTGTTGAAATTGTCAGAGATAATTATTTTGTGGTATTAAATAATAAAATTTCATAAGGATAATTTTAAGGAGAGGGTTGGGCTGCATCCAGAAGTGTTTGGGTCTTACTACTAACTCTGGGCTCAGGAATCACTTCAGGCAGGCTTGTGAGACCAGGCAGGGGGTCAGGGATCAAACCTGGCTTGCCTGTAAATGACTTCTCCATAGCGCTATAGTGCCAGTCCCCCAATGGAAAAAATTTTTTAAAGTTAACAATTTTTTGAGAGTTACAAATTTTATAAATGGTTCATGGAATCAATAGCCCATAATCTTTAAAGCAGTGAAATGATTAGCTGATAGTGAGAACATGCTTAGTGGCTAAGATTCCTGCCTTCCAAGTGGGAGGCCAAAATTTTGATTCCTGATGGTGCCTGCATTTATCATGTGTCATCCTGGCAGCTCTATTTGTGATCTCAGGGCTGTGAGCAGCTTCCAGTCATACTGCAGAGAGGTGTGTACACCATGGCCAGGAGTAAGAAGACCCTGGCTGATACAAGAAGACGAAAATGCATGATCACAGCTCGAGAGTACAAACCCACCCATCTTCAGGACCAAATATCGGATGCTTGGTAGTTCCAACTACAATTAGCTCCAGAGGGATGGGAAGGTGAAAAAAAGAAAGTAATCATTTCTGAGTTAACAAGTTAATATATTTTTTTAAAGACATTTTTCCCAAAACACGAAAGACTTTTATGTGTTTGGTGCTGGGAACACAAATATCTAATACCTGACTGCTTTTCTGCTTTCACCTAATTTGCCTGACAAGTAGCAATGAGGAGAGGCCATTGATAACCACTAAAACTGTAGCCAGAAAAGCCATTAATGCAGTAATGAAGATAATTACTAATTAGGAGCTGGAGAGACAGTGTAATGAACTTGAGCAGATGCTTTGTATGCAGGAGGTCCAGCTTTGATCCCTGGTACTGCAGAGTCCCCCAAGCACCACTGGGTGTGGCCTCAAAACAATAGTAAAACCCCCAAATAAGATAATCAGTAGCTATTAGAATGTGAACCTATCTTACGTGGTGCTAAACAAGATTTGAAAAGATTTCTCCCTGTCCCATAATAACTCTTGTTTGCTTGTATTTGTTTTTGTTTTGGGGCCACACTTGGTTAGATTCAATATTGTTACTCTTTGAGGATGTTTGAGGATCACTCCCAGAGGTGTGTGAACATCATGTGATGTTAGAGATGAAACCCAGGCCTCCCACATACAAAGCATTTGTGCCAGCCTTTTTATAATGACCGTAATAACTTACCAGTTCAGAATAATCAAAACAAAAAGAGTAAAAACAATATGCTATAGTAAGTTGCTGTATTAATACAGTAGCTCACAGCAATGAAAGAGCAAACTGTTTGTCTCTGTAATGACATGAATAGCTCTCCAAGGTATTTTACAAAGTGGAAAGGACAATCTCAAGGGATATAGAAGGTATATGATTCTTTTCAAAACATCCTAGAGGTGCTGGAGAGATAGTACAGGGTGTAGGGCATTCGTCTTTCTCATCAATGACCCTGTTCTATGTCTGGTACCTCATATGACCCCCACCAGGAAAGATCCCTGAAAAACCAGGAGCAAGTCTTGAGCTCAGTTGAGTGTGACCCAAAAACTCTTTTATCTCCCAAATAAAATAAGCTACTCCAGAAAGGACAAAGTTACAGTGATGGAGAATGGGGATTAGAATTGGAAAATATAGAACCGTGTGACTATAAATGAGGTCAGGTTATGGGGAGTGAAGGAGTAGGACTGGTACAGTGATGTCTTTGTTTTATCTTGTTTATTTTAATTTGTGTAGCTGTTGATATAGGTAGAGTCACATCTGGAGCTGTCAAGCAAGAAAAGGAGACAGGAACACAATTTTCTGTGGGAGTATTTTATTTATTTAGATTTCATAGCAACAACTGTACAGGAAGTTTTGTTTCATTCTCCAGGTGGAAGTTTGTGGAGTTAGAAATGTGTGCAAGATCCAACTTCAATTTCTGGCACAGTGTGGTACCCTAGTACTGCCGGGAAGAGCACTGAGCACAGAACCAGAATGGTTCAGTACTGCCAGGTGTGCCTGCTTTCCCATGCCCCCCAAAGTCTGTTTATGTGATTTGAAATATGAGTGTATATAACATGAAGGGGGAATCAAAGGCTAGATATATGACTCAGTGGTAGAATGCTTGTCTGGAGATTTTGTTTTATTTTGGGGACACACTTGACTGTACTCAGGACTTCATTCTGCCTTTCTGCTCAGGGATCTTGCCTCATGGTGTTTCTCATGAACCATATGTGGTACTGGGTATAGAACCCAGATCAAGTGGCACAAGGCAGGTGTCCTACCTATTATACTATGTCTGCATCTCAGATCTGTAGTAATATTGCTAGTGCTGTACCTAATACACTTTTGGGCTTAGTTAATTATGATTATGTCAGATGATGACATAGGAAAAAAACGGTGCATAGGAACTCTACTACTTTGTATCTTTTAGTAAGCTGTAAATTATTTTAAATAGCAACTATAAAATATCATTTCAGTTTAAAACTGTGAGAAATTGTAGTCTTAATTCTTTTTATTTATATAATTCTATTTGAGGCTTCCTCTTGGCTCTGAGTTCAGGGATCACTGCTGATGGTGCTTGAAAGGCCCACATAGAGTGCTAGGGGTTGAACCTGGATTGACCAGGTGCAAGACAAGTGGCCTACTCACTATACTTGCTCTCTTATTCCTTGCAGCCTTACTCTAAAGTTAGGTGAGGAAACAGCCTGCTGTGAGATAATTGAGGTTGCTGAGACCAAGAGTGAGTCTAGACCTCTTAATCCCAGGTCAACATTATTTACTCCTTTAGATATAACCAGTTTTATCTTTATTTTTTATTACTATTTTTGGTTTGGAAGTTGATACTGCAGTGTTGGGTGGATCATGCAGCATTAGGGATCAAACCTAGAGCTTCTTTCTGTATGCAAATCATGCACTCCAGCCTTTGGGCTATCTTCTGAACACTTAGAGTATAACCAGGTTTTTTTTTGTTGTTGTTGTTGTGGTTTTTTTGTTTGTTTTTGTTTTTGGTGCATACCCAGCAGCACTCAGGGGCTACTCCTGGCTCTACGCTTAGAAATCGCCCCTGGCAGGCACGGGGGACCATATGGGATGCCGGGATTTGAACCACCGTCCTTCTGGACACAAGACAAATACCTTACCTCCATGCTATCTCTCAGGCCCCACCAGTTTTTATTTTGATTGTTTTGTTTATGGGTCACACCTAGCAGTGCTCAGGACCACTCTTGGTGTAGCATATAGTGCTGAGGATTGAACCTGATCTTCCCACATGCTAAGCATATACTCAGCCCTTAGAGCAGCTTTTTGGCTTAAACATATTATAACTGCTACTGAGTTGTAGCTGGGTGGTTGTATGTCCTCCATCGTTCCCCACAGGCTCTTACTTCTCTCCCAACAAATGTGTGTGTGTTTATGTTTGTGTGAATTTACATCTCTGTCTTGCAGTGTAGAAAGCATAATATGCGAAGCAAATATCAGGTGTAATATTTAAGTGATTTTTAGCCCTGTACTCGAATAAAATACACATATATATCTAGTTATGGATGCATTTCATTACTCAGTGCTTGGTACCCTTTGAGTGGTATGGGGAACAATGTTGGATCTCTGCCTGTAAATTAGTAGCTGAGTGATGTTTTACTTCTGATGATTCAGTATATTTGCCTTAATTGCTGGATTAACCAATTTCTTGCCTCCCACAAAAAGCACACACATTTGTATAAAGAGAGGATAAATGAATGAAGTTTTAGGAACTAATTTTTGTGGTATTTAAGCAACAATAGTCTAGATTGCCCACAACCTTAATTTCCTTTCATGAGTCCTATAGATGGGCTTTGTCACCATTTACACTTGATTACTTCATTGTTAACCTCAGTGATGTGATTTAGCATGCAAAGACTTAATTATTCCTTTCTGGCTTAGTGAGAAATTTCCTTCCAATAATTGCCTCCACTGCCCTTTAGCCTTTTAAGCATTTAGTTTGGAACAACATGGTTGCTCAGTAAGCAAATCCTAGCTTAACAGTGCCTGGAGCTCGCTTTGGACCATAACTTACACCTTTGACATAGTGACTTAACCCTCAGTTCTTGGGTGCGCTGACAGTAGAAACTCATTACAGTGATGTATGCTTTAGTTACAGGAAGCTATTGTTCATGACTTAACCGTACTAAATAGTTCTCTTGTGTTTTTCTTCTTTCTCTTTAACATTTCCTTATTTCAAATAAAATCATGCCAGCTTTGGAAATAATAGATTCTTCTGAAAAAAATTTAAGTTATTTTTTTGGGGGGACACCTGCTAGTGCTCAGAGGTTAATTCCTGGTTCTGCAAAAATCATTCTGGCACATATGTTGCCTAGGTACATGGTACCCAAGCACATTGACTTCATCTCCTCTCTTGAGATGTGGACTTTCCTACTTTTATGCTGTGCTGTGTAACCAAGTCCACACACACTCTACAGTGTGTTACTTGTTACTCTTTCTTTTTCTTATCCTCTCCCTCAGTACCTTTGAATAAAATACATTTTCACTTAAAAATAAAAATAAAAATGAATCTGCCCTGGTGGGCTCATATGGGGACCTTACGGGATATTGGAGATGGAACCTGGGTTGGCCATATGCAGAGCAAGCACTCATTGTGTAATCTCTCCAGCCCTATTTATTTTTAGCTTAGTGATTAATATAGGTAAAGTGCTGGAACCCACAAACACAGAAGGGAAATGAGAGCAAAATTTTCCATCAGAGGTATTATTTTATTTTTTATTTTCTTTGTGTGTGTGTGTGTGTGTGTGTGTGTGTGTGTGTGTGTGTGTGTGTTTGCTTGTTTGTTTTTGGGGGCCACACTCAGCAGTGCTCAGAGGCCACTCCTGGCTCTGCACTCAGAAATCACCCCTGGCAGGCTCAGGGGACCATATGGGATGCCAGGAATTGGGGCAAAGGCCCTACTGCTGTGCTATCACTCTGGCAGCCCTCCCTCCCTCCCACCCTTCCTCCCACCCTTCCTTCCTTCCTTCCTTCCTTCCTTCCTTCCTTCCTTCCTTCCTTCCTTCCTTCCTTCCTTCCTTCCTTCCTTCCTTCCTTCCTTCCTTCCTTCCTTCCTTCCTTCCTTCCTTCCTTCCTCTGTTTCATTTTTCAAGTGGAAGTTTATAGAATTGGAAGTATTTCTTTTTTTTGTAAGGAATTGAACAATTCTCCGAGGGGAATTGGTGATACTATAATCATGACATTTTTCTTAATAGGTATTAACTGTTATCATTGAAATTTTACGAAGTTTGGGGTGGGGAGGCAGCATAATCTTAGAATTTTATTCTTGAAATTTCTGCCATCCAGTTATAAGAATTTTCCTTTATTGTTTCCTTAAACAATATTATTGCTTCCCTCTTTTCTTGAGGAGATTGTAGAATAACATCATACCTTCACTGGATGTTCTTTCAGTCAATCTGTTGTTAAGGTTACAGGAACATTATTAGAAAGTTGAAGATTACATTTGATATACTAATTGAAAATAAGTTTTGTTTTTGAGCCTCACCCAAGAAGTTTTCAGGGGCTACTTCTCTCAGCTTTGGGGTCAGGTGGAACTCCTGATGGTGCTAGGGCAGGGAAGGACAGCATTGGGAATCAATCATCTTGGGCTTTCTGCATGCAAAGCATGTTTTGAATGTGTTTATCCTTTTGAACTGTCTCTCCTGCTTCAATGGCTTTTTAACATAAATATTATATGTAGCTAGATTTTCATTTTAAGATAAATGCAAATGATTAGTTTTAAGGACAACCAACTCACTTTCTTAACATAAAATGGATGGGGAGGAACACTTCATGACAATTCCAATCGTTACAAGTATCAGAGCACAGCAGGAACAGATGAAGCTTGTATATTTCCAAAAAAGTGTATTCTTGGTTATTTGTTTGAAAATCACACCTGGCAATGCTCAGGACTCATGTGTGGCAGTGCTCACAGGACCGTATATGGTGACAGATATCGAATTGGGGTGGGCTAGGTGCAAGACAAGCATCTTACCTATGCAAGGTTTTGTACATCTTACCTGTATTAATCCTTTTGTGTCCTTGGAGTATTCTTAAGAGTTAAATATTCATCTTATAGTACCAAGTAAATAACTTCAAGAGCTAGAGAATATAATCTGTATGCTCGAAACCCAGGTTCAATCCAATGCACAACATGGTCCCCTGAAAACTGCTAGGTGTGATTCAAAAATCTAAGTAAAAAAAAATCAATGAAACAATAATATAATATCCTAGAACAGATTTACCATTTGGTTTCTGTAAGTTGCATCTCAAGTCGTGTTCATAATTGCTTTTGTGTTTCTGTTCTGGACCATATTGTGCTTGGCGGGGGGCCACTTCTGGGGTTGCTTGGGGATCCAGGTGGTACTGAGAATCGAAACTTGGCCCTCCAATTAGGAAAGTATAGGGTCAACCATTTGTGCTGTCTCCCTGGCTTTGAAAGAAATTTTACATTCATTTTATATTATAATATCTCCAGTATTATCCTTTAAAAACTTTTAGGGATTCATTATACATAAACAGACATTATTTTATAGACATTCAGTAAATACCCAGACAGTGTTAAGATAATGGACAATTTTTCTTTGTTAAAGATAAGACTCTTGGCAGAATTTAATTAATTTACAGTAATCAGCTCTCTGAATTTCCCTCCATCTATACATTCATGGAATAGGTAAGAAAAATAGCCCAATTTGTTATGTTGTGTTTTATTTTGCTTAATTGAAAGTTGGCAATATCTAGGAGAGTGAAAAGATGATAATTGATGTAGTTTGATGAACACCCCTGCTGCCCTCAGGGGGGTTGATGCAATGACTGATTTAAGGAGCCAGTTCATGTGACTCTTTTACACTCCCCTAAAGAGAGCAGGATGCTGTGAATTGGTCTGACATTGGCAAGAACAAATAGATGTTGGTGACTGAATACTTCACAGACCATAGTAGTATTTTTTGACCAAAGAAACTGGGTCTTGGATAAGGGTCTTGAATAATAATGGAGATTCTGGATGATTGTATTTAGTAATGGATTTTAATTGTTAATGATTTCATTTTGTAAATCTTCCTAGGACTATTACATTTTTTAAAATAATTTTTTATTGAGACCCATGTGAATTACACGTTTTTCAGTTATATTTAAGGTATATAGTGACAGTGAATTAGGACAATTCCCCACCTACATTTAAGCAAGTGACCGAGTATATTAAATAGAATTGTTGAAAAAGCACATGAGACGAAGTAACAAATAATAACTGCAAGAGCTGGAGAACATAATGTGTATGCTACAGGTTATTGGGGCTAAAGATTTGTTGGGTGCTCCACAGGGTAATCATCATTATCATACGAGTGCTGGATTTGGAACTGGAACTAACATATGTTCATGTCATGTTCATAAGAATTGGAGTGAAGTATGTGAAATAGAACACCTTTATTCTCTTATCTTTCTTATCCTTTGTGAAATGAGAGATAATGTAGCATTTAATGTTTGTCAATTTAATACATTGAAAATAGCATTGTCTTTGTATGTCGGTTTAATACATTAAGAAAATAACATTAGTCAGTTATATTGCTGACACTGACCATCAGCATTTACTACAATATATAATACAACAGATACTTAGATAATGATACAGTCATGTAGATATGTATATAAAATCACTTCCCATGGCTATAATCTGTGCCTTGTATATTACACACTTTTTAGTGGTTGTTTTGTTTTGGGGGGCTTTACCCAGCAGTTCTCTGGGGTTATTGCTGACTCTGCACTCAGGAATCACTTTTGGCAAGGCTGTGTGTGGTGCCAGGAATTGAACCCAAGTCAGTTGTGTTTAAGGCTAATGCCCTGTCTGTTGTACTATTACTGCAGTCCCATACGTTATAAACTTTTAAATGTTTTATACATTGCAGGGTACGGAAAAATTGCCTTTGGAACATTCTCTGCATTCATTTATGCATAGCAAAAGTTACAGCCATGACTATGAAGTGCATGCCTATTCTTCCAGTTGTGCTCCCCAGGGGGAGGAAGGCATGGAAAAGATCCTCTGTACCCCCGTTTGAGGCTGCAAACTCTGAGGCACAAAAATGTGCAAGTCACATGAACAAGATCCTTCCTTTTCTAATCTCTCTTCAGCATTTGATCCCAGATAGTCTTACTTCAGAGCCTTCCCCCTCCTCCCAGACCACGCTGGCTCTTGCAGTGTCCTTGGGTGATCCTGTGAGTGGAGAAGACAGACGTAAACACAAATAGAGTACAGTGTGGGAGGGTGCCATCTCGGGAGGGGAACAAAGGGCTGTGGGAGCAAAGAGGAAGGGAACTCAACTCACTCTTGCCTTGGGGAGTTGGAAGGCTTCACAGCCGAGGTGACATTTGAGCTGGGTCATTTAGTCCTCTGTGGGGCAGCTGCCCGAGTTCGGCCTTGTCTGAAATAAGCACATTTACAAGAGAATAGTGGCCGCACATTCCACTTGATGGATTGGATTGACAGTTTGGAAGGAACTCCCTGGAATGATGGCTTTGTTAGGTATTTGTTCTCTCCAAACCCTACCTGCCACTCCCCTTGGGTGAATTGTGGCTGGAAAGCTGTCACATTAAGCTGTCACTCAGGATATTTGTGAGAGTGGGGAGGGATGAACAAATTATGGGCAGAACTAGATATTTTCAGGACAGTCTAAACCCCCGGAAAGATTATATTTCAGAGTGCTTAAAAATGAACACAACAGCCTCTTTTGAAGGGGTGTTAAAAAAAGAAAATTGAATAATGAAAAGTTAATGAGGCTATGGCTGTTTTAAAAGCTAGGCATTCTGGTGCTTAGCCACTAATGTGTATGGAAGCTTTGTTCAGACCAAGTTAGAGCAAGAAATTTAGAGGCAGAAATCAGTGCTAGAACTCTACACAGTTCTTACAATGAATCCTTGTAAAAGTGCTGTAAAATTTTAAATGCGAATTTCCTTTTTTTTTTTTCTTCCTAAATACATTTGGTCTCAGTTGTCAGCTGTTTACTTGAAGACTGATTCCAGGCTTCTTCTGTGGCTTTCAATGCGTGTATGTTAAGCTACTGAAAGGCAGAGGAGAGAGCAGTGTAGGTTCTTCTAAATGATGTCAGCTAACAGTTTATTTCTGAGAAATGGTTTCTCAAGGTTTCTTCAAGCTGGCACTCCTCTCTCCTACTCCCAGCTCCTGTTTTCCCCCCACTTCCTTCTTCCAAACAACCCCCACATTCACCCTCCACTCCCCTGAAATGGAAAGAACTTGCTTTGTTACCGATGATAATATTTAAGCTCTAAAAATTTTAACAGTATTTCAGTTGCAAATAAATGGAAATGGTGTATTCTGTTTAATGTGTTTCAGAAAATCCCTGCTATTTTTTTTTCTTTAAATACAAGAAAACAGGCGTGTAATGCCTCATTGAAAAAAGCCTGTAGGGGTCCTTTGTGCAGGTCTTAATTAAGGGCTTTGAAAGACCCAACAAAAGGAAAAAGGAAAATGCTACAGGGTTATTGTTATTCCACCCCATTGGCTCAGCTAGCTGACCATCCATTGGAGCATTTTGTCCATTTTGAAACTGAATGACACTTTTGTTCGTGATTAACAGAGGTGAAAGAAGCCAATTATTGGGCCCTCTTTTTCCATAGAGCAGCTGCTGTTGGATTTAACTGCAGGCAAATATGGCCTTTTACTACCTCAAGGATGTTGTGATGACAGTTTATTTTTATAGAACTATGTGGTAGAAAACAAAATCTGTCTGACTCCTGTTATGATTATGCCCTGGAATTCATCACGGAAGGGAGATTTTAATGTTCTTGTTGTTCCAAAGTTTGCCTTTTAAAAAAAAATGGTGTGTGTATAGTACATGTCAGTACACATTTTATAAACAGCTTTTTGTGTATGGGATTCCACATTAAATTTGTGTCTCTTTATAAGTACATTTGCAAGTTGCATCAACTTTTCCCTGTTTTTGAAAAAGATAATTCCATCTCCCTATTAACTCTTGAAAGTTGCAGAGTAATTAGTGGAAGACTGAGAAATCCCAGCTGAGTCTTGAGCTATTTTGCTCCAAAGACTACTTAGAAGGGACCAAATCAGACTCTGAGACCACCTACTCATTATTTCAGATTTCCGGCTCCAGCCTCTGTGGCTTTCAGTGGTAACTTGGAAAAATCTCCCCTGTGCCTTGGTATTAAATGAATGTGTAATAATGGGGTACCGTTAGGGGAGGGGCACAGGGATCAGCTTTCTAGACCCACCCTACTCTAATGCTCTTAAATAATGGGGCAGAGAATCGGAGCTTGGGCAGGGGTCAACTATGATTTCCTTCAGACTCAGGGTCTACATTTTCATCTTTGAAGCAGGTTGTGCCAGACAGAGTAGTATGTATCTTAATAGTTTTTCTCCTGAATGTACTTTTCTAGTTGGAGGAATAAATATCTGTCTTTCAGAGCCATGAGAACTAAATGAACTCAGTGTCTTGTATGTATAACATGCACAAACAAAATACTTGATTTGTATAAATTCTCTCTCTCTCTCTTTCTCTCTCTTCTCTCTCACTTGTTCACTCTCACTCTCACTCTCTCGCTCTCCCTTTCTCTCTCATTCTCGGCCACATCTGTAGTGGTCAAAAGCTATTCCTTTTTCAGTGCTTGCGGGGATCACTAAAGGTGGTACTGGGATTTAAACCCGAGACTTTTGTATACCTGTATGCAAAGTCTGCACTCAGTTCATTGAGCTATTTTTCCTGGCTCCACCCATTTTTTTGGCTTGCTGGTTTATTCTTTATATCTAAATTCAATTCAAAGAGCTTGAGTTGATTAATCTTACTTCTCTGACCCATTTAGGCATTTTGTTTGTTTGTTTGTTTTGGGCTCATATCCCAGACCTGGCAGTGCTCCGAGACTTTATGGGGTGTTGGAGATGGAATTCAGGTCAGCTGCATGCAAGGCAAGCACCCTACCTCTGCTCTCTCTCCAACCAGCTCTGCTCCTTTTATTTCTTGTTTCTTTTTTTTTTTTTTTTTTTGGTAAGCCAGAATTACCAGTAGCAGAGTGTTCAGTTGTTTTTCTTTTGAGAAGGTTAGTGGTACTCAGGGACTATTCCTGGCTTTGCCCAGGAGTGACCTCAGCAGTGTTTGGGGCATCATATTAGGTATTGAACTGGATTAGGGATATGCTGTCCAAGCATTAACAACCTGTACTGTTTCTCCAAAATGATAAAAGAAAGCAAACTTTGGTGGCAAGTTAGGTAATCTAATTGTATAACTGCTTTCCATAAATTTCTGTTGGACTCTTTTAATAGTGTAGTTTAGTTTGATGCCTTTGAGTTTTAGGACAGCATATTTATCCTGATGGAGAAAGGGAATTCTGCTGTGTTGGCTGTCTTTCTGGAGGCAAGAGAGGTTATGGTCCTGCCCCTGGCATATTTTTCCTGCCTTCCTCTCCTTAAAGCCTTTTTCTTTGAAATCCACCCTAGATTGGTGCTCTTTCCTACTTTCTCAGTCTCTTCTTTGGGTCTTGCCTAGGGCCACAGTTCCCTGAAGCCTTTTGGCTACGGTTATCCTCCCACACCTTATAGAGAATAGCTCTGGAGCTGGGTATATGACTCAAAGGACTGCATGTGGGAATTCCAGATGAACCCTGGTAGCTTGCTCCTCTAGCATTGTTCTGCCAACAGTGGCCATTTCCACAATGAGTCAGAGAGTAGGTTCCCCCACCTCTAACACTGCAGGCTGTGGCAGTGTCTCCCCTCCTCCACTCCCCCACCCTGTACCCCAAACACACACACACACACACACACACACACACACACACACACACACACACACAGCATTTAACTCCTTTTCATTATTCAATGCTGTCTGGAGGCCATTAGGTCCTCACCTACCAACCACTGTTCTTTCTGTGGTCCATGACCTTCTGGTCGACCCTTCACTAAGGTTGTCATCTCCTGGCTTCTATTGGTTCCCTTTTGGTTCCACTTCAGTTTCTTCTTAGAGCCAAAGCTATGACCTGTATTATCACTCTGGCCCTTCTCATGCATGTTCTGACTTGCTAGAGGTTACATTTTTATGGCTAATAGTATTTAACATATTTTAGGTGTGATGTACACTTAAAAAGATGGTTGCAGCCCTTTGTTGCACCATGTTAGTAATAGAAACATTTCAACTTTGTTAAATCCTCATGTCCTTAGATGTTTTCAGTTTTGTCCACTAATTGTTTCTTACTCTGGTCAGATTAAATTCTGGTTCATTTCTTTCTTTCTAGCATCAATATATTTAACCTTTAACTCCAAAGCTCCTGAAGCATATGTGGCTACGTGATACCTCCAATTTTCACAGAGCTGACAGCCCAGTAGAGCACAAAAAATTAGATGGGAAAGTTGCATAGAAGCCCACTAAGCTCAATGAGTGAAAACAATAACAGAGAAGGCTCAACTAGCACCTAACAGCTCAGTAAATCCTCAGACAATGACTTTAGTAACACCATTACGTGATGTAAGTTGTAATATGCTATATGAAGTAAATTATTTTGTGCCTGCTTAACAAACAGGCTTGGGGGGGGTTGGGTGGGAAATGGGGGACATTGGTGGAGGAAGGTCACACTGATCGTGGGATTGGTGTCAGAACATTGAATGCCTGAAACATATACTGCCTGAAACTGTCTTATGAACAGCTTTGTAAACCACGCTGTTTAAATAAAGTTAAAAAAAATCCTCCCTCTTTTTTTCTGATATTCTGATGATTGGTGATTGAATGTTTTGTTGGGGGTACTCACACCCATTCCAGATGCAGTGTCTACCAGGTTCATATACTTTAATTGTGTTGTTCCTATTCCTGTGGTTGCAGTGCACCAGGGAATTTATACTTTGTTATGCCACCAGGAATTTCTACCAACAGAACCATTGGGATCATACTTAGGCATGTGGGGTGGTGCTGGGAGTTAAACTTTTAGCTTCATTGGCTTCACACCTCCAAGGCAGGCTCTCTAATGTTGATCTATTCCCAGGCTTCAATTATATTTTCAGAATTCTTGGTGAAATAGCTAGTAGATTGCAAACCCAGTGTTGAGTTACCCAGGATTCAATTACTTGTTATCAGTTGAAGATATTACTTGTTTGGACAGCAAATGAACTTTCCTTATTAAATATGTCTTGTGTGTGGTCTTAGATGCTGTAACCTGCCTCATGCACATAATGATCACATACTCGGCTGTAGGAGCACCAATTTTATTTGGCTCTTGCTTTCCATTTGTTAGCTTTGTCACTTTTGGTCAGGCAGGTGTGCTATTTGAACCCAGTTGATTCTCCAGATTGTCACGGAATCTAAATAATATGAGCAGTGTTATAGTACTTTATGATTTAGGGTTTGGTTCTTTTTTATTTTGGTTTTGGGTCACTCTTAGCTGTGCACAGGATTTACTCCTGACTCTGTGCTTAGGGATTACTTCTAACAGGGCTCAGGGGACCATATGAAGGTTTGGGGATCAACTTAATTTAGGGTCAAAAATGTGCAGATTACATATCTAAACCCCTCTCGGACCTAGTACTGTTTTTTACCTGACCATGCAAATGTGCATTCAAATCCCCAGGAAGAATAAAATCCAGAGTTGTGCTTCCCAGGATTTTTGATACAGTAGAGCTGAATGTATTCAAGAGCCACTTAGTGGTCCTGTGGTCAGTGAAGATATTCAGGAGTGACTCAGAGGTCCAGTTCAGTGTTGGGCATTGAATTAGACCTCTTACATAGAAACATTGTCCCTTTGACTCTCTTCAGGTACCATAAATGTACACTTTTAGAACCACTAAGGAGATCTGGATATGTGAGTTATTTCTTTTAAAACAGTTTCATGTGGATATATTAACCTTGCTGTTTAGTAAGAAATGAGGCAAATCTAAGGGTCTTTTTGGTTTAATAGACCAAATTTGTAAATTAGTTTGAATATAAACGCTTCTAGAACATAATGGGTTTACTATTGTATGAAGTGTAAATATGTAAAACTCTATGTCTTTGAGAAGTAACTCATGGAAATCTTTGAACTTGGTTTTTACTCAAAAGTGGTATACTGCTGGAGAAGTTCAAAGGATAGGGCATTCTGCTTCTACATGGGCTGACCCAGGTTCAATCCTTTACACCAAATATGCTCCATGGTGCCCTGCCAGAAATAAGCCCTGAGAATCACCAGTTATGGTCCAAAACAAAATAAATAAATGAATAAATAAATAAAATAAACAGTACTGTACCTGTAAAATAAGAATTTTTCCACAAGGAATATTTAAACATGATATTTCAAAAATGGGGAGACCCCTTTTCTTAAAAAAGGGACCACACAGCTCAAGAGGTTGTGAGAATTATTTCTATTAGGTTTCACAGACTGGAGTCAGAAGTGGCTTTGAGAATGGAGAAGAGTCATCAGCTGGTTATGTAGGCATATGCTTTCCATGTTATAAATGCCTCTCCATACCCCTTCATCCTGGTTAAACTGCATTGTGGAACATATGAAAAAAAACCTACTAAGGTTTCTTTAAGTTGTTCTAATTTGGGGCCAGAGAGATAGTACAGTGGATAGAATGCTTGCTTTGCAATTGGCCAACCTGGGTACTATCCCTACCATCCCATTTGCTCCATTTAGTCCACCAGGAGTGATATCTTAGTGCAGAGCCTGGAGTAATCCCTAAGTACAGTCAGGTTTTGTCCCATAATAAAAACAACAAAACAAAAACAGTTGGTCCAACTTTTAAAGCATTGACTCACTATCTGCTTCATGAAAGAACCAGGAAGATGGAAGGGAAGTAGAGTAGAAAGAGAGTTTGCTAGTCATTAGCAAACCAGGTATTGAGAGCTTTGCCAGTCCAATGCACCTGAAGGAATGTAAAAGGTGCAGCTACTAATGAAAACAATAGTACAAATTTTTATTTTTTTAAAAAACCGAATTACCATGTGACTTAGAATTTCATGCTTGAGAACATACTCAAAAGATTAAGCAAGCTCTTGAGGAAGTATTTGCATACACATATGTTTTCAGCAGAATTAGTCACAGTAGTCAAAAAGCAGAGGTCTTCCAAGTATCCATCAGTAGATAAACAAAATGTATTCTATACATGCAGGAGAATATCATACAGCCTTTAAAAGTAAGGAAAGTAACACATGTTCCAACTTGGATGAACTTTGTCATAATGCTAAATGAAAAAAGCTAGTCATCCTAGCAGAGAGCGTATGATTCCATTCATATGTGATGCCTAGAACAGCCAGATTCACCGAGACAGAATGCAGTAGAATGGTTTCCCAACACTAGAGATGGAGGAATAAGAACTTATTATATCATGACTCCAGTTTCCTTTTGTGAGATGAAGAAAAACAAATTCTGTGATTGTGGTGATAGTTGTATAACAATGTGAGTGTACCTAATGCCACTGAGCTGTACACTTAATGGATAACATGGTAAGTTGCTACTATGTATACATAATATCAGCATTATGAAAATGCCAAAATTTTTGTCCATTGGGGATTTTTAATCTCATTATTGACATTTTGAGTGGTGGGGTTAGGGGGGAATGGGGATACTGAAGGCTTGATTTTGTTTGGGGGCAATAGTGCTTATCTGTAGCTACTGCAGTATTGATGCTTAGAAGTCACTTCCACCAGTGTTGGGTGAACATGTGCTGGATCCAACCCCATAACTCCTGCATACAAGGTATGTACTTTACTGGGCCACATCCCTAGCTTCTTGATTGAGTAATTATTTGTCATGGCAAATTGATTATTTTAGTATTTGGAGAAATGAAACCCAGTAAGATATGTGCAAATAAATTTATAGCTAGAAATTGTTTCTATGGTTCCAGAGGCTAAAAATTCTAAGATATGTATGTAGTCTGTAGGATATTGAATGGGGAGAACTCATGGAAATATTAGATCTGAATTCATAGGACTAATTTGATCAAGAGAACTGATGGTGTGCTTCTAGAGTTGAAGGCTGGAGACCTAGAAGAACTGATAGTAGATTTCTTGGTGAGTTTGAATCGAAAGGCAGGAGAAAATTGAAGTCCCAGTTCAAAGATGGGCAAAGAAAGAGAATTTCCTTTACCTTATTTTGCTCTTTCAGGTTGGGGTGAGGTTCATCTGAACTGGGGAGGGATCAGTTTTACTGAATGCACAGATCCAAATGAATGTCATCCAGCAATATCCTCACTGACACCTCTAAAAAATGTTTAAACAAATATTTAGGCAACCCATCATGACCCATCAGGTGAACACATAAAATGTACCAGTACAGGGCCTGCCTTGTGCATTGTAGGAGGTTCAGCAGCATCATTCACTGGATGCCAGTAGCAAACCCCACCTCTCCAGTTGTGATGGCTAAAAATATCTCCAGACATTGCTCCATGTCTCCCAGGGGACAGAATCGTTCTGTTGAAAAATTCTTGCTATAATACATTAATCAGTCTTTCGGTAAGGAAAATATTCTTCCTAGACTTGTGGTTGTTTTACTGTTACGTTTTTTAAAGATTTTTTTATGTTTCTGTGGAATGCACATTAATACCCCTTTGTATTGGGAGAAACGTAGGAACTGTAAAGCCATGAATTTTTGTTTTGATTCTAGTTGTCTTTATAAAAACAAATGTCTCATTAGGGGCTTTAGATTGATATACCCCACACATTATGGGGATAAGGGTGGCCTTGGAGGAGGCGAGATTTAGATATTTTCAGCTTGTTCCCACACTTGCAACTAATCTTTTAGGTGGAATCTAGGAACAACTTGACATTGATTTACTAAGTGAATCCATCTTCCTTTCATGCATTGAATGATAAGGATTGGGGGACACTAGTCTTTGTATACTTACAGAATACTCTTGCCCCGGTGGCATTTAGTAAAACCAGTCACTCTTACCCAGTTTTAGTTTACTATTTTATTATAAACTTTATGGAGGTATTTGATTTTAATGATCACTTCTAAGCACACTGTGGAACCCTTTTCAACATTAGAAAATAGTAGCATATCGTTGGTTTGTCCCACCATGCTTGGATAATTATGATTTCTTTTTAAAATAGCAGTTCATAAGAAAGAAGTTGACCAAAACAGTAGGGTTTCTGGTCTATTTTTAAGGAAGAAATTACTAAGATGCAAAATAAGTTTTAAAATAAAAACGAATGTGTATATTTGGACTCATTTCCATGTTTACGTTGGTCATCCTGGCTCAGCCGCATAAGTGGCAGTTTGCTCTCTGGGTCAAGCATTTCAGCCTCTCCATCCCCCCAATTTTAGGCCCAGCCCAACTTTTATGGCTAATGTTGCTATCTAAATATTGGGTGGAAAAAACAGAACCAAAATAAAATTGGGGCAGGAATTATTTGAAATTAAAACTAGATTGTAATCAAACAGGCAGAATTTAAATATTGTTTCTCTGACCCTTTCAGTCTTTTACTTCAGCATGCCACCTCCCCGCTATTCCCTTCTGGCTTTCAGTGTGGAGACTGGGTAAACTTAAAACTATGTGAAAGGCCCTTGACACAGATATAGGATTTGGAAACATAGATTTGTCAGAATTGAATGACCTGAAAGCATGTGAAAATAGTATTATAATAACTTCATAAACAGACAATAATAAATTAAGACCTGTGATAAGAACAGGTGAGCTAGTAGCATTTTTTTACTATCACATTATAAACTTTGGAAAATATCCTTACTGACATCATGATTTATTTTTTCTGAGATTTTTCTTTTTCTTCCTTCCTCAGATATATTTAAAAGCTATGATGGAAACACAGTGCAATAAATATTTTTGTTATCTTAGTGGCTTTGCTTCTCAACTAAAGTAAGTCAAACTCATTTTGTTTGTTTGTTTTTTCAGTCTACACCTGGTAGCACTCAGGTTACTTCTGGCTCTTTGCTCAGAAATTATTCCTGGCAGGCTTAGGGAACCATCTGGGATCTAACTTGGGTCAACGGTTTGTAAGGCAAAGACCTTACTAGTGCTATCACTTCAACCTTGAAACACACATTCTTAGTAGATATATTTCCTACGATAGGATTATAGCATTCCTTAAAATAATTTCTTGGGGGCGGGGAAAGTGTGGAGGTATAGTCCTGGAGTTCAGATGCTTGCCCATACAGCTAAGCTTGGTTGGATTCCTAATGCCTTCAGAAATGATTTCTGAGAATAGAGAAGCAGCAGCCTCTGAGCACAACTAGGTGTGCACCTCAGCCTTTTTTGAGGGTCACACCCTATAATATTCTTGACTGCACTCAGGAATTACTCCCAGCAGTACTGGTGAGGGACCATATGGGATTTTGTGATTCAGCCCAGGTCAGCCACATGCAAGGGAAGTGCCCTACCCACTATACATCATTTCATCATTTCATGTCTCCCTTCCTCTTTTTTTTGGTGGGGGGGGTCCAACCGGAAGCGCTCCTGGGTTACTCCTGGCTCTAAGCTCAGAAATTGCTCCTGGGAGGATTGGGGGACCATATGGGATGCTGGGATTTGAACCACTGTCCTCCTTCTGTGTCTAGGGCAAACGCGCTACCGCTGTGCTATCTCTCCAGCCTACTTTTTTTTTTTTAATTAAAGCACTCTGTATAGAAATATTTGGACATTGGGGCCAGCGAGGTGATGCTAGAGGTAAGGTGTCTGCCTTGCAAGCGCTAGCCAAGGAAGGACTGTGGTTCAATCCCCCGGCGTCCCATATGGTCCTCCTAAGCCAGGGACAATTTCTGAGCGCTTAGCCAGGAGTAACCCCTGAGCATCAAACTGGTGTGGCCCGAAAAAAAAAAAAAAAAGAAATATTTGGACATGAGATTTTGGAGACAAGTGTTCAAATCTTGGTTTTAGGCGTGTTCATTTCCAATTCTATACAATGAGAATAACAATAGGATTTTATGAAGATAAGGTGGGTGAATCACTTGTTAGAGTGTCTCACACTAAGTGCTATCTCTCTCTTTTTTTTAATTCTTTTGATTAGTGGAGTGGTATATGCAAATTTCTACGATAATATTATTATTAGATTTGAACCTTCAAGAGAAACCAAATATTGGAAGTTGTATCAGAATCTTTGAATTTTAAAATTATAAGTCACTTATGAACTTTAGTTACTATGATGTTGGTTCTCAGCTGTCTATATGAAGAATTACATGGTCACATAGGAAAACTAGTAGTAAGAGGGTTTGTGGGAGGTGTGGGATGGGTTGGGTTATACCCAGAAATACTCAGGCTGCGTATAGCTCTGTGGCAAATTGCATGATTTGCAAATGTAAGGCCATGAATTTGATCCTCATACATCAGGCAAGATCATGGCAGCACAAAATGTGTGATACCAAGTAAAAGATACCAAATGTGTGACCTTGGGTGATCACTGCAACCAAAATGTTTGCAAGTATCATATAAAAAGTATGATTTCCAGCGACTTATGCTCAAATACTGCAGTCATGCAGGTATCCTTTTGGTCATGATAACGATAATAGTGGTGAAAAGAGATGTAATAAAAGAAATGCTTTCTGATCTCCCCAGTCCTATGGCAGGCAGATGTTTACTCACTGGCCATGAGGAAATCGAGAGCCTTTCTAAGAACAGCATTAAATTTGAGAGTGGAGAAAGCTTTGCATACCATGCCAGCCTCACATCCCAGAAAAGCTTGGAAAAGTTAAGGGTTGTGTCTCAGGCCTCATTGTCAGACTTTGGCTATGATCCTAGGGAATTAAATGCCATTTTGGAGTCTGGATTTAGTCTAGAAGGTGAAACATTGCACTGTGCTGCCTCTGTGCTATGTAATGGGGAAAGAAAAGCTAAACCAACCGACCAAACAAAACAAAAAAGCTCTGCAATGCTACCCATGGCTTTATCATCACTTCCCGTAGAGTTCAGGGTACTGCAATGCTGGGGGACTCCAGCCACCAGAACATGCTCTCCAGCCCTTTGCATGGTCTCTCCAACCAGTGATGATTTGTTTTGCCTCTTTAATTCCCCCCCCATTTTTTTTTATTATTTTCTTCTTTTTAAAAAAAAATAATTTCAGATAAGAGAATATGCTTGAGAATAGGGATGAAGGGAGGACAACACTGCTGGTGGAAAGGCCCTCATTTATTGTCACTGTGTACCTTAAATATCACTGTGTAAGATTTGTAATTTACTTTGGCCACAATAAAAAACAAACACAAAACAAAAAAAAATAATTTCACTTCAGGGGTGTTCTTTTGTGTGACTGAAATCCAACTATAGTCATATTTGTAATCATGGTGTTTAAATAAAGATATTATTAAAAATAATTTCACTCCACTTACCTGGAACAAATATATTATGATCAACTATGTCAATGATGTAGTACATGCTCTTTAAATACAGTAAATAAAAAAAATTGTGCCAAAAGGGAATTGAAGCAATGTCTTGTGAGGTTTTAGTAGCAGTATGCCTTAACTTCTCTGTGGTAGTAGTTATGGCCAGCTGTTTTGTTTCTTTTCTTTCAAATATCTTGGCCAGTGTGAGTGGATACTTTTGTATAATCTGATCAAGATGATATTTTAGAAACATTAAATGGAATAATCACATCGAAGCCTAAAGTTTTTCTGATTGGAAACATAAAATTACTGGTGATAAATTGCTAGGCTGGGAGCTTTCTATCTCAGCTGTTGTCAGTGTGTCTCCTTAACAGCTTGCAGATTGACCACACATTTTAAATTGCACAGATGAGCTTAAGTACAGTTTGGGGAGAAGCAAGCTGTGGGGAGATGTGAGGGTAAAGGGACTTTGCAGGAGGTGGATTGAGCCAAAGCAGAGGAATGTAGGTAACATGAGTAATGAAAAAGAGAAAAAAAAATGAAGAAGTGAAGGTGGTGGTGACTGTTAGGGAAACTCAAGTTGTTTTGTTTTGGGGCTACAGCCTGTGGCAGTCAGGTTACTCCTGACTGTGCTCAGAAGTTACTCCTGGCAGGTTCAGGGGACTGTATGGGATGCTCAGGGATCGAACCTGAGTCAGCTGCGTTCAAGGAAAAAGTTCTACCCATTGTGTTCTCACTTCAGCCCTGGAAAAGTCAAGTTTGCATGGAGAAGAAAGAATTTAAAAATCATCACTGAACAAAGAGGGGGTCAGAGAGAGGGAGAGGAGAGAGAAAGGAGAGAGAGAAGGAGGAGAGAGGGAGGAGAGAGGAGAGAGAGAAGGAGAGAGAGGAAGAGGGAGAGAGGGAGAGCGAGAGAGGGAGAGCACTGCCATAGAAGCAGATTGAGAGTGGGAATGGGAGGAAGAAGAACATGATGGTAACTGAGAAAATTGGTGTTGGGAAATGAATACTGGTGAAGGAACATTGTATGATTAAAACTCAACTATCAGCAGTTTTCAATTCTGTATCTCAAGGTGATTTAATAAATAAAGAAAAAAATCAGCATTGTGGGGCCAGAGAGGTAGTATAGCAGGTTGGGCTCTTGCCTGGCATGCTGGTTTGATCTCTGGCACCTGCTATGGATCTTGAACTTGTCAGAGTAAGTTCTGAGCATCTCTGGGTGTGACCCCCAAAACAAAACAAACAAAAAAAGAAGGCCCTTAGGCTGGAGAGATAGCATGGAAGTAGTGCATTTGCCTTGCATGCAGAAGGACGGTGGTTCGAATCCCAGCATCCCATATGGTCCCCCAAGCCTGCCAGGAGCGATTTCTGGGTGTAGAGCCAGGAGTAACACCTGAGTGTTGCCAGGTGTGACACTCCTCCTTCCCCCCAAAAAAGAAGGCCACTGTGGGGTTGGAGTACATTCTTTGCATATTTGATCCTTAGCATCTCATGATCCCTTCATACTCCCAGGAGATACCCCTTGACATCACCAAGACTAACCCCCAGAGTTACTGAATTGTAGTAAAACACAAAACAAAACAAACAGAAAAACACCCAAAATTAAAATTGACACCATGAGCGAAGGATGTGGGTCAAGTGATCAAGTATATGCATAGCATGAGAGTTTGTTCTGTGTCTTCTTGAGCCCTACCTGATGTTCTGCTGGTTACACCCCAACATTGCACCACAGGCCTGAACACTGAGCTATGAGGCCCACTCGACAGGCTCAGAATTGAACTCTGGACCCCACCATCCCTCCACCATATGTGTTGCTCCTATGAAAACTAAATTGACACCATAAGTCATAGGGAGCCTCAGCAAGTCCTGTGTGTGCCTTGACACATGCTGCACTCCCGATGTTCAGGGATGTTGGGGTCAGCTGTGTGCGTGCAAGGCTCTTTAGTTCCCCTCAGAAAATTCTGAAAGCAGAAAAAATGGTTTGTCAGTCGTCTGTGTTATATACTGGGATCCTTTTGTATATTCCTGGTGATCCTACAATATTTGATGCAATCTACCAGCTTTTTATGTATCTGTCTTGTTAACATGCTCTTTACTCTGCCATGATTCCCTTGTCTATTTTTTTTCATTTTCATGTTATTATTGTTCAATATCTGCAAAGAGCACAAGAAGCCCATTTCTCCTTTGGGGATAAACACTTAGGCCAGGATAGACCAGCTCTTCTCTTCACATTCTCTCTAATTAATTAACTCTGTGCAGTTGCACATCACTGTATCTCATTCTTGAAAATGGCTAACTTTTCAAGCAAATGCTTTCATTTCATTTCTGAGCATTTTGAAAGCAAGGTCAGAGTTGCAGGAGAGGCTTCCAGAATACAATAGAACACCAGAACCTTGCGAAGGAGTATTTCAGGAACCCTAAAGATAGCCCATCTTAAGTAGGATTAGTGCTTCTGGTATGTGGAATGCCTTTGCATTGTTTGCCTCTGAGAGAGTGGCAGGAGTTTGCTATATAGACCAGTCCTGATCTATTACGACCAAGAATTTGGTAACAATTTGGGATTAACCACCAGCATACGGTAGGTAATAAGACTAAAATCTATGGAGAACTTTGTGTATAACAGGTTCTGATATAAGTGCCTTATATGCATCATATTATTTGAATTTCACAGCAACCTTGTGAGGTAGGTGACATTCTTTTTTAGTTTGGGATTTTTTTTTTGTTTGTTTGATTTTGGACCACATTCTGCAATGCTCAGAACCTACTCTTGGCTCTGCACTCTGGATTCACTACAAGCCCAGCTCAGGGAACTATATGAAGTACTAGGGAATCAAATCTGGGTTGGCTACATGCATCAAGCCACTTAATTCACTGCACTATTTCTCTAGCCCATTAATCACTATCTTTTAGCTGAGGGAACTAAAACATAAGTTGATTGTTTAGCTGAAGTCCACAGTGACTACTTGGAAGATTTTTTATTTCAATCCAGCAGTCATTACATATTATGGCTTGAACTTGATCAAAGCTTTACAATGGGGTCAGTGTGCATTGAGGATTGGTTGTCTAGCACAGATTGGCCAGTTCTATAAGGGAAAAAGTCTTTTTATCTTGAATGCTGAGGAATGTGGATGGAAAATCAGTGACCTAAATGTAAAAGAGGAAGGAACAAGGAAGTATATACTCTAGCCCACTAGGTCTGGAATAAGAATCAAGAATATGTGTTTCGACTAAATACCCAGGTGATGACTCTTCATCATTGTACTTTGTGAACCGTTGGTTAAGTAGTTACTGATATTAATTAACAGTCTGTGAGGGTTTTAAAAAGAAATGAAGTGTCAGAGCAACAGTATAGCAGGTAATGTGCTTGCCTTGCATGTTACCAACATGTATTCTATCCCAGCACCCCACATGGTCCTCTGAACTTTGCCAGGAGTGATCCCTGACTACACAGCCATGCATAGGTCTTCAGTAGGAGCCAAAATGATTATATAGCAGGTATGACATTTGCTTTACAAGTGGCCAACCTAGATTTTATCCCTGTTACCTCATATGGTCTTCTGAAGTATCCTGAGTATAGAGCCAGGAGTAACCAACCCCTTAAACACTGCCATGTGTAGCCCAAAAGCAAAACAAAAACAAAACAGAAAATAAGGGGCCGGAGAGATAGCATGGAGATAAGGTGCTTGCCTTGCATCCAAAGGACGGTGGTTCAAATCCCCGCATCCCATATGGTCCCCCGAGCCTGCCAGGAGTGATTTCTGAGCACAGAGTCAGGAGTTAACCCCTGAGCGTTGCCAGGTGTGAACCCAAAACAAAACAAAACAAAACAAAAAACAACAACCCAGAAAATAAGTTTGAGTACCGCTGTGTGTGACTAAAAAATGCACTAGAGAAAAAGGCAACAAGGTCATTAAAAAATAAGAGCTAGAAAATGGAAATAAACAGGTTGACAAGAATGAGTGAACAGGAAACCATTTTAATTGTGCTAAAGAAGGTACTCAGGGCAAGATAAAACATTGTGACTATATATAGGGATAGATGTTAACTAGATTTATTGGAGTGATCATCTTATAAGATATACAAACATGGACTCATTCTGCTGTACACCTGAAACTACTATAATGTGTGTCATTTATACTTCAGTTTAAAATATAGAGTAGGGGAAGGGAGAGTGCTGATGAAAAACTATCTGAAAGTGACATTTGAAATGAGTACCAGAGGCAAGAAGGAGCTGGGGCGATGAACTCTTGGCTGAGAGAACAAAGACTTGACAAAGTAAGGAGCTGAGGGAGCCTGCATGTGGTTTGAGATTATACCTGGGATGGACTCATGGAGTAGTTTGGTTGGGCCTTGACTTAGAGCACACTGAGTTTTGAGGAGAGGAGTGGCATGCGTTGTTTGTCATTTCAAAAACATTACTTTGGCTGAGAGGTATAGGTGAGAATAGAGAGGAGTGTGGCAGCTGGGAGATAGGATTGGAGGCTAGTCTAGTATTTGGGGGAGATGTGGTGCTGGCTTGGGTTGGGAGGAGTGGGGTGGGATAGAGATCAGTTAGAACAATGCATCTATTTTTCTAACTGGGCCTCATCAGGGTAGTGCATTTTTGTGTGCAGGGAAGTTTCATATGTGTTATTTTGGAAAGGCGAGAAGTGTGAAGAACATGTGAGAGAAATCTTGGTTATTAACAGTTCTTTGAACGCCTGTGCCTTGCTTCTCTTTCTCTCTTCCCCTAAGGGTGAGCCCTCAGCTATTTGGAAAACTTGGCCATCCAGGACAACTTCTTCTCTAAGAGCTTTGGGTTAGCACTATTAATGTGGAATATAATCTCTGTGTGTGTCATTGCTTAATTGTTGGCATGTAGTGACTCAACTGTAATTTAAATTAATAGACTGTGCATATAAGCACACTATTGTTCTTCTTAGATCTCGATGGAGCTTTGATTGGCACTTAAGTGATGGTGTATTTGAATTAATTACTTGAGCTGAGAAGGAGCTGGGAAAACACATCAGAAGTTAAAAAAAAAAAGAAAGAAAAAAGATAGTTGTGATGTGATGTAGGAGTGAAAGAAATATATTCAGTGTGGGAGTGAGCCTGGAAGAAAGGTGCCTGAATTTGGAGACTGAAGATGTAGCTCCTGAGTACTCCTAGATATCTGGGGTCTTGGCCAGATCTTAGTACTGTAGGGCATGTGGTCAGCTGATGGCTCCTGTTTTTCGGTCCTTCTGCAAGAGGAACAGTCACATCAGAGGCCCCCCTTCCGGTCGCAGGATCTGGGCCCAAGTCAGCTCCACCTCAGGCAATCTTTTTCTCACATGTTTACACACATCCTCTTTAAATCCTGTTTCTTTTCTTTTTCTCTTTCAAATCTTGCCCAGTTACCTTAGGAAATTCTTTCCCTTTCTTTGTTCTATTCCTGGAACCAAAATAAGGGGGAAAATTTTGTAGTCGTGGTTAATATTCATGAGATGCATGCTCTGATAAAGTTATTGACAAATGATCTAATTACTGAATCCTATGGCTAATAGAGTTACTGATTACTTGGGATTACTTGGCAGCATTTGACAGGCTTGGACTTCAGCTCCTAGAAGCTTTTCCTTCACATTTTGCTTTTACCTTCCTGATGGCTCCAGGACTCTGCCTTTCTTCCTGTTTCTTCTTTTCTCAAATTGAAGAACTTCTGAAACATTTTCCTGAATTATTCTTTTTTTCCATACAGACTTTGCCGAAAGGGATCTAATAAAAGGAATCCTGTGAAACTTTAGGAATCACAAATCTGTTTCATACAGTAACATTTATTTGATAAGGCAGTAGTAGCCTCCTGCCAATGTTTTATTTCTAAACAGGTAGTTGAAAAGGTGTAGAGAATGTAATAATTGTGTGTCTCCACCCCAAAAGCCACCGCATGTTCCTTGACATTTTTATTTAAATATTTTAATAATTAAAAAGTTGTTATTTAGTGGAAATGTTTTCAGGAGAGGTCTTTAGGCACGTTAGCAGTTTTTAAGATGCAATGGTTTCGTTCATCAAATCCATGCAAGTTAAGACTGTTAGAAATAAGTTTCTTTCCCCTTGACTCTTGGGCTACATCTGGCAATGCTCAGGGATTAGTTCTGGCTCTTCACTCAGGGATTGCTCTTGATGGTGCTCAGGGGACCATATGGGATGGCCTGGGATGGAACCCAAGTCAACTGTGTGTAAGGCAAATAAATGCCCTACCAACTGTACCATCTCTCTGGTCCATTGCCTCTGATCTTGAATTTTATTTCCTAGCTTCTTTAGTCTACTTGAACTTTCCTGAATGGGTCTGTCTCTCGCTCTCTTTATACCTGGCATCCATAAAGCTGCTTGCTTTTTTCCTTTCCCCCTTTAAAACTGGATATCTTCATTTTGGCACAAACACTTATTTTTAAGGAATTTACAGTTCCATATTGGAAATTTTACCTTATTTTAAATGTGATCACTTCTTCAATGACTGGTATTTAAAATTAGTAAGTGACTCTTATTGCATTTACTTGTTTAGTGCAGGCAGTATTGATTTGTTTCCATATTTGTTTTTAATTTTTATTTTTTGAGTGGATTGGTTTGAGCTGCACTTTGTGATCTCAGGGCTCTGTTCTCAGGAATTACAGCTGGCAGTGCTTGGGAGACCATATGAGATGCCAGGGATTGAAACCAAATTGTTCACATGCAAGACAAGCACTTTACTTGCTGTATTATCACATGAGCCTTTTTAAATTTTTTACTAAATCTTCATGAGATAGTGAGTTAAAAAGTTGTTGATATGAGGTTCAGTCCTATGATGTCCCAACATCCATCTCTTCATCAGTGTTCATTTTCCACTTCCAACTTCCCCAGTTACTCTCCTGCCCTTACCCCCCCACTCCCAGCCTGTTTCTATGGCAGACACTCTCATTCTCTCTCTTCTCTCATCTTTCTCTCTGTTTCTGTCTCTCTGTCTCTGTCTCTGTCTCTGTTTCTCTCTCTCTCTCTCTCTCTCTCTCTCTCTCTCTCTCTCTCTCTCTCACACACACACACACACACACACACACAAAACACTCTCTCTGCATATCCCTCTCTTACCTCCCCTTTTTTTAGGTACCATGGTTTGCAATATTGCTACCAAAGGGGCATCATATATATTACTTTACTTCCATTTAATTCCTAGTTCTAGTCCAGAGTGACCATTTCCAACTCCTGTTGTTACCATGGTCCCCTCTCTGCTCTAACTGTACTCCCCTTATTGTTTTCATTGTCTTTGGGTATTTTCCTCATACTATGTTTTTTGTTTTTGTTTTTGGGCCACACCTAGTGGCCCTCAGAAATTTCTCCTAGCAGGCTGCAGGGAGGGTATGTGTGGATATGGGATGCCTGGGACTGAACTGTGTCTGCCACTTACAAGGCAAATGCCCTACATGCCATGCTATTGCTTGGCTAGTGTTTTTATTTTTTTTAATTCTGAATCTGTGTTCCTCACCCTCTGACTCATTTCTTTCAACAGGACACTCTCCATGTTTATCCATGTATAAGCACATTTCATGATTTCATTTTCCTAATAGCTGTATAATATTCCATTGTATAGATTTTATCCTCTTATCTTGGACACTGGGATTGTTTCTGGATTCTGGCTATTGTGAATAGTGTAACACTGAGGTTAGGAGCACAGATGCCATTTCTGCATTGTGTTTTTAGGCCCATAGGATATATTCCTAGGAGCAGTATTGCTGGGTCATATAGAAGCTCAATTTTGAGTTTTTTGGGGAATGCCCATATTGTTTTCTACTGCTGGTGGTAATGTAGATTGGTTCAGTTGTTCTGGAAGACAGTATGTTTCCATGTTTTGATTGTATCTTTTGTTCACAACATTTTGAGGAAGGGAACAATACTCAGAGGTTACTCCTAGCTCTGCATTCAGCAGTCATTCCAGGTGGAGCTCACAGGGTCATATGGGATACTGAGGTTCTAACTTGCATATGCCATGGGAAAGGCAAGTACCTTACCTACTGTACTCTTTCTCTGGCTCCTTCATGCAACATTGTTTTGAGTCTTATTCAAAAACTTAACCAGTAGCCTTATTGTAAGCACTAGACATTTGTCTGGGGGGAGTTGTTTTCTCAATATTTTATACATATTACTAAATTTCTGTCATACATCCGAGTTGAGAGCAATAGAATGAACCTTGGACTGGCATTTGCCATTTTGATTCTGATATTGGTGTTTTGATTAATTGCTTAATGCTGTTAGGCCTCAGTTGCCTCATTATTAAAATGAGATTGTTAGATTAGATGGGGTGATGATTTTAATAATGGAGATGATAATAGCTGGCTTAGTTTGCTAAGAAATAGATAGGTTCTGTGCTATGCATTGGCCATAGGTCATGGTTTCTAATCTTGACAGCGTTGTTCTCAGGTCAGACATTATATTTTCATTTCTGTTTGAAGAAACTGAGGGACAGAGAGGACCTTGCCTTGCATAGCTGATGCATGAGTGGAATGAACTTAAGATGCCTGAAGAACCTGGATATTTTTTACTTTAAGGAGAAATATGTTTTTATTTAGGAATTCTGGGGAGGGAGGGAAGGAAGGAGGGAGAGAGAGAAAGAGAGAGAGAACCATCTGTTTTTTCAAAGGTGAAGAGAGCCCCAGTATGTAGATTAAGAGGGGAAATCTAAGTGATACGTGTGTGCAGACACCATGTGTATGGACTGGGGACAAACATACGTGTTGGTTGGGAGGAACTTTTGACCACTATGTTTTCCAGTTCAGCAGTTCTGTGTGATGCTATTTATAGAACAAAGCCTGTTATTTTGAAATTTTGATGACAAAATATAAGTTTTACTAAAATCTTATTTTATATAATTTTTCTCAAGCTACTTTCAAGTAACTTATTTTTATTAAAGTCTTGGTCTTTTCTTTACACAGCATTTTGAATGTATTATTCAGTTAGGGCATTAAACATTGGAGAGGAACTCTGCCATTAACACTCTTTACAGTTCATTAAAAACATCAACAGTGTGCTCCTGCTTGTCTCAGAAGTGGATTGCTGTCCCTTGATATTTTGACTTCCTTTAAATAGTTAGGAAACTAAACCTTCCTTTAAAACAGTATTCCTCCTTCCAATCTCTACCCTGAATTGTCTAGTAAGTACTTGCATCAGGACTGTTAAAGCATTGAACCGTGTCTGGCCCACCATATTCATTTATCTGTGGCTCCAGTGTGTCAGAGGCTTGGAATATGTTAGTGAACAAAACACCAATTTGAATCTAATGAAGCAAAGGGCTCAGGTGGAAGAAATTGTTTACAGTAATACCAAAATGCACAGGTGCTCAATAGTTGTTTTTCATGTTTTAAACATCAACATATTTAGATGAATTCACTTTGGGCTGGGGTTGGGCCACACCTGGTGGTGCTCAGAGATTACTCCTGGCTCTGTGCTCAGAAATCACTCCTCAGGCTTGGAGGATCATAGGCATACTGAGGATTGAACTTGGGTCTGCCACATTCAAGACAAATGCCCCACATGCTGTGCTGTTGTTTCTGCCCCAAGAATTAACTTTTATTCAAGACTGCCACATGGCAGTTCAGATTTTCACTCTGCTTTACAACTCATTAAACATTAGTCAATCAGGCCTATTGCTGTTAGTGGAATGATCATATACATTATCATCTGAAGGACTACTTTCTTTGTTTACTTGTTTAAGGGCCACACCTGGCAATGCTCAGGGGTTATTCCCTGCTTTGTGCTCGGGTATTACTCTCTGCAGTGCTCAGGGCATCATATGAGTTGCTGGGGATTAAACCTGGGTAGCCTTGCAAGGCAGACACCCTACCCGTTGTACTCTCTTTCCAGTTCCCAGGTCTGTACATTTTTTTTTTGCGGGGGGCATGGATTTTTTTTTATTGTTATGACAACAAAGATGCAAAGAAAGAGGACAAGGTAAAGTTACAGTGGGAAGACAATCACCCATAAACAGAATTCTCAGAAGAAATCCCCTTGCTGACAACTTAATTTTGAACTTTTAGCCAAAGAACATTAAGAAAAATAAAACAAAACACATGCACAATTACTTTGTCTCTCAAGTCCCCAGATTGTAGAACATTATAACATTTCTTAGCAGTACACAAAGCAATCTAAAGCCACTTTTGAGAATGAAAAGGAACACTAATAATGATACTGAGACAATGAATGTAAACTTGGATAGTCTCAGACAGAGTATATTGTGTCCTTCCCAATTAGTACATGAATTAGTCTTTTAATCTTGTATTCTTTAATTATGATTAAGTTTGTAAGGAGATTGAAGAGAGAGGCAAACACAGAAACAGGCAGAGAGAAAGAGAAAGGAAGAGAAAATCTGGTTTGTATCTAATGTGTATCTGGTTTCACTGGTAGTTGGAGGAATTAAATATTCTGTTTTATAAGAGTTTGTTTTATAAGATTCTCCCCCCCACCCTTGGGTTATGGGCCACACCCATAAATACTCAGGCTTCCTTGGATGACCATCTGGGGTACTGGAGATTGAACCAGGATCAACCACATGCAAGGCAAGTGTTTTGCCTGCTATATTGTCTCTCCAGTCCTTAGACATTACTTCTTGCCTATTTCTTTAATAATTTATTTCACAAAATATCAAGTCATTTACTAAGTTGGATGGACTTTCTCAGATAAGCATCTTACAGCAGTAATAGGGTGCTGTGATTTCTAGTCTCTTTTAAGGAAACAAATTTCATGCAGTCTTGTTGATTTTTGTCAAAGCCCACATAACCCCAATTTATTGCAAAAACTGAGAGAAATGGAGAGATAAGTCAGTGGGCTGTGTGCTTGGTTTGAATGTTGAAGGTATGGTTCAATTCACAGCAACAGGGACCACAACTGGGAGTGAAGCTGAACATCACTGGAAACCGCCAACAATAGCCTTCCAAAGCCCAAAACAGAAATAAAACGTAATTTTTCTTCTTTATAGACCACACCTGGCAGTACTCAAGGATAACTCCTGGGGGGGAATGAGTATGACAACAATGATTACCATGGGATACCTGCTATGAACTTGGGTCAGCTGCATGCAAAACAAGTACCCAGCTCACTGTGGAATCTCGTCAGCCCTGTTTCTGGGATCTTATAGAACTTAAAGACTTGTCACAAATGGGATTGTCTAGGGCTATTAAAAATAAAAACTAGGTTTGAGAATCTTTGTTCTTAAAGATTCAAAAATATTTCATGATTTGATTGTGTAACTTATTTTGGAATGAATAAATCATTAGTAATTTCAATAAGTTGTAAGTGGTTCCCAAGGGAATACATCAGCATACTTTCTATAAACTGTCATTATCAATGTCTGTTGTCTTAGAGTCAACAGAAATGATTGAGTCATCCCTGTTACACTTTTGAGTCATTCCTTTAAGGGTAGAACCTTTTTTATTAGCCTTTTAAAAAACGGCTATCGGATGGGGGCAGGGAAAATTGTCTTGAATGTTTGGGAGAGTAATATATACTTGGAAATATGTACTGAAGGAAAGCAGTTGTCCTACAAAACTTACAGCGGTAGGGCATTTGCCTTGCAAGTGGCCGACCCAGGACCAATGGTGGGTGGTTCGAATCCCAACATCCCATATGGTCCCCCATGCCTGCCAGGAGCGATTTCTGAGCAGGAGTAACCCTGAGTGCCCATGGATGTGGCCAAAAAACAAACAAACAAACAAACACCAACATGTGTTCTAAGTGGCAGTGAAATCACATAGAAACTGTCTCTAACTTCAGGCCTGGGCTGTTGGCAGTTGGCCTTTAAGTTATAGATTTTCTGATCATTTGGAATTTTTCTCATCTCAGATGTCAGTGAATTGGTATCCTGGAAATTGGGACATCTCTTTGCTTAGGGTGATTATTGGATGTATGAACAATACTTCTGGTATGTGGTGTGGAGAGTGTGTGTGTTCACATATAGTACATTCACGAGGGGGCAGTTAGAAGTCACTTTTGTTTGGGGCTTTAGAAGGTATTTATTAGAGAATAAATCATTTTTAGGAACATACCCTGCTGTGTTCAGGACTGCCTCCTGGCTCTGCAATCACTTTTGGTGGGTCTTGAGGACCATATGTATTAAACCTAGACCAGTTGCATGCAAATTTTGTACCCTACCTGCTGTATTCACCCTGAACTATATAAACCCTTATGTCTTTTGTTTCAGGTTCATACATGATGGTACTCCAAAGCTATTCTAGCTAGGTACTTGGGTTGTTCATTGTGGTACTCAGAGAACCATGTGGTTCTAGGGATTGAATCTGAGCCTCTTGCATGTAAAATATTCACTCCAACTTGTTGTGCAATCTCTCTGATTCGACTTTTTTTTCATCTTTTATGTATCTTTTCTTTTCTTTTTTTTTTTTGGGGGGGGGGTCACACCCAGCAGCGCTCAGGGGCTACTCCTGGCTCTACACTCAGAAATAGCTCCTGGCAGGCGTGGGTGACCATATGGGATGTCGGGATTTGAACCACCATCCTTCTGCATGCAAGGCAAATGCCTTACTGCTGTGCTATCTCTCTGGCCTTATTATGTATCTTTTTAAACTTTCAAATCATTGCAGTATTCAAGCATGTTTTTTTCTCAGATTATTTATAAATATGCATTGTAAATAAAAAATATCTAAAGACCCCAACAGAGCCCAGGGTTTTCAAGTTGAAATTTAGCTAACTCTACTTGCTTATTTATTGATAGTTCTATTGAATCATTTGAAAATAGTAGTGGAACAAGTTTTTTGAGTGATCTCAGTGGTATCCTCTTGCATGATGTTCGTCCATTTTAATGCATTGTGCCATTAAAATATGAGTGTGGGGGTATGGACAAATATGATCAAGTACTTAAAGATTCAAAATCTACTGGCTGGATCAGAGAGAGTACTGAAGGTGAGGTGTATGCTTGCATGCAGCTTCATTCAATTCCCTGTGATGCTTATGGTCCCCAGGGGGTCACTTCAGATCAGGAGTAGCCCCTGAGCACTGCCACATGTAGTCCCAATACCACCCCCCCTTCTTAATACTTGGAGCCATTTTTATAGTTCTGGAAAGACAATATAGTTTTGACTTCCTTTAGCTTAAGTAGCCAATTTCTTGAATTTATGGCTTTGACTATAATATATAGTGCATATTAATCTGAGATTTTGCAATCCAGAAAAGGTGCACACACATGCTGTAACAAACTTCTTGAACAATTTCTTACCATTACGCCACTTGATGCATTCTGGTATTTTTCTATTATTTGTTATTTCAACTTTAAAAAGTTGGCTATGACCATTAAAATGATTTCACAATTCATTAATAGGTTGTGAGCTGAAGTTTAAAAATTACACGTCCAAACAGACATTTTCGTGGGTGTGCATGTTTGAAGGCAAGGACCATGAAGTCATGTTTTCCTATCAGTGGTGTTAATGAGTGTAGTCATAATAAAACAAACCGTTTTGTTAATTAGAATATTTACTACAATAAATGGGTCTGGATTGATTTCTTTATGAATAGTACATTTTTTTTCTACTAGGATGAAGTCATTGAGTGTTTCCAGTCTGCCCCAACAATCCTTACAATTCTTCTTGTTGATATTAAATGGACTATTGAAATAGCATTTTGTCTGTGTGTCTTAGCTGGTAATGAGACCTGTTTATTATTGTTTGGGTTACCAAAACAGCTGTTGACACCTAAATCATGTCTGAGAACACCCATTAAGTAGCAAGAAAACACAGAATAATATAGTTTACCACTGATCTGTTCCATGGGCCACCTGGTCTGTGTCTCTTGATCAAACTATGGAAAGTAATGTTCTTTTCACCCCAAACTTGGAGCATTTTATATTTTTCTCTTTAGAACATATCCTCATGGAAAGTGGGATGCTTAAAAATTGAAAGTAAATAAACAAAAAAGCCCTAAAAACAAGTGGAACTTGTTTGAGTATTTGAAAACACTGCATTAGTCTAACAAGTTTTATTATTTTTTTAAAGGTTTCCATTGAAGTCATGCCTTTCCTTGTGGTATGACATTGACATACCATTCTTTTGTTCTTTCTCTTTTCTAACTTGTAGTGCTAGCATCTCCTTGAAGAACACACCCTTAAAAGTCTCCTAGGCTGTATTGCTTCATCGAGAGCATAAACAATTACAGCATAAAATATTACCTTTGAAAATGAAGTCATGCGTCTTCCTTAATTGCTGAACCCTAGGAATTCTAAAGAGGGTATGTTTAAGTCCTCCTCGCTTGCTAACACAAGCAAACGTTGCTGTGCATAGAGGAAAAATAACAACAACAACACAAATCCTACGTTTATAATTTTCAGCTAATTAAGCCTGGAATGCTCAGGAGCAAGAGTGTCAAAATTGAAGTTATAATAAAAATTTTGGAAAGGACTTACAAAGTGCCTACAAAATATTACTGTTGAGGAAGCAGAGATTTCGGGGACTGTGCTTGTTCATTCTAGTATGTGGCTGACAGATGATTTTTCTATAGCAAGCTTGACATGCTTATATGTCCTCTGGCAACTTACTATACATTTAGAATAAAGTTCTGATTTCTAGAGGTCACAAGCCTTTGGGGATGTGTTTTTTCTGCTTGTCTCAGTGGCATCTGTTGCCAGTGAGACATCAATTCTGGGATCCTGGATCTCTGAGTATACCAGCTGTATCTATTTATTTGATCTTGCTTTTCCACATGATACTCCCTCTGTCTGGAAGGCACCTTCTTTTCCAAACAAGTTTTCTCATTCCAGACTTGCCATTTTTTTCACCTATGAAGCCAGTTGACATTTCATATCAGGACCTAATCATTGCCATAAATAAATGCTGTGAAACTACTTAAAAACAACATGTACTATAAGAATTACATTATGAAGTTTATCTTATGGTATTTTATTCTTTTTTTTTATCTTACGGTATTTTATGTTTTAGTTAAAATTTTGTTTTTGGCTTTTGGGTTACATTTAGCAGTGCTTGGGGCTTATTTCTGGCTCTGCACTCAGATATCAGACCCACTGATATTCAGGGAACCATATACTGAGGACCATATACAGGGGAACAAACTGAGAAAGAAATAGAATCAGATTGACTATGTGCAAGCAAACACCCAACCCACAGTACCATCCCTCTAGAGTGACATTTTTGTATTTTATATTTATTATTCTCTTCCCTTTACTCTCATAGTGAGGACCAGAGTCACTGCTTGGTTGATGTGCTCACACATTCATTGTGATGCTAGCCAAGGGCAACCTACCAGGTTCTGGTTTTTGTGTCTTGGCTGTGGATTTGCTGGGGCCTGCACTCCTTAAGTTGGGCTCACACACCTTCTCACTGGGACACACTTCTTTTGACTCACTTTCTCGTTAAAATGCTCATCGGGATCACTGGGGCTCACATACATGATCACTGAAGGTTACACTTCCTGATTAGGTTTTTCCTTTTAAAGTATGGTACTCACCTAAGATCAAACCTCTTTCCTGTTCTCAAACACTTGGATACACTGCAGTTTAATTTGTTCTTGATGCCAGGGAATTCCACATCTTGGAATTGTCAGTCACAAAGAGTAGAGTGGATTTCATTCAGTGCAGGCATTGTTGGCACTGGAGATTGAACTCAACCTTACATCTGCAAGGTATAATAAACATTAAGCCACTGAACTATCCCCACCAGGACCCAAACAGTCTTTTTCTTTGTGCTAGATTGAACATTGATACCAACAATTCATCTATTTTGTTATCTCTCTATATAGATCTGGCTACTAGCTCAGTAGATTTCACATTCTTTTTTAACTACCAACTTTATAGGTAGGCTGAAATGTTTTGGGCAAAGTTTTAAATTATACTGATCAGTGTGCCAGGGGAACAGATGCCAAGAACCATCCAGTGAGTGTGCAAGATATTGTCTTGACTGATGAATTATCCCACTCAGCATAATGCTTGCACCTCTGTGAAGTTTTGCCAGCCTAATGAGTGGGATCCTAGATTGTGAGACTGCCTCCCTAAAATACTCTGCCCCTTACCTGTCAACAGAGCAGACCTGCCTCGAGAACCTCCTGTTTAACTCCATGGTTGGTTGATCATTGGCCCTTGCTGTGTGAACTATGTCATGATACTTACCCAAGGCTTTCTTGTTGCCTGGTACTATGTCTTCCTTCTTATACTCAGTACCCACCACTAGGTACAAACCTAGTAGATGTTTAATCAAAGGAGAATGAAGAGGCACATGGCCCAGTGGACCACAGAGTCTGAAATAGCCAATAAGACTGGTCAGTGTTGAGGGTGACATTGATTTGGTTTGGGAATAGACTGGAAGAAGGACCTCTAGTCATAAGATGATTTAATTTTTCCCATGAAAGGCATGTAAGGAGGTAATATCATGTGTTTTTCTTTATAAAAGGTCATCATACATAGAGGCTTAATTTATACATAGCAAAATTGTGTTAAAGGTCTAAAAGAAATTCTTAGATAAATATATATATTAAGTCCTTAAATATAAATATATATATGTAACTGTTGTCAAAAAGAAAGATTTAGAGCATTTCTATTACTTCAAATAACTTTCAGGTGCCCTATCATAGCTTAGTTTTTGCCTGTGCATCTCCCCAGTTCTTTACCATCTCAGGTCTCCTTTCTTTCTTTAAAGGTTTGCCTTTTCAGGTCATATAAATTGAAACAAACAATTTTCAGTCCTTTGGGTCTGACTTCTTTCACTCTGGATAGGTGTTTGAGAGTCATCCATGAAGTTTTTGGTATCAGCACAACTGTTTAATGTTCCTGAGTACACTATTTTATAGGTATACCGAAGTTGGCTTATTCATTCAACAACTGAAGAATATTCACGTTGACGTTAGTTTGTATTGATGTGGCCATGAGTGTTTTGTGGTTGTGAGTGTTTTCTTATTGATTTAGTTTTGGTTTGGAGGCCACATATGGCAGTGCTCAGAGTTTACTCCTGACTCTGCATTTAGGAATTACTCCTGGAAGGCTTGGAGAACTATTTAGGGTGCAAGAGATCAATCCCTGGGGGCTGGGCGGTGGCGCTGGAGGTAAGGTGCCTGCCTTGCCTGCGCTAGCCTAGGACGGACCGCGGTTCGATCCCCCGGTGTCCCATATGGTCCCCCAAGAAGCCAGGAGCAACTTCTGAGCGCATAGCCAGGAGTAACCCCTGAGCGGCACAGGGTGTGGCCCAAAAACCAAAAAAAAAAAAAAAAAAAAAAAAAAGAGAGATCAATCCCTTGAGCCTAGATCAGCTGTGTGCAAGGCAAGCACTCCTGCCTCAGTGTTTTCTTTTTTAAGATACTCCTGCAGAGTGTGTGTACTATATGTTGAAATTCCAGTTGTACTGTATCTTCACCAATATTTAATGTCTGCAACCATTATTAGTAGTAGTATTTTGTGGAAGGGAGTTGGGGCCACACCTGGTGATGCTCAGGGGTTATTCCTGGCTATGCACTCAGAAATCGCTCCTGGCTTGAAGAACCTGGAATCAAACTGAGGTCCGACCTGGGTCAACTGCGTGCAAGGCAAATGCCCTACCACTGCATTATGGCTCTGGTCCCAGTAGTAGTAGTTTGTATAATTGCCAATTGGATAGCCACGTGGCATCTCATTAAGATGTAATTTATATTTCTAATAACTATTAACAGCTTTTAAAAATGTTTTTTGTTTGTCATTTGTGTCATTTATCTGAGTGGATTAGCTGATCCACTCTGTGTCTGTTTGAAAATCAGGTTGATTTTTGCTCTGAAATAGGAAAGTTCTTTCTCTATTATAGGTAAATATCTTCTGCCTGATACTGTTTCTTTCCTCTCCTATCCTTGGTTGCCATTTTCTTTGTCATCAGTGGGAGTGACATACACATTTGGCACCTAGACATTTTTGTAGCAATGCTTGCTTGAGGCTATCCAGCATTCCCAGTGCTTGCACACTGGGTGTTCACTGAGCACAGCACCCACCATCTTGACACTTGTCCATGTTCTGCAAAGGTCATGCTCTTCAGTAGAGCTGCCCACACCTGCTCTGACTATTGAGCTCTCCAGGGTTGCTATAGTGCTTCCAATAGGTGCCCAGCAGGGGTCCCATATCTTTTACTGGTGTATGGCCATGGTGCTTGTGATGTCCACCAAGGATTGTCCCTTCTGTTTGTGGTGCTCACATACAATTGGCTATGGTGTAGCTAGAAGTTGCAATGCCAAAGATCTCAAACTGCAAGGCTGCCGGGATTATGCTTACACACACCAGCGACCAAATTTAGGATCCCTTGCCAGTCAGACAGACATTTAAAACCATGGGGCTAGGGTCAGTGAGGTGGCGCTAGAGGTAAGGTGTCTGCCTTGCAAGCGCTAGCCAAGGAAGAACCATGGTCCGATCCCCTAGCGTCCCATATGGTCCCCCCAAGCCAGGGGCAATTTCTGAGCACTTAGCCAGGAGTAATCCCTGAGCATCAAACAGGTGTGGCCCAAAAACAAAAACAAAAACAAAACCCTGGGGCTATCCCTCATCCCTGATAAATAGACATAATCTCTCCTTTCTTTTCTTGGTTTGGATTTTGGGCTGTACCTACTGTGTAGTGTTTACTTCTAGCTCTGTGCTTAGTGGCCTTTCCTGATGGAGACAGGGATTGAATCAAGACTTTGAATCAAGGTAAAAGTACAACATTACCTGTTGTACTGTCTTTCAGGCCCCATTGTAAATATTTTCCTTCAGTGTGTTTTATGTCTTTTCATAAAACTGTTTTGGGAAACAGTTTGAACCACACCTGGATGTGGGTTACTCCTGACTCTGTACTCATGAATTTTGCCTGGTGGTACTTGGGGGACTATCTAGGATGTGGGGAATTGAATACAGTAGATTGCATTTCAAGGCAAAAGCCCTACCCACTATACTGTTGCTCTGTACCTCTCCCTTTTTTGATTTTTGGTATTCAGGTAGTGCTCAGGACTTAATCCTGGCTCTATGCTCAGGGATCACTTCTAGAAGGGTTTAGAAGGTCATATAGGTTGCAGAAAATCTAACAAAGTGCAAGGCAATACCGTACCCAATGTCTCTGAAAAACTTTAAAA
Organism: Suncus etruscus; assembly: GCF_024139225.1. Taxonomy (NCBI): domain Eukaryota; kingdom Metazoa; phylum Chordata; class Mammalia; order Eulipotyphla; family Soricidae; genus Suncus; species Suncus etruscus. The sequence goes on along the minus strand of NC_064856.1, from coordinate 77,195,290 downwards.
TTTAGCATGCTTCTTCCTCTTCACAAATCTTTAAAATGAAAACTTTGAGAGAGGCCTATAAAACAGATGTAGATCCAATGAAGATTGGTGATCATAAATGAAATAAATAGTCCAAATAACGTACTACAGAATAAGATTTGTATTTTGTTGTTGTTGTTGTTGTTGTTGTTTGGGTTTGGGCCATACCCAGCATGCTCAGTTCTCTTCCCAGCTGTGTATGTTGTAGGGAGAATGTGGAAGTTGCTACCAGTGGTGTTAGAGGACCATGTGGTACTGAGGATTGAATCCAGTCCTCCCATATGCATGTGTTCAGCCCTTTAACCCATATCTTTGGTCCAGCCAGAAGATCTTACTTTTTTTTTTTAAGATTTTACTTTTTAATAAACATTTTCTTTGGGGCCCGGAGAGATAGCACAGCAGCGTTTGCCTTGCAAGCAGCTGATCCAGGACCAAAGGTGGTTGGTTTGAATCCCGGTGTCCCATATGGTCCCCTGTGCCTGTCAGGAGCTATTTCTGAGCAGACAGCCAGGAGTAACTCCTGAGCACCACTGGGTATGGCCCAAAAAACAGAAAAAAACAAAACAAAACAAAAACAAAACAAAAAAATTTTCTTTTCATTTTTTAAAGTAATGAGGCTGCCATTTTCTCTCGCCTATGCTGGAAAGATTATAGATGAGGCTGTTCAAGTACCTTAATGACTTTACAAAATGATAACTTTTCTCTGATGTATAATTAACATTTATTTTTTAAGTGTCAGTATGGTTGTAGCAGTTATCCTTTTAAGAGTTGCAAGGCTGCATAGAAGCAAATTTTGTATTCTTTTCCACCACAAAGCACTGAGCCTTTATGAAACATCATATTTCCTTGAAACATCAGGGAAGATGCCAGAAAACATGGGGCCAATTTTTCCTGCTGCCTAAAACAGTAGTAGAAATGTTGCACATGGCATTCTAAGGGTGTCTGTTGTGACATCTAGTTGGAGTCTAGCAGTACTCAAGTATGTAAGGTCAGAAAAAATATCTGTGTAGCAAAAGCTGACTAAAATAGCATGATTACTGTTTTGGCCGCATTTCTGCAGTATAAAGAGCTGTGTCTTCACATATATGCAGCTACTCCATTCACAGTGCAATGATGTATTTTGTTTTATTTTTTATTTATTTTTGGTTTGGGGGCTACGTGTAGTGTTTGTTGCTTGGAGCTACCCCCAGTGTAGTGCTCAGTGTTGAGCAAGGCTGAACTCTGTTAGAACTCTCTCTCTACCTTCCAATAATACAATTTCACAATGTAAATTTAGAGGCCAGATCAATATCTCATCCTGCTGAGTTCATGCTTTGCATGTCTAAGATGCAATTTCTGTTCCTGGCATATTGTTATATTGTTTTTAAACACTGTTAGGAGTAACCCCTGATCACTGAAGTGGGAATAGTTCCTGCATACCATAGAACACAGAAAATGACACAAATAATAATTGGATATTCCCCTATCATAAATAATAATAACAACTTAAGAATGGAGTCAATTGGGCTCAGAGAAAGAGTATAGGAGTCAGTTTGCTTGCCTTGCATATAGCTGACCTTGGTTCCTAGTTTAAACCCTAGCACCACATATGGTCCCCTAAGTAATGCTGAGTGACCCCTGAGCACTGAGTCAAGAGTAAGCGCTGGTCACAAAAAAGGATGAACTGATGGATTTGACTGAAAAGAGAAAGAACCTTATTCAGTGTTTTGATGGAGAAACCTTACTAGCTTAACTTAGTACCTTGCGTGTATGTAGATATTGGGTACTTTTGTAAATGTCTGGAAATGGGTGACAAGGAATTTCCTTTTCTCTTGTAAAGAAAAATCCTTAATCTCTTTTCCTTTTGGCATGGCAGCCTCTGTGAACAAAGACTTTGCCATTCCAGGGTGCACGGTCTGCCAAAAAGAGCTAAAATGGTTAAGCTTTGATATTTATAGTTTTACTAAAAGATATGCTCAAGCCCACAAAGATAATGTAGGGGTTATGATGCTTGACCTGCATGTGACTGACCCTAATTCGAATCCCCAGCACCACATATGGTCCCTTGAGCACTACCCAGGGTCATTCCTAAGCACTGATCTAGGAATAGCCCTTGTGTATTTCTGGGTGGTATGACTCAACCCCCTCCCAATCCCCTGCTTCAAAAGAAAAGAAAGATCACAGAAATTTTTCATTTTACAAGCTAAGAACCTTAGGCGTAAAGAGAAAAACAAAACATTGTAAAAATATAAACCATATATAGAAAAAGAATCTGTACCAGTACCTATAAAATAGATTCGATTATTTCTGGGTTTTGATCTCATAGAAATTTTCTTTTTTTTGGTTTTGGGTCACACCTGGCAGTGCTCAGGGGTTACTCCTGACTCTGTGCTTAGAAATCGCTCCTGGCAAGCTCAGGGCACCATATGAGATGCTGGGATTTGAACCTCTGTCCTTCTGCATGCAAGGCAAATACTCCATGGTATCTCTCCGGCCCCGATCTCATAGAAATTTTAATTTTATTTGGGGAATAGGTGTAATTGGGCCATATCTGGTAGTGCCCAGGGCTTACTCCTAGTTCTGTGCTCCTGGTGCCAGGGTGCTGTGGATTAAACCTCAGTTGACTCCATGCAGGGTAAGCATCTTACCCACTGTACTATTGATCTGGCCCTTATAGATGTTAATATATAAATGTATATATAAAATATGTATATTATATATGTATACTTTTATATTTATATATATAACTTTTGTTTACTTATTTTGGAGGGGGCATACTCAGTGGTGCTCAGGTGTTACTACTGGTTTTGCACTTCTGACCGGCTGAGGGGCCATATGGGATGCTAGAGATGGAACCTGGATTGGCTACATGCAAGACAAATGTGCTACCCATTATGCTATCGCTCCAACCTCTCTCTCTCTCTCTCTCTCTCTCTCTCTCTTTCTCTCTCTCTCTCTCTCTCTCTCTCTCTCTCTCTCTCATATAATCAGTTGAACTATTTTATTTTGTTTTACTTCATTTGTTTTTGCGTTACACCCAGCGGTGCTCTGGAGTTACTCCTGGCTCTGTGCTCAGAAGTCACTCCTGGCAGGCTTGGGGGACCATATGAGATGCCGGGATTCAAACCTGGCTTTATCCTGTGTTGGCCGCATGCAAGGCAAATGCCTGACCACTGTGCTATCACTTTGGTCCCTAGCTTGAACTATTTTAATGACTATAAATGACTATAGAAAATTCATTGAGATGATATTGACATTACTGCTAGATTGTTCTGTGGCCTTCCCACCATTTTCTTGAGAACCTATTAGAAAACTCCACGTTTGCCACAAGCTGCATATTATTTGGTCACTTTTTAAAAATATTTGGGCTATATTTGAGATATAAGTAATATGGTAGCAGATGCACAGTTCTAGTTAGTACAAATGGGAGAGCTTATTTAAATTTAGATAACATTGGATCAATCCTGGTAGATTTTAAATGTAATGATTCTATGGCCCTGGCAGCATGCTGTGGTGAAGTCCCTGGTGGCACATGTGTGGCCATCATCAGCAAACAGGTTGGGCTCGCTTAGGGAGCATTTTACGGGGACTTTTAAAAGGCTCTCTGTTGAAACATGATGTTCTCTTTACTCTGCAGATACTTCAGCATTAGTAAATTTTATGAGGGGGAAAAAAATGAGAGTTTAACCACTGAGGAGTTTTAGCAGTTTCTATTAAACAAGCTTTATACTTTAATTTTAAACTTAAGAACTACTAGGGCCAGAGTGATAGCACGGAGGGTAGGGTGTTTGTCTTGCTTGAGAATGACCTGGGTTTGATCATTGGCACTCCATCTGGATGCCAAGTGCTCCCAGGAGTGATCCCTGAGCACTGGGCCAGGAGTAACTTCTGAGAACCCCAAGGTATGGTCCCCAAGCCAACTAACCAAACAAAAATAACAAAAAAATAAATGCAATGACTGCTAATGCTTGAGCACTGAGCTGTATTTTTTTTTTTAAGCAGGGTACTGTGCTTTTGTATTTCTGAACTCTGTGGTAAAAATGTGAGTATAGGGGCTGGAGCAGTGGTGCAAGCAGTAAGGTATCTGCCTTGCCTGCGCTAGCCTAGGATGGACCGTGGTTTGATCCCCTGGTGTCCCATATGGTCCTCCAAGCCAGGGGCAATTTCTGAGCATATAGCCAGGAGTAACTCCTGAGTGTCACCAGGTGTGACCCAAAAACCAAAGAAAAAAAAAAAGAAGATTGCGTATATGGGGCCCAAGAGATAGCACAGCGGTAGGGCATTTGCCTTGCAGCAGTCGATCCAGGTTGGACAGTGGTTCAAATCCCGACATCCCATAGGATCCCCCTGTGCCTGCCAGAAGGGATTTCTGAGCATAGAGCCAGGAGTAACTCTGAGTGCCACCAAGTATGACCCAACTATAAAAATTTGACTATATTTACAATGTGTGGGGCTGATATAGATATACACCCTGTTCCGATGATGTATCTAGAAAGATTTATATATAAAGAAATCTGGCCAGAGTGATAGCACAGTGGCTATGGTACTGGCCTTGCATGTAGCTGATCTGGATTCAATCCCCAGCACCGCATAGCTTCCGTCCTCTGAGTACTACCAGGAATGATACCTGGGCGCAGACCCAGGAATTAGCCCTGAGCGCCACAGGCTGTGGCTCAAAAACAAACAAATAAAATAACCCAAATCAGATAACTATAAAGAAATCTGTTATGGAACAGATACGTATAGGAAAAACATATTTAAGCATTTAACTCCCCCTCCTTTTTTCCTACTAATTAGGCTTCTACATTCTATCCTTGGCTTTGTCACTAAACTTTTTTTTTTTTTTACATTTTTTTTATTGTGACTAAAGTGCATTACACAGAATTATTTACAGTACATAGTGAAATGAGTGAAGGGCATTCCCTCCACTCCTGTTCCCAGCATGTCTCCCATATGTCCCTCCTTTACCTCCCAGAATACTAGTGTAACTGGTCTCCACTCTACAGCTTGTTGTAGATTGGGTATCTATTCTGTCATTGACTTTAGGTTTGGTGTTCCAATCTGGTCATTTTTTATTCGCACTATATGTTCATATGACTGGTCCTGGTATCATCATTTTCCCCCCTCAATTTAAACTTTTTAAGGTTACCTGATCCTTTTGAAAATGACTCCTGTCTTCTCTGTCCAAAATTTTCCTATAAGAATGCAAACTGTATTTAATTTTTGTTTTAGGATCACACCCAGCTCTACTGGGGTTTATACCTGGCTCTGCTCAAGGAATACTGCTGACTGGGTTTGGGAACCATATACACTGCCAGGGACAAAACCTGGGTTGGCCACATGTAAGGCAAGGGCTTAAACCTAGTACTATTTCTTTAGCCCAAGAATGTAATGTTTTCATTTTTTCTTATTTAAAAAAAATAAAATTTGGGGGATTTTTTTGGCCACACCCTGCAGTGCTCAGAGGTTACTCCTGGCTATGTGCTCAGAAATTGCTCCTGGCAGGCTCAGGTGACCATATGGGTTGCCGGGATTCGAACTGCCGTCCTTCTGCATGCAAGGCAAATGCTCTACCTCCATGCCATCTCTCCGCCCTCCCCAAATAAAATTTTTTAATTGACCACGAGATACACAGTTACAAAGTTGTTCATAATTGAATTTCAGTCACACATTATTCAACCCCCATCCCTTCACTAGTGTACATCGTCTACAACCAATCTCCCTCCCGCCCTGCCCTCCTACCCTCTCCTTTGCCTTCCTCTATAGAAAACAATTTTCTTCTCTCTTTCTATCTCTTTTTATTCTCTTTTTCTTTTACTGCCTTTTTTTTTCACTTCAGAATGAAGTGAGATTTTTCACAATCAGAATGCATTTTCTTTTCCTTTTCCTTTTTTTTTTTTTTGTTTTTTGTTTTTTGTTTTTTGGGCCATACTCAGTGACACTTAGGGGTTTCTCCTGGCTATGCACTCAGAAATCACTCCTGGCTTGGAGAACATAGGGGACACCGGGGATTGAACAGAGGCCCGTCCTCGGTCAGCCATGTGCAAGGCAAATGCCCTACTGCTATGCCACCACTCCGGCCCCAGATTGCAGTATTTTTAAAAGAATGTTTCATGGGCCCGGAGAGATAGCATAGTGGTGTTTGCCTTGCAAGCAGCCGATCCAGGACCAAAGGTGGTTGGTTCGAATCCCGGTGTCCCATAAGGTCCCCCGTGCCTGCCAGGCGCTATTTCTGAGCAGACAGCCAGGAGTAACCCCTGAGCACTGCCATGTGTGGCCCAAAAACAAAAAAACAAAAAACAAAACAAAACAAAAAAGAATGTTTCATACTCTCATTACCTGGGCATCCTCAGTTTAAAAAAAGTTTTTTTAATTTACTGACTGTGATTTGCAAAGCAGTTGAAAACAGTTTCAGGCATTCTAATTTTGTTCTTTAACTTATGATGATTAATTTATTTATATTTCTTGGTTTGGGACCCGTAACCTGGCAATGCTCAGGGGTTACTCCTGACTCTACACTCAGGAATTACTACTGGCTGTGCTTGAGGGATACTGAGTTTTTAACCTGAATCAACTACATGCAAGGAAGCCAAGTGCCCTACCCATTATACTATTGCTCTGTTCCTTAATGCTGTTCTTTGAAAATGAAATATTTTATTTAAAAAAACTCTTGGAGCTGAAAATCTAGGTCTTCTGCCCCAGTGAGCATTTGTATTGTAACCAGTAGTTTCTTTCTGGGAAGGAAGAAAACCTGCTGGGTCCCTTATCCCACTGGATAGAGTTTTCAGAAGCAGCAAAAATACAAATGCTGATAAGAAAATAACTGTTACTTAGCTTCTTAAATGTGTCTTGACATTTTCTGATCTTCCCAGCAAGATATATATTTTGGTTATTACTGCCTCCAGTTTTTCTAAAGGAACCAGGTCTCAGAAAAGACCAACCGACAGATTAGCACCCCACAATCTCTCAGTTAGGAACAGTGAATGCATAGGCAAACTTTAACCTGGCTGGCTGGCTTCCAAGGCTGTGTGTTTTCTTCTGTGCCAGGTTTGCTCCAATTCAGTTCAGAGGTACTCCCAAAGTCTCCTTTCAGAGGTACACATGAATAAGTTACACTTTGCCCTTGTGTGTGTGTGTGTGTGTGTGTGTGTAAACATACATACATACATATAATATATATACACACATACATATATTTATTTTCTGTGTTATGTTCAGTTCTCTGTAAGAATCCAGGTGAGCATATTGTTGGGTTTAATTAAAGATTTACTGGTAAACTAGTATCATCAGATGAATGTGAAGACATTGGTATGGACAGATTTCTTCTAACTGAAAATGCTGCAGACAACTTTATTTTTATTTATATATTTCAATAATTTATATGGTGGATGAGCTTCATATATTTGTAATCATTGGCATAGGCCCTCCATTTGTAAATTGTTAGGCAAGTCATCACCCCTCACATGCTTTGGAGGCCCAGAGCTATCTTGCTGGTGACGGTGATGTCAGGTCTGGAATCTATTCTTGAGGCTGTCTGTAGGCTGTTTATCACCATTAGCCGTCATTATTTTAAATGAGTACCCACCCACCTGATATTCTGTAACCACATGTTTCCAAAGCTGCTCTGGAGATAACATCTTGTAGAACACCCCTTTATTTTACTTCTTTTCTATTCTTCTTTTTTTTTAAAAAAAATTATTCACAAATGTTTTATGACTGAAGCCCAGGATGTATGAGGGAAAACACGTCCAAATGAGAGACTCAAATCTCGGGGTTGTGAGATTCAGAACAATTTGGAAGCAAGTGTTAGTCCTGAAACTGAAGCTTTGAAACAAAACCTCACCGTGTGTTTAACATACATTAGTTTGTAAATATGGAGTCCCACTAATTGCATTTATAGCTCACAGCAAAAGACCTGTTATGTCTTGTTACTTCGAGGGAGGAAAAAAAAAAACCCTGAGAGAATTATAGGTGCATGTGCTTTTAAAAATCAGAATGTAGAGAACAGTGTGTTATAAATTCTCTAATTAGGGGCCCTTTTCTGGGGAGGCAATTAATAAGTTTTTCTGTTACTGTGATACTGAATTCAGGTGTGTCACTTGGGACGCAGTGGCTCATTTTGTAAAGCTATGAATATGCTTCCATTGCGGTTGTCTTCTCTCCCTTTAAGGGGAGAGAAGAGGAGGGTATATGTGACAGAAAAAAATAGTCTTATCTTTTTCAGATTATTGTTTTTTTTTATTCTATTACTTTCTTTTTCAATATGATTCAAGGTTTTTTTTTTTTTTTTTTTTTTGGTTTTGGGTCACACCTGGCAGAGCTCAAGGGTTACTCCTGGCTCTGCACTCAGAAATCATTTCTGGCAGGCTCAGGGGACCATGTAGATGGCAGGATTAGAACTGGGATCCTTCCTGTATAGGCTGCATGTAAGGCAAATGCCTTACCGCTGTGCTATTGTTCTGGCCCCATGATACAAAATTTTGTGTGTTCCTAGGAATACTTATGTTGATTAAGGCCTATTGTGTTTCCAGTGGGAGTAACCCAGTTTTATGACAGAAAAATAGTCTTCCAATTATGTGGTAGAGTAAATTTTTTCATTTTTTCCTCAATGAAATATGCTTTCCTCTCTAAAGTGAACTGTAATTATGGAGAGTGGGCCTTTTATGAAACTATTTTTTTAAAAAGATGATCACATACTGTTAATAACTGTTTGATTTTGGACTTTGACAACTTGGTTACTTTTTTTTTTAATTCTTATTTTATTAAAACTATTGTGATCTATAAAGATTGTCATAGTTGAATTTCATATATACAGTGAATCAGGCCCAGTGTCAACCTCCCTCCACCAGTGGACCAGAGTGCCCTCTATACCACCACCTGTTGCCCCTGGCCTGCCAGTAAAACAGGCCCATTTAAGTTTAGATAGACAATTTGAACTTTGACAAGTTACTGTGGTGAAGGGTTGAAAGGGTGGGGAAAGATGAGGTAGACTAAAGTAACATAAAGATGGTTGTGGAGGATCTTTGGCATTTTCTTGGTGGTAAAGCATAGTAACTTGGTATACCATGAGCATTAATATTAGCACTATTGTAACTATATTACCTCAAATGCAACTTTTTAGGTGTTTCTTTGTTTTTTATTTTATTTTTTATTTGGAGTCATACGCAATAGTTCTTACTGCACTCAGGAATCATTCCTTGGCTATGCTTGGGAGACCATATGGAGCTCTAGGGTTCAAATCTCAGTTTATATCCATGTAATAGAAGTACCTTACCTTTGTACTATTTCTCTGGCCTGAAAATGAAAAAATTTTAAATGTAAAAACATGGGAAAAAATAGTGATCATAGACATATATAATGCCAAGTTAGGAAGTCCCTCAAATAATCACTTTGACTAACTCATTTTCTAATATGAGCAAATGAGGAAAGTCAGAATCAGCATTGCATATCAGCGCTGTGGCCATTACTGTCAGGTACAGGATCAAGGCTGCTTTTCTGAACCAATTGTGGTACGATTTTTTTTTCTACTATCTTACTTAGAAAATCAAAAGGTCCTTTTTTTTATCCTCCAGGGATGATACCAACAGTTGACTGAGGCCTACATTTAGTTGTCATTTCTTGAGAGCTATATCAATTTTATTTTGCTTATGCATTATCTTTAATAGACTTTGAGTTGTTTTCCAAGTTATAAAATCTTGGTATGCATGTGAATTCCTATGATCTTTGGACAAAATTCAAAATAGTTTTTCCTAAGAATGACTATTTATTGCACTGAGGTCTTGGGGGAAATAGACCCACTTTTTAAACAGTCTTTTTTTTTTTTTTTCTGTTTTGAGTACTATTGGAGAAGTACAAGATTCAAAATCACCCTTAGGAAGGGGATTATGGAGTTCACATTTTTGGCTACATCCCTTGTTGGGTAGTAACCTTTGGTCAGCCTCACTCACCTTCCCATGTGTAAAGTAAGATTTTCTGTGCTCTTATCTGATCAGAATTCCCAAGTCAGGAAGATTTCCAAATCTGCTGGGAGGAAGGGTAAGTCAGAAGGAATACAAATAGTGTTTTTCAGTTTTTGTGAGAGACATGATGGGAAGAAGGAATTTACATAGGGAACTAAAAGTATCATTTCCCTTACGAAAGGAAATTTGATGGGGCCAGAGAGAAATAGCATGAAGGTAAGGCATTTGCCTTGTATGCAGAAGGATGATGGTTTGAATCCTGGCATCCCATATGGTCCCCTGAGCCTCCCAGGAGCAATTTCTGAGTGTAGAGCCAGGAGTAAGCCCTAAGCACTGCCAGTTGTGACCCAAAAACCAAAAAAAAAAAAAAAAAAAGAAATTTGAGGGCTGGAGAGAGCTCAATGGACTGAGTGCATTGCATGTGGGGCGGTCTGGGCTATAGCCCTCACACTGTGTGTGTGTGTTTCTCATTGCACTAATGCAACTGACTCTTAAATACATCTAACTGTGGCCCCCAAAACAAAAGAAAAAAAAAGAAACTTGACCTACTGAAGCTACAGTGATAAGTATTTTTTATTGTGAGCTTGTTTTTATGTGCATGATTTCTCTATTTCCCTAATTACTTATGGCAGGGTTTCACATATGAAGTTCACGGTAATTTCTTAAAAGGAGATACAGACACTAGCTGAGTGTTGAGAAACCTACAAAGCATGCTGGGACTGATTGTCCCTTTGCCACCCTATCTTGCCTGTTCTCCTGTTGTCCACGGCAAGTGGGGCTGTGACTAGATAAAGCTAGTTCTGTAAGCAGCTGCCAGGGAAGAAGGAAATGGTTAATAACTTTTTTTTAAAGCTGTTTGAACTTGCTAATTGTTGAGTTATATCATCAAGTGCATTCTCTCCTTTCTGCTGCCGCTCTAAGGAAAAACTGGAAATGAACTGCATACCTGTCATGTATACACTTGTCTCTAGCCTACTTCTATGCATAGACTAAAAGTGAAATGTACTTACAGCTGTTACTTGGAGGATTTTTTATAGATTTTCTAGAAAATATGGCCAGGATACAGCTAAGATCTGATTTTTCAGTCCCTAACAGTGACTTAAGCAATCATTTTCTTTGCAAGTCTATTTCATCAAAACCTAATATAGCTATCTATTTGTTTATCTTTTATCAAGCCTGCACTTAGAATATTGCAATATGCCCCATACCCCCTGGCATTGTAGGTAGTCTGAGACCGTTTTTTTTTTTTTTTTCCCAAGAATAGTTTAAGGGGGAAAATCCAGCTCTGGTTATGTTTCTCAATTACAGGATGTACTTTATAAGAAAAGATAAAACATTTTCCCCCTCTTTCCTGAGCATTGTGTTTTGAAGCCAAATTATGACTTGCTGTGTCTGTCTTCTGAGCTCATTTATCTTATAAAATGTCAACACCTAATTATTTTTCTGTTGAATTAATTGCTTCAAGTCTAATATTACTTAGTTAACAGTCTTCGTGTAATTTTATGTTTTCCAGGGATATCAGTATGAACAACATTACTCAGTTACCAGAAAATGCATTCAAGAACTTCCCTTTTTTAGAAGAGCTGTAAGTATGATTTTGAGAACTGCTTCTTTTTGGTTACTGCTTGTTTTTCCCTGTTGTTTTTGGATCCTCTTACAACAGAGACAGTCCAGTGTTTCTTAGGAAAGATAATTTACTTTCAGTGGACGTTGAGCAGGGGAAGTCATGTTTGGGGTGGGGGGAGATGAAGTTAAACAGAGTTGATTTTTTTTAAGCAGTGTAGTTGCTGATGGTATTTTTGAAAGCCAGAACCAAAAATGCCCTTTCCATAGGACTTTTTACTAACAATTATTATAGCCACAAATGCTGCAGTGACACAAGTTAATTACAGTGTTGTCTCATGATAACAAGGTTGCTGTATAATTACCATTGTTGCCAAAGATGTTGTATTATGGGCATCATAAGCATAAAAATAAATGCAACTTATGTCAGGGTCATGAGCCTGCAGACAATACATACTGATCCCAGTGTCAGGAAGACTAGATCTTTATAGATATTTCTGGGTAACTTTTTGGCTTGGGGCAAAGGCACAGACTATCATCCTAGTCTCTTAATATGAACTTGTCAACTGTATCTCACATTTCCAATTTAACAGTTTTCATCAAGAAAAACTTCTTTTTACTTCTGTGTGCATATGCATCTATTTGGGCCACATCCAGTTGTGCTCAGGGCCTACTCCTGGCTCTGTGATCAGGAGTCACTCCTAGCAGATTTAGGGAACCATACATAGTGCTGAGGATCAACCTGGGTTGGTTTGATTGTGTGCAAAAGCACTTTATCCACAGTACTATCTGGCTTTCTTTCTACAGTTTTATTTTTCCTTTGTTTTTCTCTCCATACTTTTTCAAAATATTTCATCATCAAAACAGAGATATTTAGAGGAGGTCTGGAAGTTCCAGCTCACCTCATGAAGCTCACCACAAAGAGTATGAGTTTAGTTAGAGAAATAACTACGTTGTGAACTATCTTAACAATGAGAATGTATGAGGGAAATGGAAAGCCTGTCTAGAGTACAGGCGGTGGTGGGGGGGGGGGGGAGAAGGGAGATTTGGGACATTGGTGATGGGAGTGTTGCACTGGTGATGGGGGGTGTTCTTTACATGACGGGAACCCAACCACAATCATGTTTGTAATCAAGGGTGTTTAAATAAAAATATTATTTAAAAAGTTTTTAGAAATAAAATACTCAAAAAGACATAAAAAAAAGAGAGAGAGACATTTTAGGATCAGAGAGATAGCTCAGTGGGCTGGTGTACAATCTTTGCAGACAGGAACCCAGGGTTCATCCCTACAACTGTATTATCCCTGAGCATCACCTGGCGTGTCTCTGGGCACCACTTCAGAGAATACTTAGCTCAGAGTTAGAACAGTAGTATCCCCCAGCAGCACAGGGGTGTCCAACAAAACAAACAATTCCACCAGACTCTAGTCTTTTCACAAAGGTGAAACCAAAAAGTAAAGAAGGAAGCCCAATCCCCTCCCAAACTGAAGCCTAAGCCAAAACCTTGAAGATTAAGAAAGCAGTTCTGAAAAGCCTCTGAAGTGACACAAAATGTACCATCCACACCTCACATCATGGTCAAAGACTCATGAACAAGGAAACTCAGATGTACTTGGGAGACCAACTAATAACATGCCTTCATCAAGTTTTTTCTCAGCACTGGGAGGAGAGAAGAGAAAAATCACCTTGCACTCACAGTCAAGGACTGATCTGGTGGAAAGAAGAGGGTGTATTCTTTGGGCTCCAGAATAGGTTGCTGTGGAAGTTGCCATAAAAGTGAGATCACATGAATCCAATTGGCTAATTTTAAATATATTTAAAGAAAAAAAAATACCATGTTGAGGGCCGGAGAGGTGGTGCAAGTAGTAGGGCATTTGCTGCCTTGTACAGGGCTAACCTAGGACCGACCTCGGTTCAATCCCCTGGTGATGGTCCCCCAAACCAAGAGCGATTTCTGAGCGCATTACCAGGAGTAACCCTTGAGCGTCACCGGGTATGGCCCAAAAACTGAAAAAAAAAAAATACCATGTTGGGACTTTTAGATTTTAAAGTAATTGGAAAATAGAATATTCTACTTCTTAGACTAAAATCTAGTTAACTCTAGGATGTTATTCACCACCTTCATTGTTGATTTGTTATGTGGAGGTTAGATGACAGTTTGATATGAAGGATAGGAAAAGATAGATATTGTGGAACTCGGAGAGATGTTACAGGATGTAAGGAATTCCATCCTGGCTCAGTCCCCAGCACTATACACAGCCATGTGTGACCAACTGCGCCCCCCACCCCCAAAGGAAAAAAAAAACACAGAAGCAAAAGATATGTGTTGCCCTGAAGGAAGCTTAATTCTTATTTTAGACAATGTCCTCTGGCCCTACTGTTTAGTATGAGATCCAAGTCAGCAGTGGTTTCTTACCTTGCTGTGACCCTGCTCTCTCACCCCCAGGTAATGTTCCTTGCTTCTGACAGAGTATTGAAACAGCTGTGGAGGATTTAATAATAATGAGAAGGTTTTCTTCCCACACTACTTAGTTGAATGTAATGTTCTCACAGCAAAAACCAAATCCAGGTTATTTGCAGCTTCCAAGTTTGTGAACTGGGTCAAGTTACTTCAACCTCTCTCTGCACTGTTTCTTTCTCTGTAAGATGCCAATAAAACAGTCCCTCTCTCCCAGCATTCCAGCAAGACAGATGAAATAATAGATGTTATATAAATGTTTTAAAAAGATGCTATTTTGTGTCTTACTATTTTATTTTATTATTTGTTGGGGGGTCATACCAGTAGTAATCAGGGTTTAGTTCTCACTTTGAGATTAGGGATCACTCCTGACAAAACTTGAGAGACCATATAGGATACTGAGGACCAAACTCTGGTAAACCATGTTCAAGGCAAGCATCAAACTCACTGCTCTGGTACCCCAAATCTTACTATTTTAAATGTACCGCCCAAATAACCTCAAAGGCATATAGACTAGGTATAATCTTTGAGTAAAATAATTATGGGGGTTTTTTCTTATGCTTGTTTTTCCCACCTATGGTGAACATTATTATTTTGTAATGATATTTCATTTTATTCAGACTTCAAATTGGGACATGAACTTTATTTGACATTCTCCTTCCCTAGATCAAGCTTTTAGATCCTTTACCTGTTCCTTTTTATTTCACATGTAGTTTCAGACTTAAGGATTAGTCTCCCTTTACAGAAGTAATTATGCAGTGAAAGGTCCCAATCCAGTGGTTATTCAGCTATTGTATAACCACTATGGATGGGTGGCATATTGGATAGGAAATGGAGAAACTCTTCTTTTCTGGATGAGGCAACTCTGCACACCACTTTTGTTGATGCTGTGAATTGCTTGCTTCACTCTGGGGGATTTCCTTGTGAGGGCCTGGATGTAGAGTCCAATGTGGTTAATCTCCACTTTGTGAAATTCACATCTTGGATTTCTTAAAATCTCAAATGACTGAGCATATGTCAAACTCGTGAATTCTATAATATGGGACTTTCAATTGGAACCAAATTGAAGCTGTGAGTTCTTTGTAATATCCTCAAGTCCTGTCCATATTCCACTGCTGCATAGATGAAACTCATAAGATCACATCAGTATAGGCTCTCAAATATTTCATGGAGCTGCAGAAATGAATTTACATGGGAGCTGATAGCCAACTTTTAAAACTTTATTTCAATACACTGGGAAACTTTTAGGCATTTAAGGGAATTTCTTTTCTATGTTAATAGAAGTTTAATGAAGTCTCCTGGATTTTTTTCTTTATAAAACAGGGTAGTTGATTTTGACATTTCAAAATGATGCTGCCCTGACTATTGTGATATTTTATAAACAATGTGACTGTTTATCCAGATCTCATCTGGAAATCATTTAAGAGTGATTTTGAAGTTGAAGTGCCCTGAATAGAAAATGAATGATTTCCCAGGGGTTTTCTTTTTTCCAAAATAGTTAATGAGGTGTGTTTTACAAGATGTGACTGGTTTGACCAAATTTTATATGGCAATCCAGAATACTTGTGGTACTAAGTGGAATTATTTCTTAGCAATATTTAAGAAGTTTACATATGTACATATGCATGCATATTGATTTATTTACATATTCAGTTTTTCTGACAACAAGTACTGAATTCTCTGTGCCATGGATAGAGAAACAATAATGACCTCTTTCTTGAGAGCAGTCAGTCAGTCTGTCTAGATCTGCGCTATCTAGTGCTATAGCTATTAGCTACAGCCATTTAAATTTAGATTTATAATTATTAAAATTAAAAAATTTAATTCTAAGTTTCACTAACCATCTTTTCATTGTCTTGTTTTTGTGTATTAAACAAAACAAATATGGGCAATTTTCAACAACACATACAGTTTGTTTATGCAACATTGGTCTAGCAGAGTCAAGTTAAAAACCTCTATAATGGTGGAGCTTGTCATAGAAGTCAGGGTCAGGGAAGTCTAAAGCAAAATACTATTTGAGACTATAGGAATAAGAGAGATTTACCAACATAGGTTTAGCTGATGAGGATGCATAGTAAGGATATTCCAGCAAGTGCCTTATATATAGCATATAGTAGATGTAGACATTTCAGAAGTGTTAGGGCACATGAAGTGGTTGGTTATTCATATTGAAATAAAGATAAATGTGTAATATTAAAAAATAAATATTAAAGAATGATGCTAGCTCATAAAGTAATATAATGTATTCACAATATAAAGGAAAGATACTGGATGAGTCCTGATAAAGCTAGATTTTATAGGATGTGTCATATGGTAAAGACTATATTTGGGAGGTTCAAGCAATAGTACAGCAAGCAGGACATTTGTGGCTAACCTGGTTTTGATCTCGGGCACCTCACATGGTCTCCTGAGCACCACCAAGAGTAATTGCTGAGTGGAGAGCAAGAAGTAATTCTTGAGCATTGCTGTATGTAGCCCAACACCCTCCCACCCAACTCACCCCAAAATACTAAATGTATTGATGACATTTACCACAACTGGGAATCCAAGGAATTCACCAGTTTGGTACATGAAAAACTCAATTTTTTGTTTGTTTGTTTTGTTTTTGGGTCACACCCAGCAGCACTCAGGGGATACTCATGGCTCCATGCTCAGAAATTGCTCCTGGCAGGCTCGGGGGACATAAGGGATGCCAGGATTCGAATCACTGTCCTTCTGCATGCGAGGCAAACACTCTACCTACATGCTATCTCTCTGGCCCATGAAAAAAAAATTTTATCAGAGAATGTTGGTTAATATGGTGTATCTAGACTGTTATGTTGTACAAGCACCTGTTCTCATAATTCTAAGAAAAGGCAATTTTGCAAAAACAGAAGAGGAAGTTGTACCATCTACAAGTTCGTTAGCTTGCTTCTTAGTTCTGTTAGGACCCAAAAACATACCTGCCAAATCCTCTCTATTTGTTCTGGAAACACTAATGTGTCTCCACCCTCAGGGAAATATTTTCTCCAACTTTTCAATGAAATATATTTTAAATATAATTCTTGCTAGATGCTTTTGTTGTTGTTGTTTTTGTTTTTGAGTCACACTCAGCAGCGTCAGGGGCTACTCCTGGCTCCACACTCAGAAATCGCTCCCGGCAGGCTTGGGGGACCATATGGAATGCCAGCATTTGAACCACTGTCCTGCATGGAAGGCAAATGCCTTACCTCCATGCTATCTCTCCGGCCCCTAGATGCTTATTTTTATATTTAATTTACTTTAGAAAATTATTACTTCAGAAAATTCTTTTCTTTTCTTGTTTTTTTTTTTTTGTTTTTTTTTTTTGGTTTTTGGGGACACACCCGTTTGATGCTCAGGGGTTACTCCTGGCTAAGTGCTCAGAAATGGCCCCTGGCTTGGGGGGACCATATGGGACACCGGGGGATTGAACCGTGGTCTTTCCTGGGCTAGCGCTTGCAAGGCCGACACCTTAACTCTAGCACCATCTCACCGGCCCCAGAAAATTATTTTCTAAATTACTTTAGAAAATCACCTAGTGATTTTTTCCTTCTTTCTTAGAATAAAGATATTAGATTCTAGCTTTTTTAGGGGGAGGGGGAAGCACCCAGAATATCCCAAGAGCTACTCCTGACTTTGTGCTCAAGGGCTATTCTTGGAAGTGAGGATTGAATTAGAATTGGCCCATACAAGTCTAGTACTTAACCCTGGTTCTAGCTTTCAATTTAGTACATACAAGGTTTGAAATAGCTTGGGGGTTTTTGTTTGCTTTATTTTGCTCATTTTTTGACTCTTTAAGATGGGTCTTCTTATAGAATACTTGTAAAAGAAAGTAGGATAATTTGTAAAACATTTTTTGGGGGGGCGGAGAGATAGTATGGAGATAAGGCGTTTGCCTTGCATGCAGGGTGACGGTTCAAATCCCGGCATCCCATATGTTCCCCGAGCCTGCCAGGAGTGATTTCTTTTTTTTTTTTTTTTTTTTTTTTGTTTTTGTTTTTGGGCCACACCCAGTAATGCTCAGGGGTTACTCCTGGCTATGCGCTCAGAAGTTGCTCCTGGCTTGGGGGACCATATGGGACGCCGGGGGATCGAACCATGGTCCATCCAAGGCTAGCTCAGGCAAGGCAGGCACCTTACCTCTAGCGTCACTGCCCGGCCCCGTGATTTCTAAGCATAGAGCCAGGAGTAACCCCTGAGCGCTGCCAGGTGTGACCCAAAAACCAAACAAAACCAAACAAAATTTGTTGCTTATTCCCCTTCCTGTGATATACCTGTATCTCAACCTGAGCTGTATAATGTCTTTCTTCTACTTGATCATGTAACTCATCCCTCTTACTGTAAACCCTTTCCTGCCTGTATTCTTTCTTATATTTTCTCTGTCTCTTTTTCACCCTTCCCTTGCTCATATTCTCTAAATAAAGTAGTCTGATTTTTTTGGGAGGGGTTTTGGGCCACACCCAGCGGTGCTCAGGGGTTACTCCTGGCTGTCTGCTCAGAAATAGTTCCTGGCAGGCATGGGGGACCATATGGGACACCAGGATTCGAACCAACCACCTTTGGTCCTGGATCAGCTGCTTGCAAGGCAAACACCGCTGTGCTATCTCTCCGGGCCCTATTTTTATTTTTTGACTTTGGGGTCACACGCAGTGGTCTCAGGGGTTATTCCTGACTCTGCACTCAGGGAACATTCCTGGCAGTGCTTGGGGTCTATATGGGATGCCAAGTATCAAGCCCATATTGGCCCTATGCAAGACAAATGCTCACTACCCAATGTCCTATCACTCCAGCCCCTGATTTACTTATTTAAAAAAAAAAGCTTTGTGACTGTGAAGTGCATTGTCCATGAAAATATCATTTTAGTAAGGATTAATTAAATTTAGATAAATTACATTAATAATCAGAAAGATTACAGTCTGTCTTTTTCTTAAGATATCTGTGGGGAGAATTTGTTTGACTTAGAGATGGGAACTGAATAGATCAATATAAATTTGTTAGTAAAATTAAAGGAAAGCAAGAATTATTGGAAAATATTTATCATGCACAGGATTTGTTGTCTATATGTACTGTCAGAACTATTTCAGCTCTTCTTGAGACCTGTCTGGGCATCAGTCACTTTTTGGAGAATGGCTGAAATGTGGAGTTATGAAATAGATTTAAGTTAAAACGGCAGCAAGAATATTCAATCACTTTTCCATTGGCTTCCACTGAAAAAATTATGGCTGTTACTTTGAACTTTCATGTTGCAATAGCAGTAGAAACCATTGCCAGTTTTGGCACGTTTACAGTCATTGTTTAAATACATTCTTCTGTAAGACTAGGATAATTCCATTCGTTTCAAAATGTACTTCAATTTTGGAAAACTTCACAATGCTAGTATGATAGATGCCCAAGACTTTGGGCACTACTTCAAAATATGTAGGGTAATTAATTAAAAATGGGATTATTTCTTTACAAAAGAGGACTAGTAAATAATTTGAATAGCAAAGTTTCAAATAGTCCTAAATCTCAAGTTTTAAAAGTTATGAATCAGTGAAAATTATGGTGTTTACCAGAAGGAAAGAAGAGAAGATAAGAGCTATAAGCAGAGGGTCTTTTTATAGGTAGGTTGGAACTGTATTGCTAAGAGTGGTGCCAAAATTGGGTCTCTTGTTTAATTCCATTTTCAGTATATCCTGTTAGCTTCTATATAGATCATCTTCAGTAATGTTTTCAGGTTGTTCAGATAGATGTTATAGAAAGTAGCTGGTTATTGTTCTCTTCAAGTACTTACTAGTAATTTCCTTGGCTTCTAAAGTAAAATATTACATGCTTAATACTGCTTTAAGAATTCTACTCAGATAAACTTGACCTATTGCTATAATTTCCCATAAAAGGTGAAAATTCAATCCTTCATTGTTTCAATGAAGCTAGGCAGTTAAAAATATTACATTCATAGAAGCGTTCAACTTTATCGTTTGCTGGTGGGGTGACTTGGTAACAGAGTTAACCACCCTTATGCTAGGATATACACAATGAATTCACAAGGAATATTTTTGTCTGGTTCATACCATTTCCTGTGTGATTTGGAAAACTTTGAGATTACAGAGCAAGGGTAAGTAGAGATAAATGGAAAAATAACTTATTCTAAGGGAACCTACCATGCACCAGAATAGACCTTCCTAGAACAAATGTTGCTTTGCTTTTTTGGTTTCCTTTCTTTGGGGAAAGGGTATTGCCTAAATTGTGTTCAGAAGCACTGGGACCCCATCAACTTGGCCATTAATTTAGTTTGAGTCCAAGGATTCAATGTCAGGTTTCTTCCCCAGCCTCTGACCCTCACCTCTCACCCCCACCCTGCACAGTGCTGGAAACCTTCAGCACTGTGCCTGGTGGTGTTTGGGGACCATATGGTGCCAGAATTGAATCTGGCATGTGTCTCAACTCCCATACTATCTCTTACCTTTAATCAAAGTTGATGAGCTACATTTGCTCCCATATTGCTGATGAAGAAACTGAGATTTTCCTCAGAGATTCTAAGTAACTTTTTAATCTGAAGTGGATGAGGAAGCCTTTTAGGCAATCTGTTAATTCCGTGAGCTTTTGGATAAATCACTGTGGTCAGTGTTGATTTCTTGCCTTCAAGAGAGATGATTAGTGTAGAATTACAGGAGTTCAAAGGAAGAAAAACCAAGGAAGACCTTGTTTCTGGAGGGCCTTGAGTTATGATATGATTTAATCGTGAAGAAATGTAGAAGAAAGAACACAGGCAAAGCCTAGCATAGGGAGTAGAATATGTGACATATACTTTGGTGCTAGATACCTAAATGGAAGTTATGGAAAAGAAATGTAGAATGGAGTTGGAGTCCAAATTGAGGAGTTTTTCTGGCAGACTTTCTTGAGGAATTTAATATTAAATATTTGGAGCTAAGAATTGACTTGATCAGTCAGATATGACCTTCAGTTACTGTAATCATGAAGCAAAGAATAAGATGTTTGAAAGTGAGAGTGGCCAGGGAGAAAAATAAAGTTTCTAATGAGTAGTTCAGATGAGAACCATGAAAATTGCTCCTAGGGAATTGAAGGAAAGGAAGAAGAAAGAGGGAAAGTCTGCAAAAAATGCTAATGGCAGTATAACCTACAGGCTGTATTAGCTGGGATGATCTTAATTTTTAAATGGTTATGAACCTGGTGGGGGTGCAATAAAAATAAAGCCAATATAGAAAGGGAATTTGTTTCAGAAGAAAAGCTATACTTTGGAATGCACTAATTGATTTTAAGTGGCATAAGGTAAGGGACATCCATTTTTAAATTTGTTTTGTTCTGTTTTGATTTGGGTTCTGGATCACACCTGGCAAAGCTCCTAGCACTACATTCAGTAATTAGTAATGCTAATAGGACCATATAAGAAGCCAGGAATCGAACGTGGGTTAGCTGCATTCATGTAAGGCAGTTGCCCTACCCACTGTACTATTGCTCTGATCTTAGTACAGGACATGTGGAAACAGGTGTGTAGTCCCAAATGAAGATTCATGAGTAAACATCATAAAATAGCAAACTAGGGGGACACATCTGTGAGTTTTATTCTGAGGTGATTGCTGGAAACATTAGATTGAAAGAAGCTGGCAAGGGAAAGAAGGTAGGTGAAGAGGAATGGAGGCCAAAGACAACTCCTTGGGAAACACTTGAATTGGAGTGTGGGAAGAAGATTAAGTACCTGAGGATGAGGAGAACTAGGGCAGAACAATGCCCCAGGAGCTGTGGGAGGAGAGATTTTTTTTTTCATAAGAAATAAGTGATCAACTTTGACATGCTGAAGAAATTGCCCATGGCCAGATATTAAGACAAGACATTGGATTTTTTTTCCTAAAGCATTGTTATAGTAATTTGTGAGAGTATCTTTGTCAGGAAAAAAGACATTTGTCAGGAAGCAGCATTTGGAGACTGTAGTATTTTCTGGTTCGGGGAGAGTAGATAAAGCTTGGACTATGTGCTGTATTTTTTGACAGGAGTCCATTGGGTCTAAAAGACAGAAACCCAGCTGAGTTCTAATAGAGGATATATTGTTTCACAAAGAGCTAGAAAGTTCAGAGGTGGGTCTGGCTTCTAATAGTCCTGAATCTCAGGATTTAAAAGGTATGAGAGTCAGAAAATTATGGTGATTACCAAAGGGAAAGAAGAGAAGGTAGAGGGTTTAAGCAGAGGGTCTTTTTAAAGGTGGGATGGTACTGGAATTGTAGTGCTAGGAGTGGTGCCAACAATGGAAGTATGATGCTTAATTCTTGGAATCCTATAGTATTGAATTATGAGCCCATGATAACTCAATGAAGAAAGAATGTTTCGTGAAAGTTTTCCTGTGCTTGCTGCTTCTTAGTTTCGAGTGTTTCTACCGTAGTGAGTTAGCTGAATTCTTTCCCAATGTATATGATTTGTCTTCATATAATATTAAATATAAACCCTAAGTATCTCTTGGTATTTTGAGATCTAAGATGACTATTTAAAACCTTCTTCATTGCTCCCAGCAGAGGGGTCCAACCTAGGAAGATTATCTGGCTAGACTTGACTTTTATTCTTGGATCAGTTACTCTATTCAGGATAGAATTGGTAAATATGAACTCGACAAAAATTTATGAAAAATAGAAAAGTTCTAAAATCTAGTTAAAACCTAGGTAATATATATCTGTGGTTTAGTCAGCACATTCTTTGTCTATGTTTTCTAAATTTGAGCATCTAGGGGCTGGAACAAGAGCATTGTGGGTGGAACTCTTGCATGCAGCCAACCTGGGTTCAATCCTTGAAACCCCATATAGTCATCTGAACCCACCAGAAATGATCCCTGGGTACTGCCAGTTGTGAACCACAAGCAAACAAACAAATAAATAAAATTTAGAAGTCTAGAAATGGAGTTGATGAAACAAGTGATAACCTCAGAATTTGGGTTTGATACATAAGTAAACAAAGCAGGAGAATCAAGCACACTTTGGTGTATATGGAATTCAGAACATATCCACAGACAAATGAATATTTGTACATCTATTCTGGCTTATCCATCTTCACCAATGCTAATTCACTATTCTTTAATTAAAAAATTGTGGTAAGTACAAATAAGTGAACATGTATTTGATTCTCTGCTGCAGGCTTTAAATTTCTATCGCAAATAGCAAGTCAATTTTATTCATGAACTGACTGCTCTTAGTCAAGATATACTTGCAATATTATATGCTTTAATAGAACCTTTAAGAAATTTTTTGCTATGACTAGATTGTTAGATGATTTTTCTCAGTAACCATCACCAGAAGTTTTACTGATTTACCTACAATAATAATAATTTTCTATGTATTACTCTAAAAGGGAGTAGAAGATACTAAGGCATCAGGATGCTGGTGGAAGCAGTTTTTTTTTTAATTGAATCAAGTCTTTTATTATATAGAAGGGTTCTGGTTTATTTGTTTATAGACTGAGTTTGAGCAGAGAAAGGTTGTTTTTTCTGTTGGGAAACATTACCATTTTAGTTTTGTTTAAACAGATATATGTAATACAATATCTACATAGAAACTAGTTTTTCCCTACTATATAAAAACCTTGGTTGGCTGACAGAGCACTAGTACAGTAGCTAGGATGTTTGCCTTGCACAGGGCTGAGCCGGGTTTGATCCTTAGAATCCCATATGGTCCTCTGGAGGTCACCAGGAGTGATCCTAAGTGTAGAGCCAGGAGTAAGTCCTTAGCATCACTGGATGTGCCCCCAAAACAAAACAAAACAGATCCTTGGCTGGGAAGTTATATAGAACTCATGCCTAGTGCAAGGCTCTGAGGTTGAGTGCTGTCCATATATCCAATTCCCAGCATAGTTATAGTATATATAACTATATATAACTATATATATATATATATATATATATATATATATATATATATATATATATATATATATATATATGAGTATAGCCTTCATGATAGTCCATCAACAAACATTTGGGTATTTGGGTAGAAGGATTCTCAGTACTCTTATATTCATAAAACATTATAATTTTACGCACAGTTTCATAAATGTTATTAGGCATCAAACCTCTTCCCTGATATGTATAGAAATAAGGTAGAACATTGCCAGTTCATTCAGACAAACTCTAATTTGTTGTATCAGATCATATTTATTTAACCTTGATAGGAAGAATGTTCCAGGGGAATTTAGCAGATGCTACTTAGTTGTTAACCCTTTTTATTCACAAAAAAAACCAATCCCATATCCTTTGAACATCATTCATGAAAAGAAAGAAAAAATAACATTGTATTGTTTCTAGATTTTTATGTTATTCATATTCTTTTTGTTTGTTTGTTTTTGGGCTACATCCAGTGATGCTCAGGGGTTACTCCTGGCTATGAGCTCAGAAATCGATTTGTTCCTGGCTTGGGGGACCATATGGGATGCCAGGGGATTGAACCAATGTCTGTCCTAGATCAGCACGTGCAAAGCAAACACCCTACTGCTTCGCTACTGCACCAGTTCCATATTTATATTCATTTCTAGGAATACGTTATTTAGCTATGCTGCAGGACTTTGGTCAAATAATGGAGGCAGCAGGCTTATTTTTCTCATCTGTTTATTAATAAAAGCAGGAAGGAGGCTGATGGTAATATACTTTTCTGAATAACAACACATGGTTATGCTTTGTTTATATATAATTATTTTATTTAAGCACTATGGTTAAAAAATTGTTCATGGTTGAGTTTCAGTCATAAAAGGTACACCACCCACCCTTCACCAATGCACATTTGCTGCCACCAGTGTTCCCAGTTTCCCTCCCACCCATCCTCCCTTGCCTGAGGCATTTTACTTTACTCCTTTTCTCTTCCTTCCTTCCTTCCTTCCTTCCTTCCTTCCTTCCTTCCTCCCTCCCTCCCTCCCTTCCTTTCTTCTTTCCCTTTTCCTTTCCCTTTCTCCTTCCCCTTCCCCTTTCCTTTCCTTTCCTTTCCTTTCCTTTCCTTTCCTTTCCTTTCCTTTCCTTTCCTTTCCTTTCCTTTCCTTTCCTTTCCTTTCCTTTCCTTTCCTTTCCTTTCCTTTCCCTTTCTTTCCTTTCCTTTCCTTTCCTTTCCTTTCCTTTCCTTTCCTTTCCTTTCCTTTCCTTTCCTTTCCTTTCCTTTCCTTTCCTTTCCTTTCCTTTCCTTTCCTTTCCTTTCCTTCCTTTTTCCTTTTTCCTTTCCCATCCCGTCCCTTCCCTTCCCTTCCTTCCCTTCCCTTCCCTTTTCTTTCTTCCCTTCCCTTCCCTTCCCTTCCCTTCCCTTCCCTTCCCTTCCCTTCCCTTCCCTTCCTTTCCCTTCCCTTCCCTTTCCCTTTCCCTTTCCTTCCCCTCCCCTCCCCTCCCCTTTCCCTCCCCTCCCCTTTCCCTTTCCCTCCCCTCCCCTCCCCTCTCCCTTTCTCTC
Organism: Suncus etruscus; assembly: GCF_024139225.1. NCBI lineage: Eukaryota > Metazoa > Chordata > Mammalia > Eulipotyphla > Soricidae > Suncus > Suncus etruscus. Next base: position 77,169,915 of record NC_064856.1, on the reverse strand, counting down.
CCCTCCCCTTTCCCTTTCTCTCCCCTCCCCTTTCCCCTCCCCTCCCCTTTCCCCTCCCCTCCCCTCCCCTCCTCTCCCCTCCCCTCCCCTCCCCTCCCCTTTCCCCTCCCCTCCCCTCCCCTCCTCTCCCCTCCCCTCCCCTCCCCTCCCCTCCCCTCCCCTCCCCTCCCCTCCTCTCCTCTCCTCTCCTCTCCCCTCCTCTCCTCTCCTCTCCTCTCCTTTCCTTTCCTTTTTCCTTTCCTTTCCTTTTTCCTTTCCTTTCCTTTCCTTTCCTTTCCTTTCCTTTCCTTTCCTTTCCTTTCCTTTTTCCTTTCCTTCTTTCCTTTCCCTTTCCTCTTTTCTACTATTGTTAATGAAGGGGTACCATACATATCACTTTATCCCTTTCCAGCATACACATGATTATGTTTGTTTTTTTGGTTTTGGGTCACACCTGGCAGCGTTCAGGGGTCACTCCTGGCTCTATGCTCAGAAATCACTTCTGGCAGACACGGGGGAACCATATGGGATGCCAGGATTCGAACCACCGTCCTTCTAATGCGAGGCAAAGGCTCTACCTCCATGCCATCTCTCCAGCCCCTATTATGTTTTGTTTTAATTTTTCTTGTAAAGATAACATTGACTTTTTGATGGGATGTTTTAAATTAGAAGAATAATTTTACCTCTCTTCTAAATATAAATTCCCATGCTGTTCGTACCTCCACAGTTTCAATATTACTCCTCTACATTCTTTGGTTCCCCTCTACTACATGGTTATTTTTGAGCTAATATAGTAGAGGGATGTAAATGTGAAGTGCAAAACAAATTTATTTTTGTTACTGAATATTGATGAGTTATTGCTAAACAGCCACCTGTATCCCTCTTGGTTCCTTAATTTTTCACAGGAGTAGCATTAATTTGACTTCATATGTAAATAAGTATCTGACTAAGGACTTACTAGAGGTGGATGTTATATTTTTGAGTTTACTTTTAAACCTGTTGCCAACATTTTAGATCCTGTTGATGGAAAATTATATTTAATAAGTGCTTGTTCCTCACCTATTAGACTCTTTTCTGTGGCCAGACTTGCTCCATATGGTTTGGATCTGGAAGTGATTTCTCAGGGATGAGTGGTTTTTGTCCATGGTACATTTACTATACATGGCGGCATGCTCGTATACCTACTTGAAAGAGTATCATGAAGTTGCAGGAGAGGCAGCCTGGGCATTTGGATATGGTCTTTGATTTGAATGTGTAGTTTCCATTCAAGATTAGTTGGGGTATATATGTATGAGAAAAAGTGGCAAGAGGAGAAAAGTCATATCTGAGCGGTAGATAAATATGGGCCAGAAGGGATGAGTAGTGTTGAGTAATTTTCTGTAAGGATTTGGTCATAAAATATGATTCTCTGCAGATGAATATAGGTCTGTGGAATGATTGGAAGCCTGACCATTGTACTTCTGATTTTGTCACCTAGTTCTTGATTTCTTGGTCGTGTTTCTCAGAGAAACTTCCCTGAGTAAAGTTTTCTATAGTGTGCATACAAAGTCTGCTCTAGGTCTGAATGCTGCTAGCTACTCTGCTTGCTCGACCTATTCCCACAGCTCATAACAGCTGCTGGAAGCTATGAATCCTCATCTGCCTGCCCCCTAATCTGGGTAAAAATGTCGTGTGTGTGTGTAATGAATGTAGTGAATGTATGTATGTTTCTTATTCTTCTGATTCTTGGCTAGAATTTCAGCCAAGTGGTTTCAATGATATTTGGTAGTAACCCAGAAGAAATGAAAAACAGAGCACTTTTCAGATAGAAAGCTCCAGTTGGTTAATTGGAGAATTATTTAATTCTCCATTTCACCTGACATCTCTTTTCTTTAAGCTGTTTCCCAAGGGAAGGATCTTGATATAATTCAGTGCATTTCATGAAGGTGTGAATCTCTAATTATACACCTTCAGATTACTTTCTGAAGTGGCCCTGCCTTTTCATACTCACCATTCACCACCAGTCTCCATTTAACCCACAGTGTTTCTGCTTTCCCCCTCCTGGGTGAAATGGCAGATGGAAATAGTTTGTGGCAGAAGCATTAAGAAGAGGGAATATAGTTGAGAAATCTAGTGTTTTTGGTTCAGGAATTCCTATTGTGAATTCTGGTCCTTATGAATAAGAAATATACAGAAAGCAGAGCCATAAAGACATTAAACACTGAGCCACTTGTATCCTCTTTCTTGGAAGAGTTCCAAAACCATGGGGACACTGGAAGGCTAATGGATCACTGATTCCCTTTCCCTCTACCCTTTCTCTATCCTCTTTCTGTCTGCTCTTTGCTTCTGGGTCTGCTGTATCGAACTTAATAAAAAGAACCTGCCTTAAGGTGGATTGTGTCCCTCCTTGGAGTCCTTGCAAGACTTGTTTTTATTCTGTGTGGTCATGTGCACTGTACAGTGTGTGTTGCGATAGTGGACTGTTGGCCAATGAACTCCTGATCCCATGTTTAAAATCTCCATTCCACCTTTATTAAGAAAATATACTCCCAGAATATGCTGAGGCAGAAAATTGTTGCCCTCACACTTTGAAACTACCAGGGGATGGCTAGGCTTGGGTCAGGGAGAAAAAGTAAATAAAAATAAAATGTATGACTCTGTTAGGAGAGAGAGAAATGAGGAAGTAGAAGTGAAGCAGGAATGTGAAGATAATCAGTATCCCTGCCTTCTTAAATAAGCAATATTCTTTTTGAACCCAGAGTTTAAGATTGGGGCTAATTTGAGACAAATATTAAGCATATATTTATAGCAGGTCTCTTTGCATAAGTATGCTAAATGAATATAAAAAAACCTCTTCCTATATAAAGCAGTGCATTTTGAGGAGATTTAACAAGTTATTGGTAATAGAGACAAAATGATTAAGGTATCTATGGTGGGCCAGACAAGGGGTTGGGCTGCATACTTTGCATGCAGGAGGCCTAGGTTTTTTTCCTTGATACACAAGTCCAGAGCCAGGAGTTGTTCCTGAGGATCTTCAGGTGTGGCTCTACCTGCCCTCACCTCACAAAATAGGTTCTTGTGGAATTAAGGGACAGGGGTATCATAATAGTTTCATGTTTGGTATTACAATACAAGTTGGGCTAAGATGGTGAAAATGAGGTCTCCATTGATAGAGTGTATTTCAGGTGACAACAAAAGGAATAAAGTGAGAAAAGGAAATCAGACCATAGTGAAAGTTGGGTTAAGTCAGCAGGGAAACATATCTTCAGGGAAAATGCTTAGAGCTATGCTTTTGGGGATTTATGTCTCACAAGAGTATAATTAAGTGGTTTGAGGCAGGAGTCCTGTTGGAAGTTCAGGACTGGAATTCAGAAGGAAAAACGAGGATCTAGACTTGGGAGACAGCAGGAAGTGGTATAATGTGGATGGATTTGAAATTGCCTATGGACTTTTGAAACTTAGGAGTTGTAGGCTGTAGTGGGAAGAAATGACATCTGCGACCTTTCATCCTTTGCAAACAGAGAAGTCTACCACCATCTCTATCACCCCTATTCAACTTTGGTTCTCACTCAAGTGATAATCAGAGCCATTAGAAAAATAAAAAAATATATAAATATTCTTGGACCAGTTGGGTGCACAAATTGTTTGCAGCTATTCCTATTCCATCCCTAGGTGTGGACCTATATCCCCCACAGTAATGCCAGGTAACCACTGGCACTGTAGTGCCTAAGCAGCCCTGTATCCTTGAACTCTGAATTTCAAAGATGGCCTAAGATCCATTTAGTAGGCCCCCTTTAAATATATATTTAAATATATTTATTATTATTTAAATACATATTAAATATATATGTATTCAAATATATTATATATAAATAAATATGTATATCTTTTATAGTTTATTACATTAAAAGAATTTTTCTGGGAACAGCCAGTAGCTCCTTAGGAAATTATATTTTAACCCACCCAGACAAATCCAGTCACAGAAGAGGAAGCTGGTGGAGGCAGGAGAGGTGGCATTAGTGAAAATTATTTCTGAGGATTCTTTTGTTCCTTTTGAGTTACTAAGAAAGCTCAACAGAGCAAGACCTTTCCTCAACAGAGCCTCTGAGTTTGGGCCACTCCTTCACCCTTGGACAGCCAAAAGTTTCCTTTGCACCCCCTTGCAACCAGCTGTCTTCGCTCTGGAAGGTTGGCACTGTTGGTATGTGGGAAGAACCTCTAAGATGGCAGTTCTGTGGTCCCATTGCCACAAGTACTTTCTTGCTGGGTGAGAACTGTTGCTTCTCAGACAATGGCTACTCAACAAGTCCACTCTGTTCTGCCTCTTGGGCAGATTGTTTCTCAATCTTTTGGTGACACAGCAGTGACATCTCAGGGCAGGAGAAAGTGGATAAGCACTGGAGTCAGTCAGGCGAGAACTGGAATTCTAGCTCCACTTAACAGCTGTGTGGCTACGCCAAGTTACCTAACTTCTCTCGGGCTACTGCCAAGAGATGACTGAAAGTCAGAAGAGGGGCCCGGAGAGATAGCACAGCGGCGTTTGCCTTGCAAGCAGCCGATCCAGGACCAAAGGTGGTTGGTTCGAATCCTGGTGTCCCATATGGTCCCCCATGCCTGCCAGGAGCTATTTCTGAGCAGACAGCCAGGAGTAACCCCTGAGCACCACTGGGTGTGGCCCAAAAACCAAAAAAAAAAAAAAAAAGAAGAAAGTCAGAAGAGTTCTGTCAGCCACTCACCTGGATGCTTGCAACTGCTCTGTGCTCATGATGTAGTGCATTTTCTCCTTCAAAGATTTTCAACTCTATTCATAACCCAGTGACTTCTTCACTTTATTCTCTTCTGGACTTGTGTTATGGCATAGGATGCATTCTCTGGGTGTGCTAAAAGAAATACTAGGTTCATCAATTAAGTAGAATCTGAGAAGGCCCTGCAGTCTGATGCTGCAGAGCCAGAAACCAAGTTGCTGTGAAGATTAGTCACTAGTAAGTAGCCTGGTGAGTCTGAAGGGAAGCATTCAGAAAGGCTCCACAGGCTTGGTTTGCTTTAGGAAGAATGGAAGGAACTGAAGTGCTGGTACGTGGTGTGTCACTGTTATCAGCCACCAACATCCTAGTCTTGTTTATTTCTCCATATGGCAGACTTGTATTTCAGGTTAAGTCATATGTGGAGAGTTCATTTGGTCATTTCTGTTAATGAAAAGTAATGGAGTGAGGACACATTTTGAAGTTAGATTAGTTTTCCCATGGCTTACAAGGAGAACAAGATTTGGACAAAAAATGTTTATATTTTCACCAGTATGACTTTCTTCCTTCCTTCCTTCCTTCCTTCCTTCCTTCCTTCCTTCCTTCCTTCCTTCCTTCCTTCCTTCCTTCCCTCCCTCCCTTATTACTTGATAAAATAACACCCTCAAGAAAAATTAAAAAAGATGGAGACTAGTATTAGAGACAGAAAAAAATAGTAATTCTGTAAATCTTGGTCTTGGTCTGCTAATAGTCTATCTTTAGATGGACTTGAGTTGATTCAGACTGGATTTTCTTACACCTTGGAGAAATAGCCATGGTAGAATGAGACTTTGAGGTTCTGAGGGACAACTACTCAAGGTCTCTGAGGTATAATTTGTTCTTTGAAAATATGAGCTTATAAACAACATGACTCTATATTATCAATTGAATTAGTTGGCCTGGGGTGCAGAGGGTCCCTAAAGAAGGTTTGCTTTGAGCCTGTGAAGATAGATTATGGGATGCTCATTGTGATGTGTGAATGGACAGCTCTGTTGAGAAAATTATGAGAATGTGGTTTCTGCTTAATGAGCTGACCTGTTGCCAGGTGGTAACCTAAGTGTGAGATTCACACCCTGTTCTTGGCAGCATTTGTACTAGGCTTATGCGATGAACATACTAGATATGTTCAATTTAAAGAAACCTGTGACTAAGTTTGATCTTGAGTGTTAAGAATTGACACATGGGGTTTACTCATAAGAACAGACTTTTCATAGAAGATAGTTCTGAAGTTGAGTATCTAGGGGTTTGGGGGTGAAGCACTTAAGAATGTCAGAGTGAAGTTGTCTAGTCTAGAACCAAGATGGGGCCATAGAGAGATAGTACAGGGGTTAGGATGCTTGACTTGCATACTTCTGGCTCTGGTTTGGACCCCCACATGATATACGATCCCCTACACACTGCCAGGAGTGAATGCTGAGCATTGAGACAAAAGCATTGCCAGGTGTAGCTCAACTCACCCCATTACCCAAAATTTGTTGAGAAATATCCATAAACTAAAAACACTGAGGAGGACTTAAAACTGTCATTTCCAATCCTTCATTTATATATGGTGAACCTTTGGAAGCAAGAGCCAATTTTCCCTTTTACATTCAAAGTCAGCTGTTGTGAGTCTGGGTTGTGGAAAGTGTGAAAGTATGCAGCAGAGTAGAGCTGGAAAGATGGCTCAAAGGCAGATTCACTCCTATCCCAGAAACTACATTTTAAAAATAATTGAAATCTTTCCTTCAGTTGATCTTTCTGTGTTACTTATACGAGTTTGGTTCTAGTTCCGACTACTCATAAAATGTATGCAAAGTGCAGAGTGTTGAACAGGCTAGAGCTTATGCAGAGACAGACAGACAGAGAACCATACACAGATTTCTTAGAAAAGGACACAAGGAATTTTTGTTTTTTTCCCTACTCCCCTTTAATCCTTCTTTTATCACTTTATTTTCTTTAGGAAAATATTTATTAAAAATTATAGATGTTGGTTTGGAAAGTTCGGCTTATCATCTTATAACAATATGCACTTTTTGCCTGTGTTGCACATGGAATGTGCTGCCCTTGGTTTTTAGAGAGAGAGGACTTTCTTGCCTCCCAAAGGCATTGCTCCCAGAGGGATTGGTTCACTCTGATATGTATAAACACTCCTGCTTGCTGACCAGTAGTCTGTATTTATGAGGCACTTGGAAAACACTGCAAGCTGCAGAGTGACCATGAATAGCAGACTTAATTTGGTTTAATGTGTTTTGGCTTGCTTGACCTCACCAGAATAAAAATGTGTCTGTTTAAATGATTGTATTGGGAGTTAAAAAAAATTCTAGAGACATTTATCTCCTTGGAAGAATCTTGGGATCACTTTAGCTAGGGTTTAAGTCCATGTTTAATGTCAGATAGACTTGAGAAATGTTTAACATAGGGCTTTAATTGCACATTGGGTCATTGTGAGTTCTGAATTTTAAGAGTCTGAATTACTATTTTTTTTTCCTCCCTTGCTACTTTGTTTTTCTAGACGATTGGCTGGCAACGACCTTTCTTTTATCCACCCAAAGGCCTTGTCTGGATTGAAAGAACTCAAAGTTCTGTAAGTAATGCAATTTTAGAGTTTCACAGCTGGCTGTGTATTTTCTTTCTGCATAGTCAACATGCTTGGAGCTAGGTTAAGCACAGTTTCTTTTAGTTCAGGATTAAAAGATTTAAGGAGTGGCCCACAGATAGTGTGGGAGGCTAGAGCAAATGGGTTTAGAGAACTGAATTTAAAATCCAAACAATCAGTATTCTGACCTCCAGTGCAGAAAATTGAAATGTTAGGCATTTTGTGGGGCTAAATAATACAGCAGAATTATACTTAAACTGTATAGGTAGTTTTCTGTTTACTTCATAGTTGCAAGAACTTTGAATTGGCTGAAGCTTTAAACAGGAAGAGCTTAAAAGAGCTGCAAATGCTGAAATCATTTTTTAGTGAAAGGAAATTGAGACACCTCTTATTTAGCCTAAGAGGGAAAGAAAATCATCTCCTGGCAGTGGGCTGGAGTTTGCACTCTGAAGCTTTGCAAGCAGGTGAACTGATGACCAGCAAGCAGTTCTTCTGCTTCAACCTAGCAACTTACTGATCTGCTCCAATTTTATGAACTTTAAATGAGCCCTTTTCTGCTCCATTTTTGCATTCATAATTCATGCCAGGCAGTACTACGAATGACATTAGGCAGAAATGATAAGGATTTTATTTTCAGTCTTGATCTGGGCCTCCATTCTCCAGACCCTAATCATTATTTATTAGTTAATTAGAGCTCTGTTTCTTCTTTGGCATTTGTGTTCAATAAAAACTTAGCTGCTACTTCCTTAGAGCTCAGTGTCTGTCCTTCTCTTGACAAAATTAGCTTTACCTAATGTCTGTATTTCTGGGGTCTGCTTTATTCTAGTTTAAAAAGCATTAAGGGATCCCAATAGATGTGCTTATTATACCTCTCAGTTAACTTGTTATACCTCCCAATTAACATTAGCAGTAATGAGGTGATGAGTAATTAATTAGGGGTCCTTAATTCCCAAGCATGAAACAACCCCTGGAAATGAAGGTTGCCCAGCAGGTCTGTTTTTGGAGGTGGCTTGGGACTATAGCCTGGGTTTCATTGTTAGCATTTACAAATGTTCTTTGCTCTATCTGCAATTCTCTTCTTGGGTACTTTCCACCTGAATCACTGCATCCTCATTTTCTGTGTGGGTTGGGGAGGAGGGCTCTGAATTGTTTTCAGAGGGGAAAAGGGGGGGGGGAGACATAGCTTGTTTATAATACACTAACAAAAATTTTCTTCCAGAACCCTTCAAAACAATCAGTTGAAAACTGTGCCCAGTGAAGCCATTCGAGGACTGAGTGCTTTGCAGTCGCTGTGAGTAGCCTTTTGGTTTTCTGCAGTTGTTAATTATAGAGAGACTGCTGGATGGTAACACATAAAGAACTGGAAAGAGATTTAATTTTTTTTCTTTTTTTGATTTTTGGGTCACACCCGGCAGCGCTCAGAGGCTACTCCTGGCTCTATGCTCAGAAATTGCCCCCTGGCAGGCTCAGGGGACCATATGGGATGCTGGGATTCGAACTGTGTCCTTCTGCATGCAAGGCAAATGCTTAACCGCTGTGCTATCTCTCTGGCTCCAAGATCTAATATTTTTATTTGGGGGAATTTGGAAGCCAAAACTGACAGTGCACAGGGGCTACCCCTGGCTCTGGTTCAGGGTCAGTCCTGGTGGTATCTAGGGATTGAAGTGGGGTTGGCTGCATGCAAAAGGCCTTACCCACTATATGATCTTTCTGGTCTCCCAAAAGGAGACTTACTTACATTTCTTGTCTGGGACAAAAATGAAGATGGCCAGCTCTCACTGAAATGCCTTTTGATGAAAGTGAAGAAGGTGATTCTGTTTCCCTTCTCATTAATCTCAGAAAGATGGAGAGAACAATAGGCGTGCAGGACCAGCTTTGCTTTCATGAGTCTGTCTGTGGCTTGTAATCATTAGCTCTTTGTACCCAATATTATGTGCAGTAGTCTGTTGTCTGGTGTCATGATAGTTAAGAGACAGCCAAAAAGAGGTTTCTATTTATGCTGCTAACGATGAGAACAAACTGACTACAATTGTCAGTTGTGAATGATGGTTCCTTTTTTTCCACATTTCTATAAGCAATAGCTGTTTTCTGTCATATATATTCATTATTAATGGTGTGAACTAGAGTCCAGCTTTATTTTTCTTGTTGTTGTTGTTGTTTGGGTCACACCAAACAGTGCTCAGGACTTAATTCTGATTGTGTACTCAGGGATCGCTTCTATTAGGGCTCAGGGAACCATATGGGATGCATTGAACCTAGGTAAGCAGTATGTAAGGCAAAAACCCTAACAATTGTACAGCTGTTAGCTGTAGCTGTTAACAGCTCCAGCCCCTCCAGCTTCATTTTAAATTTATAGCTATTTCAGTTTTATCAATCCCATTAAAGAAACTTTTCATACTCTATTTCATGTTCTTAGCTCCTTTGTCATAAATTAACTGTCTTCAAAATCTTTTGAGGAGGCGGGGCATATCCAGTGGTGCTCAGGGCTATTTCTAGGCTCTATGCTGTGGGAGTTTTTTTCAACTGCAGGTGTTAAAGAAACTTTTTTTAAAAACAAAACAAAACTCCATTTCATGTACTTAGCTCCTTTGTCATAAATTAACTGAAAAATTTTATATGGGAGAGCATATCTAGCAATGCTCAGGACTTATTTCTTATTCTGTGCTAAGGGATCACTCATTACTGACGAGGTTTGAATCAGGGGACCTACTGGGATGCCAGGAATTGAACCCAGGTTGGTCACTTGAAAGGCAAGTTCACTGCTAGTTGTTTTATATCTCTTGAGCCCTAAATTGTCCATAAGTTTGAGTTTCTCTAAGGACTCGATTTTATTTCATTGGTCCATCCTTATTCCAGTGCATGCAGTATTCCTATAGTGTATTATAGTGTAATACAAAATCAAAAATACACAGTACTACACTTCTTTTTTCTTAGAATTGCTATAGCTATTTGGCAAGGGGTGAGGGACTAGGGGAAGTTAATGGTTCCATAAAAATTTCTAGTAGAGTTTGTTTAGGACATAGTAAACAAAAAGGCCAGGAATCTGTAATAAATTGAAGTTTTTATAATTAGACTTTTGCCAATATTAAGAAATTTTTTTTTGCATATTTATCTCAGAATTTTTCATATTCTTTAAAGTTCAGGTAAGTTTAGGTTAGGTAGAATCTTGACCCAAGCCAATCTAGTCTAGCCCATTTCTTGATCCAAGCCATTTCCTTTATGGTATCTCCTAGTTGTGTGAGGTAGGTAAATTACTTAAACTTCTCTGGACCATAGTTTTTTACCATTACTTATTTTAATGCATAAAAAACACATTTGCAATATTTGATATGTAGTAAGTGCTTACCTTTGTGGGTTTAATTAATATTAATTTGGTCATTTTTTAATTACTTGTTTTCCTCTTAGCATGGCTAAGTGAAGGGAATGTTTGAAAGGAATAAAGACGTTTTCTTTTCCTCCTTTTTTTTTTTTTGTTGTTGTTGTTGTTTTTGGGCCACATTTAGCAGTGCTCATGGGTTACTACTCCTGACTCTGTGCTCAGAAATCACTCCTGTGATGCCAGGAATCGAACCTGGGCAAGGCAAACGCCCTACCGCTGTGCTATCTCTTTGGCCCCTTCTTTCCTTTTTAAAAAAAATTTTAATTAAAACATTGTGAGATACAGGGTTAAAATTTTGCTTATAGTTGACTTTTGATCATACGATATTCAACACCCATCCCTTCACCAGTGTTTATTTCCAACCATCTATTTCCCCAGTTTCCCTCTTTTCCCTACACCTGACCTCCACTCCCAGACTGTCTCTATGACTGACAATTCTTTCAAGTTTTTTTTTTTAAGGGAGCTATTGAGTTGGCTTAGTTGTTTAGAGTGCATCCTTTATAGCAGGAAGGCTGCATTCTATCCCTGGTATCTTGTGGCCTGAGTACACAAGGAACCTTTGGTCTCAGAAGGATAGCTCAGTAGCCATGTACATGCCTGGCATATGCCAGGATTCAAGTTCCAAGTCTGGCATCAAATGGTCTCTTAAACACCCCTGAATATTGACCTAGAGCCTACTGAGTATGTGGTGTGTAAGCCCTCCAACCCAGGCTTATCCACTGAGCCATCTGCCCTTTTTCATTGTGTATCACTCACAGTGGCTCATGAGCCCTTGGAGTTCTATTTGGGAGGCTCAAATAAACAAAAACAAAACAAGAAAACTTGTGAATTTGCTATTTGACTCAAAAAATGAGTATGTACTTTGACTGCTTTAGATTCTATCCTAATATTAAATACGGTCAAACAAGGGTATTGTTCATTGTGGCACTTGGACTCATAAGGAAAGAAACAAAAATGCAGATTGCTCTGCCAGGCCCTTCAAGTAAGGCTTTTCCTTTAAAATTAGGATCCAAGAAACTTCATTTTTCCTTTATTTTGGGATGGCTCATTTTGACATTTTGACAGAGCTCAGGACACCCTACTGTCTCTCACATGCGAGGACAAGATCTACTTCTTGAGTTACAGCCCTAGCCCAGGAAGCTATATATTTTAAACAGTTTCCCTGGCTATTTTTCATGGTTATGGAAGTTTTGAAAATCACTCTGAATAAAAGTTGTTACTTCGTATTCTGAGTTATGAAGTCTGCTTTTAACTACATTAGATATTTGTGTCCTAATTTGTCCCTTAGTTTTGTTTGTTCTGTCTTTTTTTTTTTTTTTTTTTTTGTACACTCGGCAGCGCTCAGGGGTTACTCCTGGCTCTATGCTCAGAAATTGCTCCTGGCAGACTCAGGGGACCATATGGGATGCCAGGATTCAAACCACCATCCTTCTGCATGAAAGGCAAATGCCTTACCTCCATGCTATCTCTCCGGCCCCTATTCTGTCTTTTATTTAAGTACCTTTAAAATAAGTGTTTAGACTATGGGCATAGCTCAGCAATAGAGTGCATGCTCTAAGGTTAAATTAAGGTTTGGGTTCAAATACTCTTACTGCAAACAAACAAGTAAATAAGTATAAATATACTTTTTTTGAGAGGAGTACATACCAGGTAGCACTCAGGGGGTACTCCTGGCTCTGCACTCAGAAATTGTTCCTGTTAGGTGTGGAGGACCCAACCTGGGTCAGCTGCATATAAGGCAAATGCCCTCCCCACTGTGCTATGGCTCCAGTCCCTAAAGAAAATTTTATTTAAAGAACTGTGTGCATTATAGAAGACTTACATGAAAATGCTTGTCTCATCTGCTTCTAGAAAACTACTTCTACCTGCACCAAGTGTGACATTGATAATTTTAAATTGAAGTTTATTTTTTGATTTTAGATTAGATATTCCAGTGTTATGGGAAGTGAATGTAAAAATGAAAATATGTACAATAAAGTGTATTGCATGTTGTAAAAGTTAAACTTTAAATGTATTGACTATCATAACTGGAGTATCTGGGGTATCGGTCAATTGATCTTAAGTTTAAAATGCTGTCTTACTTTAAAATAGACATAAATGAGGTAGCTCAAGTCACCAGAAAGTCAAGTAATGGAACAGTAGAATTTGTTATTTGCCACAATATAGATTCCATTCCAAGTAGGCATTTTCAAAAAAATGACGTGGTTCCTTTCAGGAAGTGTGACAAGGCTGTTGCTACATCCTAACTCATGTCAGACGGATGCTCTCAGATAGCTGCTTAAGCTCAACCTCCTTCACACTTCAGTGTCCAATGTCCATTGAAATTCAGTCTCACTTTCTTTTATAATTAATTCATTTTACGACCTTGTTATAGAGTTCCTGTAGAACTTGTCTGTTGTATTAAATAATTAAAGATTGAGGTGGATGGCGATGGATGGTGAAGGATGGAGGCCTTTGTCCTTGGGCCCCGGCCACGTGGCTTCATCCCCCATGAACCGGCGGGTCTGGGGTCCAGGAAAGCGACGGGTATTGAACTCACTCACAGGCAGGCATCAGGAAGCATCAACTTTATTCATGCCCTATTCACCACATGTGTGTGGCCTATCTCATAACCTTTCAAGCATTCAGCCATTCTTAGCTACCCTGCATCTTAATTCCTTTCAGCCATCTTCCTTTGACCTTCATGCTGGTCAAAGACCAAAAAGTCAAAGACCCAAAAGCCAGAGAGCCCAGCAGGGCAGAAACTCCTAATGCCCTGGCTCAAAGGCTTATCTACCATTTCCAAGACCCCTCCCAGGAATGGGCGGGTCTTGCAGGTAAGGTCACACATAATATCTGGTTCCCAAAACCCCTCCCTGGGTGGGTCTCAGGTAGCTATACCTAAATCCAGGATGGAGTTACACTAGTCCTTAAAATTTTTAATTTAATATTGTTAATGTTATTATTATTAATATTTTGGTTTTTGGAACATTCCTGACTGATTCCTGTGCTAGGAATCACTGTTGGAAAGTTCAGGAGACTTCTTCCTTCCTTCCTTCCTTCCTTCCTTCCTTCCTTCCTTCCTTCCTTCCTTCCTTCCTTCCTTCCTTCCTTCCTTCCTTCCTTCCTTCCTTCCTTCCTTCCTTCCCTCCCTCCCTCCCTCCCTCCCTCCCTCCCTCCCTCCCTCCCCATCCCTTGTTGCTGATGTTTATTAATATTGCTGAAATAGTGGTTGCACACACTTCCAGCTGTGCTACTCGTTAATTGGAGTTTGGATGGTTCTTCAGAGGGATGCATTCCTTTAAAAGCAGTGCTCACTGCTTACACTTTCAGTGAAAGCACATTTGTTATGATGGCCATGGGTGCTCTGGGGAGGTTGCTATAGTGCTCACACGAGTGCTCACTAGAGATTACTTGTCCTGGCTGAATTGCTCAGACATCTTTTCAGTTGTGTTTGTCAATGGCTGCACTCTGAAGTAGTTAGTAGTTAGACACACCTCACTGTGGTGTGGCTGAAATGTGGCATCAGGAATCACAGGCAGCAGAGCTGTCAGGATCACATTTAGTGCAAGTAGGTTTTGAATCTGTAACCAAATGTTTGCAAGACCCAATTCTAAGACTAGGCCCAGAATTGTTTCTCAACACTTAGTGATCAAAATAATGAATTTTTTCCTAATTTAAAAGCTGTAAAAATAGACTTTTTGGTATTCTTTTTTTTTTGGGGGGGGGCACACCCGGCAATGCTCAGGGGTTACTCCTGGCTGTCTGCTCAGAAATAGCTCCTGGCAGGCATGGGGGACCATATGGGACACCGGGATTCGAACCAACCACCTCTGGTCCTGGATCAGCTGCTTGTAAGGCAAACACCACTGTGCTATCTCTCTGGGCCCAACTTTTTGGTATTCTTTCTTTTACTGTTCTTTTTGTTTGTTTTGGGTAGGCTCAAGTGGTTTGTATTATACCTTGTAATGCTTAGGGACTATTCCTGGCAATGCTCGGAACGATATACTAGCACTGTGCATGGTACAAGGCTTGGCCCTGTTTACGGCAAATACCTTAACCCTGCTGTACTCTTTTAGGTACCCAACCTTTTAAGTTTGAAACAAAAATGAATTATAAAGAAAACTTAGAAAAGATTCTGGTCTGTGGTTAACTAGTATATTAAAGTGCAAATGACATTTATTGAAAATTTAGATACGCCATCTTTCACAGAAATAATTTTTTCCTCCTAAAATAATGTTTATAAAAAGTGTACTACTGTACTCAGTGCACACAGAGCAAGTTGTATCATGAAAAAAATTTTCAGCATTAAGATGAAATGTGTTTGGGAGAGAAATCAAAACTATTTTAAAAGGACATTGTGGTGGATGGGCCAGGAACATGGTGCAGAGATAGAACACTTTTCTTGTATATATGAGTTCCAGGTTTTGATTCCCAGCATCCTCCCCACCCGCCAAAAAAAAGAATGAGATCTTATATGTATTAGAAACACAAGGAGCTATGGCAGGCCAGTTTAAGAAGTCAATGCTCATGAGTTTGTTAGCAAAGTGGGTGTAGCAATCAAGTTAGATACAATTGAAATGTTGTCTTGGTGTAAAACATTCTTATCAGCTCTTGAGTCAGTTTAAAAATCTGATCTTCAGACCTGAATTACATGAAAGATTTCCTTGTGGTTTTGAAGTGTTGCTTAAAAGGAGCAAAGTTCATTAGGGGTTGAAATTCACCAGAAGTGGTTTGCTATAAGGGTGTGATAATTCTAAAATCCAAAAATGCATTGTTGATATGAATTGAAAGATAACACACAGCCTTCCACAAATCCAAGTTATTAGCTAAAGGATTCCCCGAGCAAGATATTAAGATGACATGTTACTATTTTCTCACTAGAATTTTCCCCCTTACACTAGATCATATTTACATTGACTGGTAAAGGAATTTAGAGCTAGAGAGATAGCTCAAAGAGTTTAGCACATGCTTTGCTTTTAGGAAACCCAAGTTTGATTCCCAGTACTGAGCCAGAACATTAGAAGTGACCCCCAAAACACAAGAACAACAAATCACTTTTGAGAATAGAGAGTAACAGTACATTATTATTTGCCTGTCCTTCCTTCCTTCCTTCCTTCCTTCCTTCCTTCCTTCCTTCCTTCCTTCCTTCCTTCCTTCCTTCCTTCCTTCCTTCCTTCCTTCCTTCCTTCCTTCCTTCCTTCCTTCTCTTCCTTCCTTCCTTCCTTCTCTTCCCTCCCTCTCTCCCTTCTCTTCCCTCCCTCCCTCCCTTCTCTTCCCTCCCTCCCTCCCTTCTCTTCCCTCCCTCCCTCCCTTCTCTTCCCTCCCTCCCTCCCTCCTTTCTCTTCCCTCCCTCCCTCCCTTCTCTTCCCTCCCTCCCTCCCTCCTTCTCTTCCCTACCTTTCTCCCTATACCTGGTGGTTCTTTGGGGGCTATTCTCTGCTGTTCTCAGATGTTTGCAGGTCACTATGGGACTTGTGGTGTCTGGGATTGAACTCAGGCCCTCCTGCATGCAAATCACGTATTCTGTGCATTGAGCTATTTCTTCAGGTCAGAGAAGAACACACACACGCACAAACACACACATATTTTTTTTTGGGGGGGGGACACACCTGGTGACAATGGGGGGTTACTTTTGGCCTTATGCTCAGTAATTACTCCCGGCAGACTCAGGGATCAAATGGAATGCCAAGGATTGAACCCGGGATGGCCACATGCAAGGCAAAAATTCTGCCTACTGTGTTATTGCTCCATCCTCAAGAGAAATGTATTTTAAAGACAAAATTGTAGTGGAATTCGGTACACTTTTAATAACTAAAGCACACTTAAATAATATAGTAGTCATCTCTTACCATAGGTTAAATACAAGAATACTTTACCCAAGCTCATATAATCTCTCCACTTTGTGAGGTATCTGAGGTCTTTACCACATCCACCAAAAGAATCAATTATAGACTTTTCTTACCCTGTTAAGATGAATATTAATCATGTAGGTCCTTGGTACAAAGCCACAGTTCTAAGACAATTTCTCTGAGAAACATTGATCTGGGTCTAAGAGCATTTCTTTACTTTAATGGGTGTGTCACCAACACCCACATGAGGATTAACAATTTGAGTTGCCACAAATCCTTTTTCTCATTTAACTTCTTATTTAAGGATTTCATTTTCCCTATGTTCTTTCTTTTGATCTCATTATTTATATATGACTTTCAATTTGGTAGTGTTCTCAGCACAGAAAAATCATGTCTTTGAGTTGTTAGTT
This sequence comes from Suncus etruscus, assembly GCF_024139225.1. Taxonomy (NCBI): domain Eukaryota; kingdom Metazoa; phylum Chordata; class Mammalia; order Eulipotyphla; family Soricidae; genus Suncus; species Suncus etruscus. Next base: position 77,152,981 of record NC_064856.1, on the reverse strand, counting down.
TACTCTTCTGCACAGAATATAGTTTTATTATTCTCTTAGCTTAAATTTACCTGGTTATCTTGCTCTATGTTAAGGCCAGCATCTTACTTTAATGGCACAGAATTTGGTCAGTTAATACTTGGTGTATAGATTTCTGACCTCATGTTTTAAAGATGCTGACAGTTCTCCTTATAGCATTGCATCATATCTTTTCTGGGATAGGGAAGAGGCAGTTAGACCACATTCAGTTCAAAGCTGACTTCTGTGCTCATGGATCACTCCTGGCAATGCCTGGGGGATCATAGTTGGTGATGGGGCTTGAATGGGGGTTGGAGGTAAGGTCCTTACCCTCTGTACTGTCTCTCTCACTTGAATCACATTTGACTGAAATACTTTTTTTTTTTTTTTTGACTGAAATACTTTTAGAGTGAGAACTTACTTTGGATAAATGTATTTATGTTAGGGATGCATGTTTGTTATTTTGGTAAATAGAAATGCCCATCCACACAACTTTTGTAATTTATGCTTTTAAAACACTGTAACACTGAGAAACTAGGGAGGGACTGACTTCAATTTATACTCCAACTCCCTTCCCTGACCTTCATGATCTGGTCCCTCCTGTTTTTACCCCTTGCTGAGCCTCTCTGGGCTCCACTCCCTTCCTCCTGAGTTCTAATCACACTGACCTTCTGGTCAGGGTCTAAGAGTTGTTGGGACCGCACCCAGCTGGTTTCTGCAACTAAGTCCCTGGCTATTTGCTTTCCCCAGAACATCTCTGTCCTTTTCCCTCTACATTTCTGAGTCTTAGTCCAAATACTACCTTATTAGTGACACTTTTCCTAACTAGTACATTTTCAGTAGCTCTTGTTTCCTATACAATTTTATTCCAGTTCTTGTTTGTTTATTTCAAAGTAATTTTTAAGCAGTCTAGAATCATTTTAGAATTTGTTGATTATATTTTATGTGCCTCTTTTTTCTAGAATGTTAGTCTCCAGAGGACAGACATAGCTCATGTTTTTTGTTTTTATTGTTTGATCTTTTGGACAAACAGGGTGCTTGGTTTAAATTCATAAAGTATTTTGATAGGTATGCTAGCTCTTAGTTGAAGTTAAATAAATTATTGAGTTACACTTTGTGATCAACTGATGAGTATAAATTCAATCTCTGTCCCTGAATTGAATTGCCTTGAGATTGTATGCATATGTTTGTGTGGAGGGGAGAACATAATCCTGTCTATAGAGAGGATGCATGTCTTTCTCATTTTAGAGGTGTGCTTTGGAAAACTGGAGGAATAAATAAGACCCAATCCGTTAGCAAATTTGTCAGGCAGTTACTCTGTTTCCTAAAGTCTTCCCTTTTTTGAGCATATTCCATGCATCTTGACTCTTAGAAAGAAATCTCTCATCAAACTCTTACCAAGAGCAAGGACATTGATCCCAGAAAACCTTCCTATAAGGAAACTGAAACTTCTGGGGCAGAGACTTTATTAGTTGCTAACAGGAGAAAAAGACAATCATGGCAGGAACTGAAGCTGGGGCAGTAATAAGGAAACAGGTGACAGAAAAACCTGCCTTAACAGTCAAGTAGCCCTTGAACTCAAAAGCTGCCAGATTTGATTTCTTTAAAAACATGAGATTATTTTGACTTCTTATCAATTCTTCATGTTCTTTTAATTCTCTCCCATCCTGTAAGCTATAAATTAAGTAGCAAGATTCTATCAGCTAGAGATTTTGAAGAATGTTGAGATTTGTCTGGCAGGTACTATTCCTCATCATATTATACTAAAGATGTCTTTGTGCTGAGAACAGATCATTACAAGCATTACATCTTGTTCAGCCAACAATAGTGCTTAGAATTTCCCCAGGAGTTTAGACTGGAGTTTAATTCATATGAATAGGTAGGGTATCCTTAATGTTGATCTATTTTTAGTATGGACATTTTGCCATTAATAGTGACTTTTACTTTAAAAAATGCTGTGCCAATGAAAGGTTGCTTGCCAATATATGATACTGTATTTTTAACTTAACTGAGGGTACTTATGAAAGGTTTTTGAGAATACGAGGAAGTGATTTGTTGCTACAAAATCAAGTGGAAAAACTCATATTTTCTTCCATGCTTGTAGGCAAAAATAGCAGTTAAATTTAATATGAAATATAATTTAAAATGGTAAGTAAGGCACTTATTTGTTCATGTTTTTCTGCAGTTTCTGATGCATCTGTTCTGAGACGTCTAACTTGAGCTTTAAAAAGGTTATTCTCCACCCACCTTTCTTTTTAAAACATACCATTTGCTGCTTAGTTACTCATAGTCAGAGGTGCTTGAGGGATTTATATTTGAGAACTTCACTTTGTTATAAAGGACAAAAACTATTGACTTCTCTACATTGATCTTAGGAAAATTTGTTTGATTTTTAAAAGAAATTCTAGTAAAAGCTTTTGTGAAACTGTCAGGGATGCCCCCATCCTTTATGTAACTCCTTTTGCTTTTGAGAATGCAGAGCACTGGGCTCTTCCTGTAGTTACTGACCATTGGTCTTTCTGTTTCTGTCAGGCGTTTGGATGCCAACCATATTACCTCAGTTCCTGAAGACAGTTTTGAGGGGCTTACACAGTTGCGACATTTGTGGCTAGATGACAACAGTCTGACTGAGGTGCCAGTGCACCCGCTAAGCAATCTGCCCACTCTTCAGGCACTGACCTTAGCTCTCAACAAAATCTCAAACATCCCTGACTTTGCCTTTACCAACCTTTCAAGTTTGGTGGTTCTGTAAGTATCCATCTTTTATTTTACTTTTCTTTTTTTTTTTTCAGCTCCTCAGGGTTGATTCTTGGCTGTCAGTACTCAGGGCTCAATCCTGGTGGTGCTCAGAGGGGGCCAGGGGACGTATTAGGATGCTGGGTATCAAACCTGGGTTGATTGTGTGCAAGGCAAGTGCCTTAGCCTCTATACAACTTCTCTGGTCTCAGTAACCTTTTAAAATGGCAATTATGTTTATTCACTTGAGGTCAAAAGCAGATTTTTTATGATAAATTATGAAAGAGACTCATTATTCTTCCAAAGAGCTTCTGTGTGGCAAAATTGTCTCTCTGTCTTTTTCAAGATTAAATATGACTTTAAAATCTATAAATGTCGAATATTTTTTTAAAATTAGCACCTGTAAATAATTATTAAATCGTCTCTAAAATACATGGCCATTGAGCCATTCAGTAAAACACTTGGGAAAACAAAACACTTGACAGCTCTAATCCTGGACCAGTAGGCAATGTTTTCCATGATTTTATTGTTGTTGTTTTTAAATGGAATTATTTTTAGATGTTTGCAAAAAATAAGTTTCAGCGACATTTCTTGGTTTGGGCAGCTCATCTATTCAAATGCCAGATTATCCTCTGCACTTTCAATATTTAAAATCTTGAACACCAATAAGTGGCATTTCTTTACAAATGTGCTACTAGTTTTTGAGTTGCTTTACATTGTGCCATTTTCCTCACCTGCCATAGTAGAACTTGTCAAAGTTTCTCTTCATTTTATTAAAGGCTCATCACTTGCTTATACACGTCTGCAGTGTATATCAGGAAGCAGCTACTCAATTCTATTTATTTTCCAACAGTCAAATATCAATTGTTCAGTATACCCTTCCTTTCAACTGTATCAGTATAGAATTATAAAAAAAATCATGAAATTTACTACTCTGTAATATGAAAGTAATTTTAATATCTTTCTCTCTCCCCTCTCCATAGGCATCTGCATAATAATAAAATTAAAAGCCTGGGTCAACACTGTTTTGATGGACTAGATAATTTGGAGACCTTGTAAGTTTCTTCATATATTAGAGTTACATTGTGATGTTGACAGTACACATATGTAATTATTTTTTGTTTTGTGGGAAGGGGACACATCTGGCTGCGCTCAGGGATTACTCCTGGCTAGCTGCTCAGAAATTGCTCCTGGAAGGCACAGGGGACCATATAGGATACCAGGGTTCGAACCACCTTTGGTCGTGGGTCATTAGCTTGCAAGGCAAACACCCTATCGCTGTGCTATCTCTTCAGCCCCAACACTTATGTATTTCATTGTGAGAAAAACAGCGAAAAATGAGCTGATTATTATTAATTGATTTAATAACATGACTAAATTCTTGCTATCAAATAACAGCTATAATTCAAATGCCAATCTTAAAGTTGTACATGAGTTACAATTTATTATTTCTGTTTGTTGGTCCACTCAAAAGAGTGGACACTGAATGCTGTTCTATACACCAAGCCATCCACTTTTGGGCTACACCCAGTGGTTCTCAAGGGTTACTGTTGGCTCTGCATTTAGAAATTACTCCCATCAGGTTTGGAAGACCATATGGCATGCTGGAGATTGAACCAGGCTGGCTGCATGCAAGGCAACCTCCCTACCCACTGTGCTATTGCCACCCCCCCCCCCCATTTCTTTTAATTGTTACTTATAGTAGTACTCAGGGATTGTGTGCACTGCTAAAAATTAAACCTGGGTCTCATAGCTGCATAACTTAAACTACAGTTGGTGAATATATCTCCCTGTACTACTATTCACCTTTAAAATTTTTTTGATTAAAATTGATGATAGTCATGTAAATTTTAACTTTATATAAAAAAATTTTTTAGGGGCCAGAGCCATAGTACAGCAGTAGGGCATTTGCCTTGCATGAGGCTGACTCAGGACAGACCTGGGTTCTATCCCCGACTTTCAAATGGTCCCCCAAGCCCAGGAGTGATTTCAGGAGTAACCCCTGAGTGTCACCAGGTGTGTTCCAACCACCCCCCCCTTCTAATTTAAATCTGGGGATAAGAAAATTCTTTTGTTGTTTAATTTCATGAAATGAATTTCTTTGCTAATATTAACACTGTGTGCGACTCTTCTGGTTACTTTTGGTAATTGCAGTCAAGTTTTCCATTTTGCTTAGGATGTTTTTGTTGATTTTAGTAGTTAGAGGTATTTACAATTTTAGTTTCAGTTCATTTTGCATCACTCTATGGTGTGTATACCAGAGTAGGGTCCTCATTTTATTGCTTTATTTCTTATCTTTTCTCCATTTGATTTTGATTTTGTTTTGGGCCATAACTGACTGTGCTCAGAACTCCTGGTTCTGTGTTCAGAGATCACCCCTTATGAGGCTGGAAGAATATGGGGTTACTGAGGATCAAACCCAGTTCAGCCACATGCAAGTGCCTTATCCTCTACTAGATTTACAGCCTCTAGTTATCTTAATTTAGGAGTTTAAAGTAGTTGTGATTGTGATATAGTGAATAAATCAGAGAAGCTTCAATTACATGGGTTACATCTGATTGATATGCTTATGTATTTAATATGTTTTGTTTAATGTAATTTCTAATAGTAAGAAAACTTGAGATCTTTACTTCTATGTATTTAATATTTTTAAATGCCAGTATAACAGAAAACTGAGTCTTCTGATCATAGAACTTTTAAATCATTCCAATTATATTAAACCTTTCTTAGCTAAATTTTATTTACCTCTTTTATTCTATGTGGAATATAAAGACAAAACATATCTAAGCACCTATGCTTTTGATTTTTTTATTTTATCTCCCATACTGAACTTATATCTATATGCTCTTAGGTTAAAATGAATTAAAATTTAATATACTCAAAATTAAGACTTTTCAGTGTAGGTGATTATAGCTTTTTTTCTTCTAATTAATGTGACATTGTCAACAATTATGTTTTGTGGTGAATTTTCTAAAACACAATTCAGATTATCTATTATACCAGTTTTATAAGATTTTAAGAATTATTTAAACTTTTTTTTCTTATTTTTTTATATATAATTTTTATTTTGATCATAGTGGTTTACATGTTGACAATAATATTTTAGTTAACTATTTACATAACATCAGGGGGGATTCCCATCACCAAATTGTCTTCCCTTCACCTCTGTTTTTGTCGTATCTCCCATATCCACTTCCCTCACCCCCAAAATTTATTTTATTGCATTATAATAGAATTATAGATTCCCTTTTATTTACTATAAATTCAATAAAACTCTTAGAGAATGATAATATTTTGTAGAAGTATAAACATTTAGATGATGAGATTATATGTATTTATTGGTGTGGGGGCTACACCCAGTAGTAACAAGGGGCTACAACTAGCTCTGTACTGGGGAGTGATTGCTCCCAGTGGTACTTTTGTTGCCAGAAATCAAAGAATTCACTTCAGCCTTTTGAGCTCTCTCCCCAAGGCAAGGATGTAACTTTTTAAGTGCATTTGTACCAAGATACCTAATGAATTGTGACCACTCTTTAATATTTTACATATTTCTGCATTTTCCCTTTAGGGACTTGAATTATAATAACCTGGGAGAATTTCCTCAGGCAATAAAAGCCCTTCCTAGCCTAAAAGAACTGTGAGTATTTCTCTAGAATTAAAGTCCCTCAAACTCTGCATTTTAGATTCCAATAACAGAATTTTAGAGCGCTTTGTTCCATTACATGTACCACACTACGTGCACACACAGATATATACATGCATACACAAACACACAGATTGCATCATGACAGCTACGTCAGGCAATTTTGAGCATAGGGATTAGGGCTAGATACTAAAAGAAAAAATCTGTAGGCGCTTGTAATCTAAGTCTCATTGGATAGGTAACAATATGATGTAGACACATAGCAGACTTGAGGTAGAAAAAAGTGCTAAATGACTAAGATACATGAATTGTTCCCAAAAATATCTCACTGAGGTATAGTCTTTGGAAAAGGTATCACTAAAGAGAGGGATTCAGGGGCCGGGCGGTGGCGCTGGAGGTAAGGTGCCTGCCTTACCTGCGCTAGCCTAGGAGACGGACCGCGGTTCGATCCCCCGGCGTCCCATATGGTCCCCCAAGCCAGGAGCGACTTCTGAGCGCATAGCCAGGAGTAACCCCTGAGCGTTACCGGGTGTGGCCCAAAAACCAAAAAAAAAAAAAAAAAAAAGAGAGGGATTCAAATTGGACTGAAAACATGGATATATTGAAATAGATAATGAGGATGTGGAAATATTTTACTTATTTTTTATCATTTGTTACCTTTCATTTGCACATAGATAATTCTATCAGCAGAAAAAGAATCTCAGGAGTTTTCTCTCTTATGTGTTGCCTTGGTTTATTGTTCATAAAGCTGGCTGAGATTGTCAGTACAATGAAACTAAACTGACAGGATAGAAGCAGTTTAGTTTGTTCTGCTATTTTTCTAGTTCTTTTATTTACATATCAAATTTGGGGTTAATCGCACCACGACTTGTTTGCCCTGCCTGTGAGCTTCACAGCAATATTCCTGACTGTTATCATGGATGATTTCAAATTTGCCAGTTGATCTGTGCTTCCTCATCAGAATTAGAAACCTGACAATGACTTTGGAGCTCGGCCTAACGAGGATCTGGCATTTGCCAAACTTTTCAGTATTGCTGAGGCTCTTGAGTGCACTGCCAGGACATTCTTGAACACCATTATGGTAGCATGGAAGGCTGGTAGAAAGAGGACAGGAGGAGTGAGCACATAATGTCATCTGTGGGAACAATTTTAGATGATACATTTGTGAAGAGCAGAGACAGAAATGTTAGGGCTTGGCATAGATGGTCTATCTCAGCAACTGTGAGAGAGATTTTAGGATTTTAACAATCTAGGATTCATGTAGTCTATTTTTTTTTTTTTTAGAAACTGAAGCAGTCTAAAAATATATGATGGATATCAGATTAAGTAGTGAGTTTAAAAGAGAATTTGATATGGCCCTAAAACATAAGAAAATGACATTTACAATTCAGCTTCCTCAACATTTAAAACATTTTTATTGTCAGTTGTGTTTTACATATTAATGAACAGTAGTTACATATACTTGCATTTAAACTTATTTCACTAGACAACAGATACATTTCAAATTATTTTCTTTGACCTTTTTAGGTTATTTCATAGTAATTCTATATCTGTTATCCCTGATGGAGCATTTGATGGTAACCCTCTCTTAAGAACTATGTAAGTAGTTTTGAAAGTTTTTTTAAATACATAATTATATAGTTATATATGTACAATGGATGAAGAATAAAAATTCAGAATTTTATATCTGCGGACTGACAGAGTATAGATTTTCTGCCAATTCCTGTGAGCATATTTAACATGTGTTCTTGTATGTTTGTATTTTACAGACATTTGTATGATAATCCTCTGTCTTTTGTGGGGAACTCAGCGTTTCATAATTTATCTGATTTGCATTCTTTGTAAGTATAATATACATTTAAAAACAAATTTTTCCATAATTATTTTTGTTTATGAGGTTTTGTTGTTTTGTTTGTGATGCTTTTTGTTTGTCTCTGAAGATAGTTTTGCTTGGGAGCTGCACCCAGCTGTGATCAGGGTTTGCACATGACTTTGTAGTTGGGGGTCATGGCCAGCAGTGCTCTAAGGACTGGTCCTTATCATTGAACTTAGACTCCAGTATACAAAGCATATACTCAACCCTTCAAACTCTTACTCCAGTCCCTCTACAGTGTCTTTTAATGGTAAAGTACAATTTACAGTATTCTAGAAATCAAAATTTCTCACCCCCTACCCCTGGTGAAATCCAAAAACTTATTCTGAAAACTTGTTCTTGTTTACATAACAGCAAATTTGGGCACTTGTACCTATGTGGATATATATTTTCACACATCAGATTATTACACAGTCAAGAGATAAAAACTGATTTTAGCCTTTGGTAGGAGAGCAAAGTAATTTTAAATTGTTTAAAAAAAACAAAAATGAAAATATTGCCTCTAACAACCTTTTGATTTTTAAATATCTTTTCTTTCCAAATTTCTTCAAGGGTCATTCGTGGTGCAAGCATGGTTCAGTGGTTTCCTAATTTGACTGGGACTGTCCATCTGGAGAGTCTGTGAGTGTGGCCTTGGGAAAGAGTAGAGGGTGGGGGGTGGCAAGAGAAACCACTAACCTGCCCTTAGGATGTCACAGAGTTTGGAGATGATGCCTTTTTGCTGATTGCTGGCTTTTTCCTGGGTGAGCATCATACAGAAGTTTGAGATTAGTCAGCTGAAGTCATATTTGACTTAGTGTGTGGAGATAAGAACTGAGAGGGTCACTGACAAAATAGAGCAATAAATCAGTGCCAAATGCGAAACATTTCTGTAAGGAATTCAAAAGTCTTCAATGGAGCTGACCGGAAAAAGGCTTCATGAAGGAGGTGAAATATTTTAAAACTGAATACTGTTGGATTGCCCACAGCTGTGCCTTATATTTACCTTATATTTAAAAAGGCAGAATTGAGTAGAACTGGGTATATGGAAAAGATTGTCAAGGATGGCAGAGCAGTGATTAAATAGAGCTGGAATTGTTTATCATAGAATAAGGAGCAGTGTGGATATATTTGGAAAATTGTATGGGTTGCAGTTTTAAAATGGAAAGCCTTGAATTCTGAAATTCAGCTATGGTAAAGCTACCCTTTGGGTGGTCTGTGAATGGATTCCAGATGCTTCCAAGGTCTTGATGACCTGAGACCCAGACAACTTTGTAGGGCTCTAGGTGGTTAGGGTCTCTGGTAACCAGAAGCCCTACCACAGTATCTTCTATAATGCTATACTTTCGTATGTAGAAGGAGAATTAAATTAGGTAGCATCAAGTTAAAGAGGTTTGTGTTGACTCTGAAGGCAGTTTGAAGCTATTGATGATGGTTGAACAAGTGTGTGGGGATAAGGAGAGACAAGAGATAGGAAGAATGGTGAGGAAGGTATGGGCATAGTTCCATTGAGCTAACTGGACATATGTAGTCATGGTATTCTCTAGCTTCAGTCCATACTACAGCCTCCTGTAGTAGTGACCTGTCTGGGACTTCTCCACACTGATCTTCCTCAGTCTAGCATGAGTGGGCACAGAAGGAGTTGAAAATGGAGAGCCAGGGTCAGATTCTGCAGATACTGCAGTAGAAAGAAACCTGGATTTATGATTGACTATAGATAGGAACATGGAAAGGAAAGGGAGTAAGAAATTCTTAGAATAATAAGCCAGGTTAACTGAATGAGAAACAAGATTAGGGACAGGATGCTAAGATGGTATCAGATATTTTGGATGAGAGAAGGTGGTGATTTGAAGGTGACTGAACAGATGTGGCCGTGATTGGTGATTTTTTTTGTTGTAAGAAATTAGGCTCTTCATCTGGACAGATTTTTGTTTGTTTTGGGGCCACGCTGGCAATGCTCAGGGTTTACTCGTTGCTCTGCATTCAGAAATTACTCCTAGTGGGGCTCAAAGGACCATATGAAATGCAGGGGATTAAACCAAGGTCAGCTGCTTGCAAGGCAAATGCCCCACCTAAGCTTTTTTTACATGACTGATAATAATTTCTGTGTTAAGGGTTAATTCCTAGTCTCACATTTCTGCCTTGGGAGTAAATAACCAGTAGACATAGACAGTATTGTTAATGGAAATATATGGGAATTTATTCTGCATGAGAGCCACATTTGATTTTGCCATTTCAACTTGCATCATTTCTTAGATGAACCATTTTTTCCATAGGACCTTAACAGGTACCAAAATAAGAAGCATATCCAGTAACTTGTGCCAAGAACAAAAGATGCTGAGGACTTTGTAAGTTGTATTCTTTTTTATCTTCTACTTTTTGCTTAGGTGCTTCTAAGATTTTCTTTTACCATTAGGCAGTTTTAAAGTTTATTTATTTATTTATTTATTTATTTATTTATTTAATGGAAATGAGGAGTACTTTGAAATTTAATTTTAATTTTATTTCACATATTTAGGTTTGGAGATCATAACTGACAGTGTTCAGGGGTTACTCCTGGCTCTGTGTTTGGGAGTCATTCCAAGCTTGAGGATCACATGGTCCCAGGAATTAAACCCTGAGCTCCAAGTACAAAATATGTGCTTCACTCAAGTTATTTTTCCAGTCCAACAGCATTTTACTAACAATAATTTAATGTAGACAATGTTATTTAAATTTTATTTTTATATTGTTTTTGCTTTTTGGGCCACACCCGGTGGCACTCAGGGGTTACTCCTGGCTATGAGCTCAGAAGTCGCTCCTGGTTTGGAGGACCATATGAGATGCTGGGGGTGGGGGTGGGGAATCGAACCATGGTCTGTCCTAAGTTAGTGTGTGCAAAGCAAACACCTTACCACTTGCACCACCACTCTGGCCCCTTAAATTTTATTTTAGATATGTATATGCATATGCTCAAGTGAAATCACTTCTACCTTGATGAACTTCTCATCTTGACTCCTCCTCCAGTTACCTGAGCTGTACAATTCTCCCATATCCATTCTGCTCTTTCATTTATAATTTGCATAGAACCCAAATCTTTCATGTAGGCATCAACTAAGCTTGGAATGCTCCAAAACTTTAAACTGATCAAAGATTAAAAGTAAATAGTGGATGTAAAAATGTCAGTCGGACAGATAATTAGATTACTAAGTTGTTAATAAGTGCTCAATGAAGGAAGATAGTAGCAAAATAAGTGACTGATTGATTAAACAAGTGATTAAGTAGTGTCAGGCAGTATCCTGCACAATGATTACCACTGAGCAAACTCTGTAGTCAAATTAACTGAGAATTCACTAGTCTCAATATTTGACTTTATGTAAATATTTTTAAAAATGTGAGTAGGATAGGCCAGAGCGATAGCGCAGCAGTAGGGCATTTGCCTTGCACTCGCCTGACCCAGGATGGATCTGGGTTCAATCCCCGGAGTCCCATATGGTCCCCCAAGCCAGGCACAATCTCTGAGCGCATAGCCAGGAATAACTCCTGAGCGTCACCAAATGTGGCCCAACCCCCCATCCCCCCTGTGAGTAAGCATACTTTTTTGGGTATTAAATATCAACATGGGAATCATAAGGTATAAACTACATTACAAAAATATAAATTAAAAGAATTAAAAGTATGTCCCTTCAACATACTTTTATGCATTTTTTAAATTTTTCTTCTTCTGTTTTGTTTTTGGTCTATTCCTGGTGGTTTCAGGGTTACTCCTGGCTCTGTGCCCACGGATCACTCCTAGTAGGGATCATATGTGGTGCTGGGATTTAACTTAGTTGATAAGGTACAAGGCAAACACCTTATCCAACCGTACTATCTCTTTGTTTTTGTTTTTTTTGGCAACATAAAATACATTTTGAAAATAGTTCGTAAACTGTATATTTGGGGGTGGGGGGGCATACCAGTGATTCATTGTTGAATACTTGAAGCTTGTAAATATTTTTTTTTTTTTTTTTTTTTTTTTTTTTTTGGTTTTTGGGCCACACCCGGTAACGCTCAGGGGTTACTCCTGGATATGCGCTCAGAAGTTGCTCCTGGCTTGGGGGACCATATGGGACACCGGGGGATCGAACCCCTGTCCGTCCAAGGCTAGTGCAGGCAAGGCAGGCACCTTACCTTTAGCGCCACCGCCCGGCCCGAAGTTTGTAAATCTTAAAACAGTTGTAACACTGAGATACTAGTTTACAGGTCCTGGTGGGGAAAAGCTGCCTTCTTGTTTAATCTTTTATTTGTTACTGATTTTCATGTTGTTATTTAGTAACTCTTTATTAATAGAGTTGTCTGCTAACAAAAATAAATTTAACCTTTATTGTTTTAGGGACTTGTCTTACAACAATATAACAAAAATGTATTTAATCTCTATTGTTTTAAGGGACTTGTCTTACAATGACATAAAAGAACTTCCAAGTTTTCATGGTTGCCATGCTTTGGAAGAAATGTAAGTTGGTCTTTGGTTTCCTTTTGTTGTTTAATACACTGTTAATCCTTGAGCATTTTCTATTTTCTTTGGATTTTGTTTGTTTGTTTTCTTTGGGGCCATGCCTAACTGTGCTTGAGAGTTAGTCCTGGTATTGCACTCAGGAATTACTCCTACGAGTATGCAGGATGCCAGAGATTGAAAAGTAGGTTGGCCATATGCAAGGGAAGCACCCTACCTGTTAAACTACTGCTTTAGCCCTGAATACTTCCTATTTAAAAAGTACTTATTGAATTAATATTATTTATTTAAATATTCTTAAAATAGAACAATTCAAATAATATTTCTATATTAAATAACTAAATGCACCTGATCAGGTTTTCCTATGAATGAATGTTACATTTATGGGCCACCTGTGAGGACTTCTGTGAAACACGTGGGGAAAAGCAGTATGTATAGAAAAGCAAACAATAACTTGTGTTGGCGATTGAGGAAAACCAACTGTGGCTATCATTCCATTCCTCTGTGTGTACTTCTAAAACAGCACTGATGAAGGTTGATCTGGCGGTAGGGTGGTAGGGGCATTCATTCTCCTACTTTTGATCTCCTATTTTTCCTAACTTTTCTGTGGTTCATGTTATGGTTGTGTTGCCTTAGAAACCTTCTCACTATGTTGTCTTCCTGCCCTCACTCTTGAGTGGGGTTGATAAGGAATTAAGATAGTGCTGTTAACTCCCAGTATAATTTGGGGCAGAATACCAATTAGTGTGGCCTTTCATCTCACAGATGAGGAAGCAGCTGTTTTCTTTACTTTTCAATAAGATCAGTGTTACTTCTAACTGAATATTTAAACTTACCCCCCCCCAAAAAAAGGCCTAATGAAGAAATGTTATTTTTCAAAACAGCAAATGATTTTTCTTTCTGTTCTTTTTTTTTTTTTTTCTGCCTCTTCCTAGTTCTCTGCAGCGTAATCAGATCCACCAAATAAAGGAAGGGACTTTTCAAGGCCTGAGCTCCCTAAGGATTCTGTAAGTTTCTCTCTGATGATTAGAGACAGATAAAGTTTTTGGCAAGCAATAAGTTAACTGCCATGATGATTCTGAAGTTGATGTGCTCTAAAACATGATTTATTATATGTAAATATTGTTACTCATACTTCACCACATAGAACCTTATAAATAATCTGGTTTTGATGTTTAAACCATACTATAGATTGCTGAGTGAAAAAGTATAATGTGTGGAACATGAGAGATGCAGTTTATTTGCTTTCAAGTCACAATAACGAAGTTTGCTGGTCCATTAGGGAAGGAGTAGGCAAACCACAGCCTGAGGGCCAGATCCAGCCTGTCTCTTGTTTTTGCAATTAACTTTCACTGGAACACAGCCATATTCTTTTGTTTAAGAACTGTCTACAGCTGCTTTCACCATGCTGTGGAATAGTTAAATAGTTGCAGTAGAGACCATGTGGCACCCCAGAGGTGAAAAACATGGAATATTGAGACCTGGTTTTTTGTTGTTGTTGATCTCCATTATGAGATTAAGTATGCATTCAAGTAGGAAAAACAACTTTATTGGTAGTTGCTGAATCTGTCCTTGTTGCTGACAGTGGTGAGGAAGGGAACTGGCTTCTAGCTGCCATCACTTCAAAAGCACTGATAAATGACCACAATGCAAAAGCTGGCCTTTTCATGATTTAGAACCACATTGGTTGTGTTTGTTTCAGTTATCTGGGAGATGTGTCATGGAATAACTTGATTTAGTCTTTAAACTTCCATGAAAACTCCTTTTAAGTATGGTGATAGATTGTTTTTGTCTTAATAATTTTATAATAACAGAATTCCTCAGGGTGTGTTCTTGAACATGGTAAAGCTCTGATAGTGAGAGGACTTTTATTTCCTGCTTGAGAAAAGAATGATATCTAAAGTTCTCTGGAATGCTCTTGTTTGCATATTGATTATTTGTCTTCTCTCAGGGTCTTATCAGTAACCTTTGAAAAGCAAATAATATGAAGCTTGTTTTTATTTTCAGTGTTGTCAGGAGCTGAGCTTTTCTTCACCTAGTTAATAGTACCAAAGGTTAATCATAGCATTTTATAATTTTGAATTTGTACCAGAATGATAAGGTAGAGAAAATTCACAACTGTTCTGAAACAGATGCCAGCTGGAGTAACTGCTACAGGGAACATATTCCATGAAATAAGAGTATGTGAATGCGAGGTATTCAGCATAAACATTAAAAATGTTGTTGGACAAGATTAAGAATCTTTGTTATCAAGGAAATGTTGACTAACTCAGATTATAAAGTGAGTCAGTGTAACCACATTTGGAGTTTACTTGAAAATGGTTAACACTGTTATTTTACTGTTGTAGAGATCTGAGTAGAAACCTGATCCATGAAATTGACAGCAGAGCTTTTGCCAAGCTTGGGTCAATAACGAACCTGTAAGTTGACATTTTGTCCAGTAAGATCATGAAAGTGTAAATAGTGTATAGAAATTTGTTTCTTAGAGTTGTCCTATCATGGGGCCGGAGAGATAGCATGGAGGTAAGGTGTTTGCCTTTCATGCAGAAGGACAGTGGTTTGAGTCCCGGTATCCCATATGGTCCCCTGTGCCTGCCAGGGGCGATTTCTGAGCATAGAGCTAGGAGTAAACCCTGAGCACTGCCGGGTGTGACCAAATAAAACAGAGTTGTCCTATCACAAGTTTTATGTTAATTAATTGTGTCCGATATAAATGCTAAGCTGCATGTATAGTAATGCCTCTTCGGGTTGCAAGATAAATACTAGACCTATCTTTTTTTTTTTTTTTTTTTTTTTTGTGGTTTTTGGGTCACACCCGGCAGTGCTCAGGGGTTACTCCTGGCTCCATGCTCAGAAATTGCTCCTGGCAGGCACAGGGGACCATATGGGATGCTGGGATTCGAACTGATGACCTCTTGCATGAAAGGCAAATGCTTTACCTCCATGCTATCTCTCCAGCCCCTAGACCTATCTTTTTTTCATTTTATTTTTATCTTTTTATTTAGTCACTATGCAATTACAAAGTTATTCATAATTGGATTTCAGGCTTGCAATGTTTTAACACCACTCTCTTCATCAGTATCCCACTTTCCTCCACCACTGCCCACCACTACATTTGCCTCCTATCCACCAGTCTGCTTCTACAAAGGGCATTTTTTTCCATCAAGATTTTGCTCTGTGGTTTACAGTACTGTTGCTGATAGGGTTTTATATATAACATTTACAGCCTTTCATAACTGCCTTCACCTTGAGATTAAACAATTCCCTCCATGATAGACATTATCCCCTCCCTGCTTTATCCCCTGGTCCTTCAAGTGGCATGTTTCTTACCAAATTGGTTTTTGAGTACTCATTATTCCGTCATGATATTTATTTATATCCCATATAGTAGAGTGATCATTCTGTGATGTAGATCTATTATTTTATTTAATTTGGGAGGGCTTATAGCTATCCCTAACAATGCCCAGAAGTTATTCTTGGATCAGTGCTCAGAAACGATACCTGATGAGAGCAGTATAACTATATATATATTCAAAACGCAGGCAGACAACACTGAAAACATGAGATCTAAGTTGCAACTATAAAACTTTGTAATGTGCCTATCAAGGTGACAGGTGGGAGGTGGGGTTGTGAGTTGGGGTGGGAAATGGGGAGTATGGAAACCCTGGTGGAGGGAGTTGACAGTGGTGGGATTGGTGTTGAAATATTACATGCCTAGAACTTAACTCAATAAATTTGTAAATTATTTTTTAATTAAATAATATGTTTTTAAATGGCCTTTTACAGTGCTTGGAAGACCCACCAAATGTGGTGATAGAAATCAAACTAGGGGGGCCCGGAGAGATAGCACAGCGGTGTTTGCCTTGCAAGCAGCCGATCCAGGACCAAAGGTGGTTGGTTCGAATCCCGGTGTCCCATATTGTCCCCCGTGCTTGCCAGGAGCTATTTCTGAGCAGACAGCCAGGAGTAACCCCTGTGCACCGCCGAGTGTGACCCAAAAGCCAAAAAAAAAAAACAAAAAAAAAAACAAAAACAGAAATCAAACTAGGGCTGACTACATGCAAGGGTAATGCCTTCCTCCTATGTTATCTCTCCAGTCCTACCAATCATTTTAGGACACCTAAACTTTCTCTTAGATTTCGATATTTATTATGTATCATATGTGCAGATATTTTTATTTTTATTTTAAGATTTAACTTGAAATCTCATTTGCATTTTAGAGATTTGAGTTTCAATCAATTAACTTCATTTCCTACGGAAGGCCTAAATGGACTAAATCAGCTGAAACTTGTGGGTAACTTCAAGCTGAAAGAAGCCTTAGCAGCAAAAGACTTCATTAATCTCAGGTTTGTTTTTGATTATTTTGTTGTTGTTGAAAATGTAGTCTGCTTCCATACTGAAGTATGCAGTTTCTTTACTGCTGTTCCCAAATTTTTTGGAAGGCTGTGTGTGTGTACATGCACATTTGCATATGTGTATATATGTGTGTATATTCACATATATGGTTTGGGTGACACACTAAGGGGTCCTAAGGGCTTATTTCTTGCTTTGTGTTCAGGGATCACTTTTAGTGGACTCAGGATCACATGGTGTGGCAGGGATCAAACTTGTTTAGGTTGCATGTCTAAGTCAAATGGCCTACCTGCTCTTGCCCCTGGAAGACTAAATTCTTAGAAATATTTTCTGTCTCATTTTTTATTTATTTGCTTTTTTAAAATTTAACATTATTCTGTAGTTTCTAAAAACAATAACTGTAACCATTGCTGCTATGCTGTTAAAGTGACAACACAGCTATTCACCAAAATGGTTTACCCATGAGAGATTTGTCTGTAGTAATTAGATAAAAAAAAGCCACCTACTTGTGAATGAACCTACAGAAAGTTGAAACAGTTCCGTATTATTTCATAAAGACATTAAGTATTTAAAGTCCAGATTGAGGATGAGGACCTCATTAGAGAGAGGTGAGAGAAAGCATAGAAATATTATTGAGTGAGAAGAAAATATTTTGCTATTCTTAAAGAAATAAAGTCAGAGAATTAATAACATAAAGTGCAAGATTTAATGACTTTAAAATACAAGATTGCCAATATATTTGAAATAAGATTTCATTTAGATTTAGCCATTTCTTTAGGATATGGTAGGTTGAATCACCCAACAATACTCAGGAACTACTCCTGGCTCTGTAGGTGGAGGTTGCTCTTGGTATTGGCAGAGTTACATGGAGTGCAGGGATAGAATATGAGTCTCCAGGATGTAGTCAGCCCATTGTGCTCTTTGTCTAGCCTCTTAATTTCAACTTTCAAGGCAGATCTTGGGACTTGAGGCATAATATAGGGGTCATGCACTTGTCTAGAATGAGACTGACCCCATTTGGATTCCTAGTACCCCGAATGGTCCCTGAGCACAGAGCTTTGAGTGAGCCCTGAGCACCACCAGGTTTTGTCCAAAAATAAACAAAAAGCATATCTCATAAAATGGGGGAAATTGACAGTGTCAGCTGATACCAGAGTTATTTTCAGAGAAGTAAACTGAGACCCCACGATGATAATTAGCAGCATAAAGGCTGTGACAGTCTGGTTGTTCTGACTCCTACTTTGGGACTTTCAGAGATTAAAATACTTTTCCCAAAACAAAAGCTTGTCTGTGAAGTTGTTATTCAAAGTGGATTTTTGCATTTTTTCCAGGTCTTTATCTGTACCATATGCTTATCAGTGCTGTGCATTTTGGGGTTGTGACTCTTATGCACATGCAAACATGGAAGATAACAGTCTCCAAGACCACAGTGTGGCAAAGGACAAAGGCAAGTTCAGGGACCTTTGAAAGTTGAATACATGTTATAACATTAATCAGAATTTCTCATATAATCTGTGAAATATGGTGTTTAATGTGTTACTGGTATTTTTCATATGTTATCAGGCCTTGTACAAGTTGAACTTACATCCTTCACAAGAGAGAACATGGCAGGAAATTGGTTTTTTATTGTGTAAAGTTCAGATTAATCACAATGTGGCTATTGTTATATCAAACAAGTATTATATAAAAATATAATATAATCTATTACTATTATATATTCAGGTCTTGCTGATGTGACAAGTGTTACAAGCTCTGCTGAAAATGAAGAGCACACTCAAATTATTATCCACTGTACACCCTCTACAGGTATGTCCCACAAATTTCAGTCAATATTAAGCAAATATATGTAAAATTTATGCAGTAATGTGATTTCTGTTATAGGGTGGGACTGGATGATTCCATTCTTTTAGTATGATCTGTGTACTAGCAATTAAGCTTCTCTTGCACAGTTTTATGTCAATATCTACTGAATTAGAATCTTTGCGTTAACAAGCTCTCCAGATGAGGGTTTTGTGCATTAAAGCTTGAGAGGCCATTTCATTGTTTGCTTTGTGGGGAAAGGAGCCCACACCTACAGTGGTTGAGAGCTATGTCGAGCATGGTGCTCAGCACTCTGCAATGTTTGGCATCAAACACTAGGACCATAAAACAACACATGCTCTTTTAACCCTGAGAGTACGTCCATAACTACTTCCATAAATAAGTACTTCCATAACTAATTCTATGGAGATTTTTTAGTTTTTTCTTTTTAAATGCTATCTTGCCTTTGCTATTCTATTTTATTTCATTATGCCTTAGTACACTTGGAAGTTTTACCAAACTGACAGCACATATTTGGTCATCATTGTAATATGATAGGAAAGATGGAGTAAGAAATTTACTCTAAAAGGTATGGTTAAATAGTTATTGTGCTGTAAAGTAAGCTTTTTTTTTTTCAGGGTGGTTCTGAACATGAATAAACTCAGGTTTGTTATATATTTTTATAATGCATAGTACAGTACCTCACATAGAAAATAAGCTATAAAGTTAAATAAGTTTAAAGTTAAAGAAGGACTTAATTTAAATTTATGTACTTTGTTTTATTTAGTTTCTGAATTGTTAAGAGTTAAGTATGGCTTTCTCACTTCCCCACCAAGTATAGAGGATATCCATTAGGAACTGGCATCTGGATTAAAGAAAAAAAGTAGCTTTGTTAGAGGGGAGACAGGAGTTGAACATGTAGTTTTACTTCTTTTCTACTGAACTTAAACCTTGGAGTCAACTAAGGGGAAACTTGGTCACTGCTCATCACCTTAGGGATGGCTGCATTCCTCTCTCACCATCAGCTGTGATGATTCATATAGACTCACACAGAAGAAGCAGGAGAGAATAATAGGATCCTTCCATTTGAACTGGAGGAGGCAACAGCTTTGCTTTTCAAAGATAAGGTTTAGGTGGAACCTGCTGTTGAGACTTTTGAGGAAAATAATTCCATTAGCAGTCAGATACTTCCCAAAGAATATTCTGTTCTCCCAAGTAAAAGGAGCTATCCCATTCTTCCTTAAAGATAACTTAGTTCAGATACAGAGATGAAGGTGTAAGTTTTTTTCTAACAGTTTCCCAGTCTAGGAAAAAACATCCACTAACAATTTTTAAGGAGCCAAGGATGCTGTTTATCTCAAAATCACCTGCCTTGCATGTGTGTTAAAGTCCCTGGCTTTGATTCCCTGCACCAACAAAAAAGTGAAAGGAAAGAAAACTTAACAATTTTTGTTTTGTTTTGTTTTATGTTTTTTGAGGGGATGAAGACACACCCAGCTATGTCTGGGCTTACTCCTGACTGTGTTTAAAGGTAGCTTCTGGAGGTTCTTGGGGACCATATGTGGTGCCAAGGATTGATCCTGAGTCAAGTGTGTTTGTGTACAAGGCAAGCACCCTACCTGCTTTGCTATCTCATTGATCTGTTCTTTTTTTTTTTACCCCCTCCCTCATTGATCTATTCTTTGACAGTTTTCAAATAAAGACAGTTATCTTTGTGACACGATTTGTGTGTCAAAGTCACTACTAAAACATACAAATCAGCTACTAAATTATTTCCTGTAATTCTAATTAAGTTTACCAGGTTTTATTGGGCATAACAGAAATATGGTTTTGTTCTCTCTTTACTATTTTACTTAATCTTATAGTCAGTAAAATCAGTCAGTAAAATCTCATCATTTGTCAGTTCAAATAATTTAAAACCTCAGTTTTGCTGGATGAAAATGGGGATAATTATACTTTTTTTTTTTTGGTTTGGGGCCACATGTGGCAGAATTCAGGGCATTATGCAATGCTTGGACTTGAACCTAGGGGCTCACACATGTAAGGCAGATCCTCTTCCACTGAGCCACAGTCTTAACAGTTAGACTATCTTTGTATGCCTTACCAGATTGCCTTGGAAAATAATTTTAAAAATATGTAAAAATATCTGCATATATGTGATTATTATAAAGGGAATTAGGACTGGGAAGGAACATATTGTTTCTTGAAACCTGACATTACGCCTTTTAGCATCCTTAGGTATCTTATGTATAAACTTTTTATACAATTCTATGTAACTTAAATTTATACAGAAATAGATGAAAAAGTGAAATTTGTAGAGATTTACGTTGCTGTATCCAATGAGAGCAATAAGTTTTGCACCTTAAATTAAAAGCCTAGATCATTTTTTCCCAAGCTTTCAATATACCAAGTATTTTTCTTATGCTACTTACTGTACTATGTGCTGTGTAGTTATGTAAATTAACCTATGTATAAGAAAGTGACATTTTAAAAATTTTAGTATATGATTTTTATTAAATATGTATAAAGGAAGATTAGATTATATTTTCTGCCTTGGTTGCATATTTTCCTGTTACATTTATTGTTTAAACAGCTTATGTAAAAAGCATTCATACTTTTTTCCTAGCTTCAAGTAATTAAACTTTTTTCTACCAAAAAAAAAAAAGATTATTTTTAAAATAGCCTCATTTGGGGCCAGAGTGATAGTGCAGTGGGTAGGGCATTTGCCTTGCATGTAAGCTAGCCTAGTTTCAATCCCAGGCATATCATATGGTCTCTACTCAGTCACTGCCAGGAATAATTTCTGAGTGCAGAGCCAGGAGTAACTCTTGAAAATTGCTGGGTATGGTTCCCCCAAAATAAATAAAAGTAGCATTATTCAGTGATGAATATATATAAAGATAGTAATCTTTTCAGCTCAGTATAGTACAGTACAGTACAGTAGTGGATCGAATTATTCTAGACCTGCTACCTATCATATAGAATATGTTATTTTCTAAATTGTCTTTTATTTCTCTCTCATTATAGGTGCTTTTAAACCCTGCGAATATTTACTGGGAAGCTGGATGATTCGCCTTACAGTGTGGTTCATCTTCTTGGTTGCTTTGTTTTTCAACCTGATTGTCATTTTAACTACATTTGCATCTTGCACATCACTACCTTCATCCAAATTGTTCATAGGCCTGATTGCTGTATCTAACTTATTTATGGGTGCCTACACTGGCATCTTAACTTTTCTTGATGCTGTGTCCTGGGGCAGATTTGCTGAATTTGGCATTTGGTGGGAGATTGGCAGTGGCTGCAAAATAGCTGGCTTTCTTGCTGTTTTCTCTTCAGAAAGTGCCATATTTTTATTAATGTTAGCAGCTATTGAGAGAAGTTTATATGCGAAAGATATAATGAAAAGCGGGAAAAGCAATCATCTCAAACAGTTCCGGGTTGCTGCCCTTTGTGCTTTCCTAGGGGCTGCAGTAGCAGGCTGTTTTCCTCTGTTCCATGGAGGGGAATATTCTTCATCACCTCTGTGCTTGCCATTTCCCACTGGAGAGACACCATCATTGGGATTTACTGTAACCTTAGTGCTATTAAATTCACTAGCATTTTTATTAATGGCAGTTATCTACACTAAACTTTACTGCAACTTGGAAAAAGAGGACCTTTCAGAGAACTCTCATTCTAGCATGATTAAGCATGTCGCATGGCTGATCTTCACCAATTGCATCTTTTTCTGCCCCGTTGCATTTTTCTCCTTTGCACCATTGATCACTGCAATCTCTATCAGTCCTGAAATCATGAAGTCTGTGACGCTGATATTTTTCCCCTTGCCTGCTTGCCTGAACCCAGTCCTGTATGTTTTCTTCAACCCGAAATTTAAAGAAGACTGGAAGTTACTGAAGCGACTTATGACAAAAAAAAGTGGATCTGTTTCCGTTTCCATCAGTAGCCAAGCTGGTTGTGTAGAACAGGATTTCTACTATGACTGTGGCATGTACTCGCATTTACAGGGTAACCTGACTGTGTGTGACTGCTGCGAATCATTTCTTTTGACAAAGCCAGTGTCATGCAAACACTTAATAAAATCACACAGCTGCCCTGCATTGGCAGTGGGTTCTTGCCAAAGACCAGACGGCTATTGGTCTGACTGCGGGACACAGTCGGCCCACTCTGATTATGCAGATGAAGAAGATTCTTTTGTCTCGGACAGTTCTGACCAGGTGCAGGCCTGTGGGCGAGCTTGCTTCTATCAGAGTCGAGGATTTCCTTTGGTACGCTATGCCTACAATCTACCAAGAGTTAAAGACTGAATTAATATGTGTTTGTAACTGTTTTCCCCATGAACTGAAATCACAGTGTTTGTCCAATGAACCCTCGTCTGACCTTTCATCTGGGAAACACTTCTGTGATCACTTCCTGGTGTCACATAGAAGAAGATGGCAGTGTATTTCATAAACCTGATATTTTCAAAGAACAAGTGCCTGAACTCTCAGTTAAAAATGCAACATTCAAGCAGTGTTTCATCTTTTTGAAATAAATTGGTAATTTGAAAAAGACAGTCTGTATTAGTATCACTGTAAGTGATATAAGATTAGGTTTTTCTGAATCACAGGAAGCAAATATATACCTATTCTGAATAAAGCACAAGATAAAGAGCAGCTGTTAATATTTTTAAGTGTATGATTTTTATAATAACTGAAAAAAAAGTCTTGCTAATTTTACCTAATGTTTCATCTTTAATCTCAGGACAACTTACTGCAGGGCCAAAAAGGGACTATCTCCCAGTTAGAACTGTGAGAGTATGTTATGGGCATGGCATTACTGCATGTTCTGTTACTATCTTGGATGTAATAATCATAAATTTTGTTGGATATATAACTTTGAAGCCTGAAGATTTTTTAAAATAATATTAACACCTGTTACATTTTAAAAGAATAGCTAAGCATTTCTTTTGAATTATTACAATATATTGCCTTGGTGAGATCACAGTAATTTTCCCTCAGTGTTTTGTGATCACATTACTGAAAAAATAAATGACTAATTTCTGTGTGGACTCCATAGATTTGGTTAAACTTTGAACAAATAGGGGATTTGAATGGTATTGGAAGGATTTGACACCTTCGTAATTTCACCATTACTAAACATTTCTAGTTAGAATTGGCTATACCGATATTTTCCAAGATTTTGTTGGTATTTTCTACTTACCATTTGAATTAAACAAAAAATTTTCTGTGATAGACATAAATAATTACATTTATTTGAAAGAAGAAATTCTGATAAAAGCACTTAATTTATTTCTTAGTGAGCTGGATTCTCCTTACATAGATGCTTCCATACATAATGGAAAGCTTCCATACAGAAGCTTCCATACAGTAGGTTCCTTGCTGTGGCACACAATAGTGCCTCCATAATAGTTTAGATGTGTTCTTGTGAAACAAGACAAATATGTTAGTAAGGAGAGGGGATCGAAAAATTGAGGCCATTGCTTTTAAAAATTAAAAATTATACCTGACTCTCAATTTTGGACTTTTGACATGTCACTGTGTAGCGTCTTAAAAGTTATAAATGTTCAATATGTTTTTTGAACAATATGCTAAATTGATAGCATACCCACTGCCATATTAGTTATTCAGGATGTACTAAAACTTAAACTAGATTACAGTTTAATAATTAAACTGTACATACTGTGCATATAATGAATTTTTATCTTATGTAAATTATTTTAGAACACAAGTTGGGGAATGTGGCTCTGTTCATTTTGTTTAATTAAAGCTACCTCCTAAACTCTAGTGGCTGCCAGTAGCAGAATGTTAAATTGTGGTTTATATACTTCTTGGCATTGTAAATAGTCACGGTTGTACATTGTCAGTGTAATAAAAACAGAATCTTTGTATATCAAAATTTCGTAGTTTGTATAAAATTGGGATCTATTTACAGTGTGTTGTAATTTTAAAGGCCTACTATTCACAAGTTTCAAAAATTGCTATCATGTTTGTATATTTACACATCTGATAAACATTAAATCATAACTTGGGTAAAAAAAAATACTTTAACTAAAGGGTTTGTTTGTTTCAAAATCCAAGTTACTGATGAATACATTGTGTTCATTTTAAAACAGATTAGTAGAACCTAAAAAAGATGGCTCAGGGGTGGGAAAAGATCCTTACATTTGAGACCTGGATTCCATTACTAGGATAGCATCATTTTTTAGAACATTGCCAGGTAGGAAATCTAGGCTGTAGCACTGTTTTGAATTACTAAAATTATTAGCACAAAATTATTAGCTAAGTATAGTAGTGAATTTACTTAGTATTACAATAAGAGGTTAAATTCATTAGGGCAGGGTCCACCTGGTGGTGCTTGGGACTTATTCCTGCTTCTTGTTCAGGATCATTCTTGGCAATGATATGGGATACCAAGGATCAAACCTGGACTATCCTATGCAAGGCGAGTGTCCTGCCTACAGTACCATCTCTCCAATCCCTAATTTTTTTTTCATTTTTTGGATACGCCACATGATGCTCAGCATTTACTCTTGGCTCTGCAATCAGGTATTATCCCTGGTGTAGCTCGGGAGACCATACAGAATAGTGGGAATCGAATCCTAGTGGGCTGTATGCAAAACAAGCACCTTACTGTACTATCTTTCTGGCCCTCCTCAAAAGATTTTTATGTAGTGAATTTTAGAAGAAACATTGAAAAAATACTACTGCAATTTACATGGCTTTTTTCAAAGTCTGAACCAGAATCATTGTAAAATGTAAGGGAATATCATTATTTGAGCTTTTATTTAAAAGCAAATGATTTGGGTCAGAGATACAGTACAGGAGGTAAAGCACTTATATGTAACTGACCCCAGTTTGATCTCCCACACCAATCATATGTAGTCTTCTGAGCACCAACAGGGGTCACTCATAAGCACAGAGTCAGGGATAGCACCCAAGCACTCTGGGTGAAGCTCACTCCGCTCTCTCAAAGCAAATGATTAAAAAGCATGATACCAAGTGCTTTCAATTAACCAGTGCTTAGAAATATCTCAGTATTCACGATAATCAAGCACTCATTTACATGAGAAAATGAAGTCAATACAATATCACCTAAGTCACTAAAATTTAGGATCCAAAGCACAAGCCAGTTTCTATTGAGATGTAGTTGTATTTTGTTTTGGTTTTGTTAATCTTAAATTTCAGCAAATGCTTAGCAATTTCTCCCCAAAACAACAATGTAGCATGGTATAGTTACCCCTTACTTCATCCCCTCAGATCTCATCGATCACCATTACCCATAACATGAATCTTATTTCTTCTTTAACCCATTCACTAACCCCCTCTAATCTCACTGGATTATTTTGAAGCAAATCTGCAAACCTAAAATACCATTTTTTACATATTATAATATGTATAGGGCTATATATAATTATATATACATATATAATGTATATGTTTTATAACAGATAAGGGTTTTTATTGTTTTAGTTTGAGGGCCACACTCTGGTGCTCAAGCTTATTTCACGCTCTCAGGAATCACTCCTGATAGTTTTTGTAGGACCATATGTTGTATTAGGGATCAATTTGCTTTGTGCAAGACAAGTGCCTTAATCTTGGTGCACATTTTCTCAAATACACCATGAAAGTCAAAATAAGTAGAAAGTGCAGTCATATGCTAAAATTTAAGGGAAAGCCCCTCATCTGAACATTGCCATACATTAATATATAATTCACCACATTTGATTATGTCTTCTCTTTTCTCAGTAATGAAATGGCTCTTAGAAAGAGAATCAATGGAGGAACTGGAGCGATAGCACAGTGATAGGCCATTTGCCTTATATGCAGCCAATCCCAGACAGACTTTGGTTTGATTCCCAGCATCCCATATGGTTACCCAAGCCTGTGATTTCTGAGCACAGAGTCATGCCGGGTGTGACCAAAATAAAATCAACTCCCCACAAAAAAAGAGATCTAATGGAAACAGAGAAGTTGCTGGCATTTTTAATCTTTATACAAGTTACAATGGGAAAGTTTGGGGGTTTAAGTGGTATAATTTATGTCAGGTTCTATTTGTTAGAAAATTTGATGACCAATCAGGTAACACTGAACGTAGATTATTTCCCTACTTTACAGTTGGAGTAAGGATCTACTGAAGGAAATAAATGAGCAAGAAAAACCACCTACTGAAAACCGGGATCCTCTTATACTAAAACATATATGCCTGCTAGTCCCCTCCTCTCTCTCCCATGCTTTTATGTCTGGTTATGTCCATTGGGTATATACATTATCAAATTTAGTTTCTTATCAAGCTCTAGAGTGGGCAGTTTTTCTTATGCTATTACTGATCAGAATTTTTTTTTCATAAAAGGTATTAACCAGAGGCCAGAGCAATAGCACAGTGGTAGGGTGTTTGCCTTGCCCAGGACCGATCTGGAATGGATTCGGGTTCAATTCCTGGCATCCCAGTATCAGAGCCATGTGTTGCCCCAAAACAAAATAAAAAGTATTAACCATATATGAAAATATTAAAGAAGTTCCCAAGTCAGTTTTGTGACCCTATGGTGAGCAGAGGTTATCCTCAGCTCTTTGTTTAGGAGTGACCATAGGCAATGCTTATCAGAGAATATAAAGTGCACAAGTCTCTGTGATAAAAGCAAGCACCTTAACTCCTGTACTATATCCAAAGCTGTTCCTTTTGTTTTGATTAAAAGTTTTAATAGGATTAATATTCCAAGGCTGAAAAGAAAGTGTACACCCATGCAGCTGGTAAAAGCCCACCAAAAATGATTGCTGAGAGGCGGGAGAGATAGCACAGTGGTAGGGCGTTTGCCTTGCACGAAGCCAACAAAGCCGATCCAGGACAGATGGTGGTTCAATCCCGGCATCCCATGTGGTTCCTCGTGAGTGCCAGGAGTGATTTTTGAGCAAAGAGCCAGGAGTAACTCCTGAGCACCACCAGGTGTGACCCAATACCCCCACTCCCCCAAAGAATGATTGCTGAGTGCAGGCAGGGCCAGAAGTAACCTGAGCACCTTCGGATGTGGCCCCAAACAAAATGAAACAGTAATAATAATGATAATTAGGTTAATATTTCATTTATGTATTTAATCAAATATCTCTGGTTATGTATTTTACCACAGTTTTTATCTCTTGAATTGCCCTTGATTGCTATTATTTCTGCCATGCCAATTCTAAGGTATTCAATTTTGCAGATCTAAATTTCATCAAAGATTTTGTACCTTTTTTTTTGGCATGTAAGTAACAATTTTCTTTGTTTTAGCTATTATCAGTTTTCAGTGTGATAGTCCTATCAGCATTCTACATTATAAGCTGGACAAAAACCAGACTATATGGCTTTATCCGTGTAAATAAAACTATCACCTTTACCTTGCAACTTTGATTGTTGTTTCTAAGAGGATGAAATCTTTTTGATAATGTAACTTTTTCCTATCGGAGTATTTTAATGGAGTCAATGAACTTTTTCTAATCTTTTAATTCACAAAAGAAAAAACTTGTGGGGCCGGTGTGATAGCACAGCAGTAGGGCATTTGCCTTGCATGTGGTTGACTTGGACAGACCTGGGTTCCATTCCTGGCATCCCACATGGTCCTCCGAGTCTGCCAGGAGTGAATTCTGAGCACAGAGCCAGGAGTAACCCCTGAGCAATGCTGGTGTGGCCCCAAAACCTAAATAAATAAAATGTTAACGAAAAAAGAAAAAAACTTGTTAAGGCAGGGCTTTAATCTTAAATCAAAGCTCTCCTAAGTGCTTAGTTTGGACACTTGCACACACTCTACTCTTCCAAGAGGACCCCAAATTCACAGACATAAATTAGTTCTCATAGGATACATATCAAGAAAGGTTCTAGCCACAAACAAACAATTAAACAACAACCCCCCAAAAAAGTAAGAAACTGTCCTAAACTGTTTGGAGACCTTTAGTAAACTGGGCGATAGCTCAGTACCCTTTCCCATGAAATATGGTCCTATGCTGAGAAAACTTGACTTGTAGCTGAAAGATCTGGCTTGTAATTTGACTTTATCAGAGACAGGTGTAGTTTGGATTTAAAGTCTATGCCTAATTTAAAGATAGCATCTTTCAGCTACGAAATTAAACTATGAGACCACAGCAAAAAAAGGGGGGGGGGCAGGGGAAGCGGCATTCAAAATAGCTGTATTTCTTTTGTTTTTGTTTTCTTTTTTTGGTCTCACTCATCTAAGGGTTCTGAGAAAAATAAGACATTTGTGTAATGATTCTCAGAGACAAAATAGAGAACTGGAAGGTCCAGCTCAGGATATGAAGCTCACCACAGAGAGTGATGGGTGCAGTCACAGAAATAATTACACTGAGAACTATAACAAAATGTGACGGAATGAGGGAAGAAATAGAAAGCCTGTCTAGAGTACAGGCCGGATGTGGGGTGGGTAGGAAGAACTCTTGGGACATTGGTGATGGGCATGTTGCATTGGTGAAGGGTCTTTTTTTTTAATATATATAAAATAATTAAATCAAAAAAATAAAAGAAAAAAATGACATTCACCTAAAAAAATCCTCCCCTCCCCCCAAAAAAAACAAAAAAAAAACCCCAAAACCAAATTAGTCAGCTGGTTGCTGAACCTCGCAACCAATGGAGTCTAGGTGCTGACTAAACAAGTTTGACCCTATTCATTTATTTGCACGCTTCAGGAGTAGAGCTGACCGGGGCGCGGCCTAACACCGGAAGCCACGCTTTGCAGGCCGGGACCAAAAAAAAAAAAACCCTTCGCGACTCCACGCGTCGCCATGACAACGCAGGATCTGCCGCCTTCTGATTGGCCAGGCCCGGAGCGCGCAGTGCATGCTGGGAAAGCACGGCCCTGCCACCGCCGCCGCCGCCGCTAGCAGAGTTTGAACTTGGCGGGCCTGATGTGGGCGGCGGCGCGATGGGAGGCTACTCCACCGTCAGGCGAGCTCGGAATTTCGGGGGGCTGCACCTCCAAGTCTCGGGTTCGGTCTCGGCCGTCCTCGTGCTCCTCTGTAGTCAGGGCGGGCTCCCGTGGGCAGGAGCTGGTGCCTTTGGACTCGCCGCCTATGAGCTTCAGTAATTCGACCTTGTCGCTCTTGTCGCCCCTGAGCCACCGGGGCTTCCCGTTTGGCCCCAACGGGGACGGGGAGAATGAGGAGCAAGATGGCGAGCAAGAAGCCCTGCTGGCAGAGGCCAAGGTGGAGAGTTTGAGAGGCATGGATTTACAGGGGTTCTCCAGGTAAAGTCGAGGACCCAGGCCCCACACAGTCCCTCTCGACATTTTCCTTAGCCTCTCCCCCCCCCCCCCCCAATTCTCAGGACCAGATGGCTGGCACACCTCTCGCCTGTTTCTCAAGGGGCAGCTCTTGCATCCTCAGTATCTTCCTGGGTTGGGTCTTCCCATGGGGAACCATGTCTCCATGGATTCTTTCGATTTCTGGAGACTAGGATCATTATCTCACTACCCAGAAAAAAAAGAAAACAGTAGTGACAAGCATGCCCCCCCATTTTGCTACCCTTTCAGGAATTGTTTTTCAAGATTCACAAGGCAGATTGTGAGTTTTGCTGGATGCTGATTCAAACCCCTTCGGCGTCCCAAATTTAAAAAGAAAAAAGTGGTTCTTGTTGTGCCATTTGTAGTTCCAGTAGATGTTTTTAGAATTATATTATTGTCGATAAGATAGTTTTGTCTAGACTGCATACTTTATGTCATAAATAAGGAGCTGGAACACAGTGGTTAGCAAATGTCAGCTTCTGGTCTGGAAACAGCTTGGGGTCAGTGAATCAAAAAATGCTAGCAAGCGCAAACACTCTTAAAATATCTTAATGGGTTTAATACTACAATTACTCATTCTCATGCTGCCACATATTAATCTAGATACTAGCGCTATAAAGAAGATGAAAATGGTCTCTTCTGTCTTGGAGTTCAACCATAGATCAAGCTCTTTATTTTTCAGATAACAGAACTGGCTCAGAATAGAGTCTGATTCAGAGGAATACGTCTAGTTATTAATAGAGCTGGGCCTACTTTCAGAGAACACCCATCAAATCCTCTCCTCTACCCTCTGCCTGTTAATTAAATATATGAAGCAGTTGTCCATAACCCTATACAAATTGCTCTTTTGAGGGGCCGGAGAGATAGCGTGGAGGTAAGGCGTTTGCCTTTCATGCAGAGGGACGGTGGTTCGAATCCTGCCATCCCATATGGTCCCCTGTGCCTGCCAAGGGCGATTTCTGATCATAGAATCAGGAGTAACCCCTGAGCACTGCCGGGTGTGACCCAAAAACCAAAAAGAAAAAAAATTGCTCTTTTGAGGCAGGCGTAGTAGTTCAGAGCCTTTGTAGAGTAGTCTCAGTAACCTCTCTGAAAAGTCAAAATTAAGCCATAGGATAGGAGACCTAAAAGGTACAAATTGGAGTGGGAGAGAGAACTCAATGGTGTGGTGTCTGTATATTGACTATTTGAGAACTCAAGTTTAGTCCCTTGGTGTGGTGCTAGTGACGTTCCAGACTTCACTGAATTGCACTGTGCTGCTGGATCCAAGCACTGAAGAGGCTTGCATAGGCAGGCCGAGTATATCAGGACTAGCTCAGGCCTACTAAGCACCACTTGGGAACCGCCTCATTGCCTCCTAAACTCCCTTCCCAGTGAATAATGAGAAGAAAATTTAAATGCATTAATGAGAATGGAAATAGGTAAGATCTGTGAGAAATTTAGTTATGAAGAATCCTAACAAAGGACCTGCTCTCACAGGTCTTAGTATAGTATGTATCTTCTGGGCTTAAATAAGAATAAGCAATATAGATAACTTTTGCAGCTTAAGAAATCATGGCTATTAAAACCGAAGCTCAATTGCTTTATGCTTTCTAAAAATAACTCATGGGATTAAGGGAGTTGGAGTTGAATCTAAGTTAGTGAGGATTCCAGATTGGAGCAAGGAGGAAGCAGAGCTGCCTTACTCAAAGTCCAGCTGAAATTCTGGACTGTAGGCATTCTTTATACAGACCACAGTATTAACCTAGAGATTATTATTTTTGGAGGGGGAGTGTTAGGCCACACCTTGTGATGTTCAGGGGTTATCCCTTTTTCTGTGCTTAGGGATCACTCTTGGTAAGGATTAGGGAGCCATATGGGGTTTTGAAAGTTGAGTTTGGATCGGCTATATGGAAAGATAGCATCCTACCTACTGTACTGTTATTCTGACCCTGAGTAAGGCTTCTTTTGTGGACTGAGGGCTTGTTTATCTGGTAAGAAATCCATGGCCTATTAGCAGAGCTGGACAAGGGACAGAAAATCCAAGGCATCTAGTCCAGATATTTTTCAGTTTCACTATGAGGCAATGAATATAATGTCTGAGAAGGGTATTCAACATATTACTACTAAAACTAACAATCACTACTCACCCAATGTAAATTCTGTTGCAGCAAGAACACAACATACATCCAATGTTTAGTGCAAAAACTACATTAGGTACACCTAGAAAGAAACAAGTAGTGACTCACCTCAAGTATTTCACTCCCAAATCTAAGCTTGAAATCAAATCAGAAAAGGAATCTCAAGATTTTTGCAAAGCTAGTGTGTAAAGGTATGAATTCATACTGCAGAATTTTAGTAATGTTAACATAGAATTTGGATAAGAAAGAAGATGCCAGGGGCTGGAGCAATAGCACAGCTGCAGGGCATTTGCTTCACAGGCAGCCGGCCCAGGACTGACCTGGGTTCTATCCCTGGCATTCCATATGGTTCCCCACGCCTGCCAGAAGCAATTTCTGAGTACAGAGCCAGGAGTAACCTCTGAATGCTGCCAGTTGTGGCCCCCCCCCCAAAAAAAAAAGAAAAAAAGAAAAAAGATTCTGGTATATAAGCAGTTACCAAATCCTTTTTATTTATTTATTTATTTATTTATTTATTTATTTATTTATTTATTTATTTATTTATTTATTTTGGAAGGATTGGGGTGGTTTAGGTCATACGTGGTAGTGCTCCTGACTTATTCCTGTCTTTGCTTTCATTTTTTTGTGCTTAGAAGTCACTCCTGGCAGCTGTTGGGGGTGCAATACGCAGTGCTGGGGATTATACTAGTACCTAAACCTTTGTACTTTATCAAGAACTAATTCCTGAGAATCAAGTTTTGATATTTCGCTTTTATTGTTTTGACCTTTTAAGGACCTTTCTTTTTATTGTTTGTTTGGTTTTTGGGTCACAGCCAGTGATGCTCAGGGGTTACTCCTGGCAATGCGCTCAGACACCGCTCCTGGCTTGGGGGACCATATGGGATTCTGGGGGATCGAACCGAGGTCTATCCTAGGTCAGCTGTGTGCAAGGCAGATGGGACTGCTGCTCCAGTCCCAGGGATCTTTTTTGATCCTTGATCCACTAAAGAAATTGGAGACTTAGAATTGACATGAAAGAAGACTATATGAAACAATAAGCAACAAGTGAGGAGGACTATGGCTTGAAGCAGAGAGAGATAGAGACCTGTTATGTCAAGTCTGGTAGTATTTGTAATTACTTGTCCAGATATGTGATTTGTTTTTAGATTAAAGGATTGTTGTCAAAGTTGATACCTGGTTATAAAAAAATTAAAAAGTTTGCTTTTTATTGAGACATATAGACCACATATATCATTCCAATGATTTTTTAGAGGATGAAGGAAATTAAAACATTTGAATAGACAATTATTGGACTCCCTTTATAATATTTTAAATATATATTTGAATATAATTATTATGTACATTTATTGATAAAAGTGTTGTCAGGATGATATTATTCATATGTGGTATCTAGCATAATTGGATGAGGGAATGCAGTGTTTCAGAGAAGATACAGAGATTATCCTTGGCCCTTAGCATAGGAAGAAGAAGGAAAGACAGTGGCGCGGAGGGGAGGAAGTTATGAGAAGTAATGAGAAGTGAGAGTCAAGGGGATTTAGGTACATTTAGAGTTAAGGAATAAGAGCTACATATACAAACTACATAGTCAACAATATTGAAATCATGAGACTTAAACTTTAGCAACCAAACTTTAAAAAGTGCATGTGAAAATTGCAGGCTGGGAGTGGAGGTGGGGTAATGGGAAGGAATCTGGAATATTGGTGAGGGTGGTTGACACTGATAGTGTCATCTGTGTTGGAACATTGTATGCCTGAATGTATCACGGTTTTTTTAATAAAATAAATCAAAAAACTTGTGAATAAAATATTACATTCTGCTTTTTCTCTATCATTAGTGATTTTTACTTTTATGCTAAAGAATTTTGAGTACATGTGCTACCTACTATATTTTATCTTTTGTAGTAACGTGCCTAGAACAGAAGATAACCAAGAACAGAAACTAGCATGTTTAGAAGAAAGCAGCCTGACACCATGGGAACTGTGGTTTGTGGGCAAGGAAAAAGAAGAACGTGACCGTCTGCAACAGAAAGCTATAGAGGTAAAGCTGGACAATACATTTTTTAATTTCAATTTTTATATTGGGGACCTCACTGGACAGTATTAAGGGACTATTCCTGGCTAAGTTTTTTTTAATCAATCTTGATGTCAGGGAGCCTATGCCTCCTGCAATCAAAGCATGTTTTCAGCCTGTTGATCCCACCCAGAGCATTATTTTTTATTATCGAACCATGAGATCACAAAGTAAAGCAACTGTCAGAATTATAGTATTAATATGATTATCCTTTAAATAGTTTGTACATGTCATATCATTTTTGATATATAAATTTTAAGCTATTGTAGAAACCATGTTCATTGAACATTTAGAAAATATAACTAGGCATAATTGAAAATTAAAATTTCCTCTAACCTTACCACTTGAAGATAATATAACCATTTTTAATATTATGGCATATAGCTTTTCAGATTTTTTTGCTATGAAAGTTTAAAAATGTATAAATAAATATATAGATACATGCAATGGAGTTTTACCATATGCATATAGTTGGTTAAAAAAATTAGGCTGTTGGTGTGTGCCACACCTGGGAGTGCTCAGGGGAACTTAGGTCATATGTGATCATATGCAGTTTAAGACCCTAACCTTATTTACTATTTCTCTGGCCCTGAAAAAAAATTTGGGAATGGGAACGGAATTTTGGCCTTATTTAGTAGTGTTCAAGACTTATTTTTGGCTCTGTACTCACAAGAAACTCCTGGTGGGGCATAGAGGACCATATGGGATGCCAGAAATTAAATCTGGTTGGCTAAGTGCAATGCAAGTACCCTATCCACTCTAGCCCTGTGTGGTAAATTTTTTTTGTTATTGTTTTGGGGCCACAACGGCAATGCTCAAGGATTACTCCTGTACTCAGGAATTAATCCTAGCAGTGCTTTGGGGGCCTTATAATTCTGGAGATTGAACCACTACCTGCTGTACTGTTACTCCAGCTGCTGGTAAAATTTTTAAGAAAGAGGGGCCGGGCGGTGGCGCTGGAGCTAAGGTGCCTGCCTTGCCTGCGCACGGACCGCGGTTCGATCCCCCGGCGTCCCATATGGTCCCCCAAGAAGCCAGGAGCAACTTCTGAGCGCATAGCCAGGAGTAACCCCTGAGCGTCACAGGGTGTGGCCCAAAAACCAAAAAAAAAAAAAAAAAAAAAGAAAATTTTTAAGAAAGAGAAGTTGAGGGGCCAGAGCAATGGTGCAGAGGTAGGGCATTTACCTTACAGGCAGCTGACCCAGGTCAGGCCTGGGTTTGATCCCTGGTATCCCATATGGTCACCTGAGCCAGGAGCGATTTCTGAGCCAAGAGCCAGGTGTAACCCCTGAGAGTCACTGGGTGTGGCCCAAAAAACAAAAACAAAATCAACAAACAAAGAAAAGATGAGGTAGAGGCAGAAATCTCTCTCTGTGTCACTCAGAGAATGTGCCCAAGAGTGAGTTTGTAGTACAAAAATGAACATAGACTTTCATTGTATTTCTCTTTCATCCTTCCTACCTATGAACATTCTGTTTTCATGAGCCTCCTTCTGGACCTCTGTTCCTCCACATTGAAAATAGTTTGGGTTACATTTTCACTTAAGACCCTTTATTCTTTGAATTCATACTATTTGCTGCATAGAACCTAGCACCCAAATGAGTTTAGATGATTTAGCATCTCTTAGTAACCAAACTCATGAGTTGAATTCCTCTATCTCTTATACAGAAGCCAGATAGATTTTGGACAGTGTGGAGTATTTCCTGTTTTTTAATGAAATCAAAGCAAATTCTTTTTCTTTTTTTATGGTAGTTCAGGGATCAAACCCAGGGCCTCACACATCTAAGGCAAGTTCTCTGTTGCTGAGCATCATTATTAGCACTAGGGTCAAACTCTGCTATCCCATATTTTTCTATTAAGTTACAAATATATTTCTTTATCACATTTTTTTCACGTAATTTAAAATTTTTTTAATTTATTTTTTTCCTTGTTTTTTTTTTTGGCCAGACCTAACAGTGCTCAAGAATACTGTCTGTGAGCTCAGGAATTACTTCTGGCAGGGCAACCCAGGTTGGTTGCATGCAAGGCAAGCACTCTACCGTTTTTACTATTGCTCAGGCCCATATTTTTTTTTGGGGGGGGGGGAGCTTCTGGTGGAGACCAGAAGGCCTGATGGGCAAATTCTAAAAGAGCTGTAACACTGGCCTGTATTTTTAAATATACTTGTTGTATTAAATATATATTAAAATATGATTCACTGATTTACTACTTTATAATATATAAAGCTTATTCTGATCTATTAGTGATTATAAAAACACATTCTTGTTGTTTGCTAAAGCTTTGCCTAGCATGATCTTGGAGTAAATTTTGCATATTACTTTTGAAATCAGTTGTTTTTAGCATGATATATTCTTTAAAAAAATTTTTAAAGCAGTTTATTTATTAATTGATTGGTTTGGGGCATACCTCGTGATGCTCAGGGGTTACTCCTAGCTCTGTGCACAGAAATCGCTCCTGGCAAGCTTGGGGGACCATATGGGATGCCAGGAGCAGAACCAAGTCCATCCTGAGTCAGCTGCATGCAAGGCAAAAAGACCCACTTCTGTGCTCTCTCTTCGACCCTAGCATGATATATTCTAACTAGGGAATTACATATTCAGAAAGTTTGATATATTTTAAATGAAGCAAATGATACTTTGTTCTGAAATATATATTTATTTGTGGTAAAATACACAATAATATCTCCCCTTCAAAGGACAAGGACTTGAGAAATACTATGTTGTGTAGTCAGGCAGGTTTATTTAAGCATTTATAACTCAGTTTTCTCATCTGTGCAATAAGTAGAAAATAATAACTGCCACAGAATTTTTTTTTTGATGTTTGGGCCACACCCAGTGACACTCAGGGGTTACTCCTGGCTATGCACTCAGAAGTCGCTCCTGGCTTGGGGGACCATACGGGTCGCCAGGGGGATCGCCGTCTTAGGCTAGCGCTGGCAAAGCAGACACCTTACCTCTAGCACCACCGTGCTGTTTTTTTATTTTTTTATTTTTATTTTATTTATTTTTTTTTACTGCCACAGAATTTTTGTGAAGGTTAATTGCAGATAAAATTATAAAATAGCACAGTAGGGAGGATATATGCCTTGTTCACACCTGACCCCAGTCCAGTTCCTTGCATCCTTTCTGGTCCTCCAAGCCATCAGGAATAACCCTTGAGCACTGCCAAGTGTGGCCTTAAAAACAAACAAAAAATAAGTAAGGATGACTAGTAGGGGCATTTGGGGACTTGTTTTGTTTGAGGGCCCCATCCAGAGGAATTCAGGGGCTTCTACTGACTCAGTGTTTAGGTGTTGTTTGTAGCAGTGCTTGGAGACCCTGTTGTCTGCAAGGTAGAGCACACTCTAACCCACTGAGACATTTCTTCAGCTCTTTTTGTTTTGTTTTTGTTTTGGGATTACATCAGCATCGCTCAGGTTATTCCTGGCTCTGCACTCAGAAATCGCTTCTGCCAGGATCAGGGGACCATATGGAATGCCATGAATCGAACCTGGATCCATCTATGGATGGCTGTATGCAAGGCAAATGCCCTACCACTCTGCTATCACTCTGGCCCCACCATTTCTCCAGCTCTTTACTGTATTGTTTAATGTCATTGTATTCACTGCTACTCATTACTACTATTCTTAAAGTCTTTTCAGTTATTTTCAGAATTTGTGTTATCATTGAGACCATCCTGGGCTTCTTTTTCTTCTCACCTTCAAGCTTTAACATTTCTATTTTCATTATTTGAGCAGCTTTCAAAACATATATAATCAGAAATCTATTTTGCCTTGACACATACAATTGTTTTTGTGTGTATATGTGCCTACTTCTGAAATATTTTTTCTTTTTTTAATAAGTAAATAATTGTATCACCTTGAGATATGCACAGTTACATAGTAGTTTATGTTTGAATTTCAATCATACAATGTGCAACACCCTTCATCAGTGCACATATCACACCACCAATATCCCCAATTTTCTTCCCACTTTCCTTCCTACCTTCTGCTTGCTTCTGTGGTAGACACTCTTTCTGTCTCTCTCACTCGCTTTCTCCTTGGCTTATGGTTTGTAATATTGTTACTAAAGAGATATCATGCTTATCACTTGATCTCTTTTTCAGCACCTAGTTCTTGTTCCTACTTCTTAATCTTAACTTTGTGTGAAATCTGGTATCTGTTCTTTTTCTTGAAATTCTGGTCATAGTTCCTTAAATTGATTTTAGACTTATAATGTGGAAAATACTAATCTAGTGAGACTAGGAAATGGAGTTCAATTTATCTCTGGACCCCTAAGAAGTGATTGTTAGGCAAGAGAAGGAAGGTCATGCTAATGAATTTTGTATAGTATAAAATTAAAAAAAATTGATTACAAAAAATTTCTCAAGAAGTTGGAATTTTTGGAATCTCAAGAACAAGGCTGAAAGTTTAGCCCCCATTTCAATTCGGTTACCTTGGGAAGATTATTGAACTTTATTGAGTCTCTAATAGTTTCAAACACAAACTGTATAATAGACAGTAGTAGAACAGTTAAAAACATAAAAATTTGAACCTGGGGCCCTATTTTACTCTGTTCATTGTTTTTTGCAAATCCTGTGGTTGGGATGGATGAGAAGGAACCTAGGGACAGTAGAGGCGAGATATGGGCACCCGGGTAGTAGGTATGGTGCAGTAACAAATTTATGCCTAAAGTATGTATATTAGTACTATTGTAAATCATGTTACTTCAATAATTAGTAAATAATTTAATTAAATAAAAGTGTTTTGAATTTTGTTTTTGTTTGGGAGCTACCGGTATCTGGCAGTGCTAAGATGCTACTTTTGACTTGGTGTCATTCTTGGTAGTGCTCAGGGATCAGACTGAGACTTCCACATGCAAAACATATGCTCCGCTCTTTGAGCTACCTCTCTAAAAGCTTTTTAAATAGAAATTAAATTAACAGGTTTTTAACTAAAGAACAATTTATCTTAAATTCCTGTTAAAGCAAAGGGATCTAGAATTTACTTTGCCTTGGTTTCAGTATAAAGGTCACACTTGAGTGTTTAATTTTTAATTCAATCTTGCCATTTTTGGGTGGGGAGTTACATACAAGTTTGGGCCATACCTGGAAGTGTGACTTATTCCTGACTCTGTGCTCAGAATTATTCCTGGAAGTGTACTGGGAAAAAAATGTACTGGGGTAAAAAAAAAAAATGGGGTCAGTTTTGTGCAAAGCAAGCTGTTCTGTATCTTTGACCCTTGTCTTGGCTTTTTTATTACTTCTTGAAAATTTAAAGGCTAGATCATTTAAAAGATTATCTCCTTTCATAAATTTAATTTATTTAGATTTATTTCAGATACCTTTATAAGATCAAATTATATTATCCCATCAAAATTTTCCACATACTAAATTGTTTACTTTTGTAACTATATTGAGATGATAAATATGGTAAATGGAGCGGTAGCACAAGCGGCAGGGCGCTTGCCTTGCACACAGCTGTCCTAGGACAGACCGTGGTTCGATCTCCCGGCGTCCCATATGGTCCCCCAAGCCAGGAGTAACCCCTGAGCATCACCAGGTGTGACCCCCACCCAAAGATAAATATGGTAAACGTTGAATATCAGTATTATAAAAAACTTTTATGTTTTGTCAGATAAATTTACAAGTTTATTATTTAAAAAGTTGTTTAGCAGATTGGTTTCAATTCTTCATGGCCTTTGTCTAATTCTAATTTTTAATATTTGATTTACTGTATGATACAATCTGTTTTAAATTATAAAATTATCTACTTTGTGAAAAATGCAGGTGCTTTAGTCTTTCTTTTTCTCACCATTTGCCTTTGGCTATTTCATTCATCAGCCCTTAATGAGGGAATAGAATAGGATAGAGTCGATGAAACTCAAAACTGTCAGTTTTTCTGAATTTGACCTCCTGTGGTAAGAAGATTTTTGAAAGTCGACAAAAGCTATTGAAATAAAAATGTATGTTTAGTATTCTCTTTGGATTTTGGTTTTCTATAATCAAGTGTTTATTCTGTGGGAAAATAACTGTAATTCTGTTGGAGTTCAGTGGTATACCAGAAGACGACTTAGAGGCCTTGTGAGAGAAGACTCCAGCTGTGTCTGGAAGAAACTTGCTTTGGCGGTGAACAGATGGAGTTATTCCTGGTGGGAAATTCTAAGCATGGCCAATCTTGGAAGGGGGTTTGTGTCTCAAAATATGATATACAGACAGGAATGGCAAGTAACTTGAACAGATGCTATTAGAACATGGATAGTGATTGCATTTTCTAGGTTACTTTCCTTAACTCTTATAATATCATTCCTCTTACATTGTACTCTTAATAAAATTCAGTTTTCTCTGCCTGCTTCTCTGTCTTGTCCTCAATCTCTCTTTTTAATAATCTCCTCACTGTACCCTTATGATACTCATCTCAGAAAATCCTGAACCATTTTCATTTTGCTTTCTCTGCTTTTCCTTTCTTGAATTTAGATTAATACATATAATACATGCAGTATAGAATTTGATTCTTCTGTGTGTGGAGATTCATTGTAGATTAGAAACTTCTAGACATTTATTCCTGTATCTAGCAGTCTTTATATTTTAGTATTTCAAAGTATAGCAGGATTTCAGTAATTTTGCTCAGTGTATTTTGATTATAGTCAGTTGGGTTTTTTGGGCAGGGGGAGGGCCACATCCAGCTGCGCACAGGGGTTACTCCTGGCTCTGCCAGGAAGTCGCCCTAGAAGAAAATTGCCCCTAGAAGGCTCTGGGGACCATATGGGATGTCAGGAATCAAACCCAGATTTGTTCTGGGTGAGCCACATGCAAAGCAACTGCCCTACTACTGTGCTATCTCTCTGGCCCCTGATTATTGTTTTAATAAGAAAACAAAGCCCAGCCAACATTGAATGAAATAGTATTGAATATTATCCAAGGGCTCAATTTTATTAAACTCATTTCACTTAAAGACTCAGATTTGAGAACCTACCAAAGATTAACTATATTGAATGAATAAACAAGGAATAATAACTGTAAGTAATGGAAAAACATTTTTTTAAAACCAAGATGTATATTTTACTTGTGACAGGTGAATAGAATATTTAAAAGATCTTCTGGGTAAGTGAAGTCAGCTATTTTCTATGAAGCAAAATTTTAGGATGAAAACTCACAGAAGGCAGATTTTCTGTGACCAATTATTCTAAAGTGCAAAATTAGAATGTTCTTGGTGTCAAGTTTTATCTTCAGTTCATTTAATATACTAGTATAGTATGATATCTGAAGAATTGTTATTCATACTACTCTCTGTGCTCAGGTAGGTAAGTCTTTGGGATAGATAGAGGTGGGGAGAAAGAATGGGGATCAATGGGGATACATAAAAGTATCTGATTATTAGTATCTAAGGAGAGAGAAAAAAAATAACTGGTAATTATGGCAGTAAAGCTGTAGGAGTCTAGTTTGAACAGCATTCTCAACTAATGCAGTAATTCAGCTGATGAGTGACAGAGTGGTGGCATTCAGCTTGCAGTTTTATTTGGCCATACTTTACACATTCTTTCTCCCGAGGAAATGCCCAAACTTGTAGATTCGAGTGACAGCAAGGCAGTTAAATAATCTGGGATATGAATGTGGTTTTGTTTTACACTCCAGCAGCTATAAAATCAGTGAAGAAAAGCCTGGATTCTTTTTTTCCTGAAAGGAAATTGAATGGCTTCTTTACATTTCTTCTTTGGTGGAACTCTGAATTAAAAATTTCATTTAGGGATTATTTAATTCCTATTCTTTATCTTTATCGAGAATCTTGAAGCTTTTTATAACTAAGAAAGTCGCAATTCTCTTGAGCCACAGCCAATAGCTTAACAATGATGCCAAAATTTATGTGTGGGAAAGTTGATTTCAATGAGGATAATTTAGCTGAAGTTTAGTCTAAGAAACTAGTGTTTTTCTGCCAAGTAATTATTTGCATTTCTAAAAAATGACTTATGCTTTTTTACCAAAGTTCTCTTTTTTTCAGACTAGTTACTTAAGTCATTGTCACTAATGACATTTTTTTCTATAAAAGAAACTATGTTCTTATTTAATTTTGTTAACCTTAGCTTTTAAAAAATGTATTTGACTTGGAAAGAGTTTATTGCAAGGCTTTATAATCATTTATATGATTCTTCATGTAATAAAAGTTCTTTTAAAAAGTAAAAATAATATAATTGGTACTTCTATTAAATGTTGCCTTTTGCTTGAAATAAATCCACAGCAATTAAATCAAGAACTAGAAAAAATAAAAGAAATGGAAGAACGTGAGAAAAGAAAAATAATTGCTGAAGAAAAGCACAAGGAATGGGTTCAGAAGAAAAATAAAGAGGTAAGGAGAGAAAAGGATATGT
Organism: Suncus etruscus; assembly: GCF_024139225.1. Classification (NCBI taxonomy): domain Eukaryota; kingdom Metazoa; phylum Chordata; class Mammalia; order Eulipotyphla; family Soricidae; genus Suncus; species Suncus etruscus. The sequence goes on along the minus strand of NC_064856.1, from coordinate 77,110,337 downwards.
GCATAAGCACACACACATATACTCACAGAGATAAGAAGAAACACACAACATACTCTTCCTCTCTTTCCCTTTTCTTTTGCAATTTTCTTCCCATTGCGCTTCAAATGTTGTCTTATTATTGCTGGGTTTTGGGTCACACCCACATGTGCTTAGAGATTACTCCTGACTCTCTGCTCAGGGATCACTACCTGTGGGTCACAGACTGAACCTTGGTCTGTCATGTGCAAGGCAAGCACCATACTTGTACTGTCTCTCAAAACCTCAAATGTTCTCATAGATATTTTCTCTGACCTGGTATTTTATCTTTTTTTATGAAGACTTTTGGCGTTTACTCTTAGCTTTCTCTTTTCTTACCCGCTAGTTTGACTGCTACTTAATTCTGTCTGTGCAGAATTAATCCTGAAATGTCCATCTTTAATCCTCACCTCTTGGAGTCTAGAGCTCTGTTCCACCTCTTCTGTTGCGAAACACATTTTGTTAGTTTTTAACCCATCATCCCTTCATAGATCTGTTCTCCAAACTTTTGGTATCTGTTGTAGGCACTTCTGCCCTTTTGTCTTAAGCATATTAAGATTTCTCAATCGTTTTTTAGCCTCCTTCTCTCAAGTCTCCTCCCCTTTTATGATTACAACTCTCATCAGTAAACTCTCCTATCTGGTACCATTTTATCTTTCAACATTATTTTTCCTCATACTTAAATGTAAACTCCATAAGGGCAGGGATTCCCCACCACCACCATTGCACAATTCTTTGTAGGTAGATTAATACCAGAGACATAATAGAATCCCTAAAATATTTGTTGAACAAACAGACCTCTCCTCTGTGTCCTTGCCAGTCTAATCTTGCTGAAGAAATAGAATGTTATCCCCAATTTTTCACTATTATTGTTTTCTGAGTAACATTTTAACAGTCTGAATCTGACTAGTTAAAGATCTACTCTACAATCAATGCATGGCTTCTTCCATCAGTGGGCCCTTTTATTCAATGTTGTTTCTTATTGGTGTCCTTTAGGGGATACACTCTGGATAATCATGATCCAGTTTTTGGAGTGTTAATTTTAATTGAAATATTTTGAGAGTAAAAAATATTATTTTTATGTTAAAGTAAGCAAGATTTAATGAAGTAGAATACAAATTTTGTATTATTCCCCTCCCCCTTTGCTGTTGTCATTGCAGTGATTGAGTGCTTGCACAGCTGTGATGCTTACCAAGGTTAACACACTTGTGGTACTTAAATACTCATTGCCATATTTGCAAGGAGTCACACACTTTGTTGTGTTCCCACACTTGTTTGCAATACTTGAACATTGGATTGTGATATGCTACAGATTGCACTTTATTGCTTTGGCTCTGGAGATCACACATCACATAGAAATGCTACTAGGATTACACTTGGCATGTGGGTGGTGCTGAGACAAGGCAGTTCTCTGCTGTCTGTGCCATATAGGCCTTTAAAATACACAGTAGATTTCAAAGAAAAAACTATATATGCATATATTATATATAAATTTATAAATATATAAATATATATACATATATTTGGCTTGGGGGCCATACATGGTAGTGCTCAAGGGCTACTCCTGGCTTTGCACTCAGAAATTATCCTGGTAGGCTCAGGTGACCATATAGGATGCCAGGGATTGAACTCAGGATGGCCATATGCAAGGCAACATCCTAGCTACTGTGTTATAATTGCAGCCTCAAAGAAACTCTTGAGCTTTGGCTTATGCTTTCCAGACCCCAGGGATTTTTGTTCATGAGGAATTTTGAGAACCTTTCCATTTTTAATGTTTCTTACTTTTCATTTTTTTATTTTGAGTCCACACACCCAGCAATGCTCAGGGACATCCCCTAGCTCTATGCTCAAATCCAAATCTCTCATGCATAGAATATGCAGTCAGCCCATTACATTGTCCCTCTAGCCCTCACTTGCTTTTTTTTTTTTTTTTTTTATGTGATGTTTCATGGCATGGAGATTGTTCACTTTTTTTTAAAAAAATTACCTTTCTCTTTACATATCACAGCTGAGAGTATTTTCTGTTTACTAATCAGAATTTTTTTTTGAAACCTTGTTCAATTCACTTTGCAGTGATTTGTCCTATATTAGATATATCTTATTACTTTTTGGTAAGCATCTGTCTTTCATTGGAATTTTAAGTCTTAAAAATGAGAATTTTAGAAAGTTCTTTTTTATTATTACAAGTACAGCAATCTTATTATAATGAATTAATATATATTAGCTATTCAAATTAAATTTCAACTTATTGCATTCTATAGGATAACAGATTAGAAATTTACTTTTTTTTTAATAATTTTTTATTGAGACCAATGTGAATTACAAATTTCTCAGTTATATTTAAGCTACATAGTGACAGTAAAAGAGGGCAATTCTCACCACCAGTGTTGCATCCTATACCTCCACCCTTAGCTTCCTGGACTGCTAGTGTAACAGCTTCCTTTTGTGTAGTAGCTTGTAGTTTGGATCACTTGATTCTATTGTTGTTGATTTTGGGTTGGGTATTTAGATCTGATCCTTTTTTAGAGAAATTTACTTTTCATTATTTTTTTCGTTTCTTTTTTTTTTTCTTCCCTCCACTCCTTTTTTATTTTAATGTTTTTGAGCCACACTCAGCCATACTTGAGGCTTATACCTGGATCTGCTCTCAGAGATCATCACTGGTGGACTTGGTAGATCAACAAGGGCTCCAGGGATCGAACCTGGATTGGCCGTGGGCAAGGCAAATACCCAATTCACTGTACTATTGCTCTGGACCATGTCAGTGTATTTCCGATTGTGATATTCATATATTTGGAATGGTACTGCTTTTATCATTATGATCCAGGTTTTGTTATTTTTTCATGTTTTCATTGTAAGATTTTTTTTGGCACTTAATTATTCTTAAATATAATGCCTCATGATACTAATAAGAATACCAAGTAAATTCATTAACATTAATGTGACATACCTCTTATTCTTATTTAGAATTATATAAGAAGGAAGTTGGCTATAGATATGTATATGTTATAGATGTTTGTTTTAGTAAGGAATTAAAAGAAGGAAGTTGGAAGAATTATAAGAAGGAAGTTGGTTAGATACGTGTATGTTATGGATGTGTGTATTATAGCCTACGTGTATATGTTCCTTATTTTGAAAATAAATGTCTTTTGTTGTTAATGTTTGTTTCCTTCCATAACCTCAGAAAGAATTATTTGTGAATACATGCCTGAATCAAAATTAGTTCATGTGGTAATGACTAGGCTTTCTATGGTGCCCTTTTTGAAATTTTAACAGTAAAATTGAGTAGTTTAACAGGTACCAAGTATATATTCTTCTAAAAGCTTCTCTTATCTGCTAACTCCATTAAGCTCATTTTACCATCCATCCAAACATAGTTGTTGTTTGTCTAAGTATGTAAGATACTGCTGAGAAATGATATATTCACTGTTTTAATTAGCAACAGCAGACGTAACCCAATTATTTGAGGAAAAGTTATTTTCTTCTGAGGAAAATGGCTTACCCCAACATAAATCACTAATTATTGAAAGCAAGATTCCATAAGGTTGACTATAGTTCAAAATGAATTCTGAGAAATTAAATTTATGTACTCTGCAGAACTCTTGTGTATGCTAAGGAATAATTGATTACACAATTTTTTTTTCTTGAGACATATCAGATTTCTTGTTTCAGTCTTTGTTAAGGTTTACCTCTGTTTGGCTCTTTTCCCCCTGGTTCTTTTCCTGTCTGGCATCTAGCTTTTTTTCTACTGTTTACATTTCATGGTGTGTGGTCCTGTACTGCCTCCAGCTTCATTCAAATTTTAGCTATATCTATGGTGCTATTTTTTTTAAGTCTTGTGCACTGTGTTCTATCAAAAAAGAAATCAGACAAAAAGAATTTATGTATCCATTAGCAAAGCTATTTTTTTATAATAAGACTAAGTTATTAACTCCTTCACACAAGAGAGTTGTCTCATATCATATTCTTAATGTTTGTGTTGCCATAATAATTCACTCTCTAGGTTTGTATTTTATTGTGTGTTATTACATATTTCATAAAAAGTCCTTTAATTTCATTGTTGAAAATATTATTTAAAGATAAAATTTGCTTTAGTTCTCAAAGTGTGGTACTAATTTTTAATGTAAAATTATTCCAAATATACAAAATATGATTGATAGCACCAGTTCTTCATTTATGAACTCAGTATTTTTCATGTTTAAGAGACATTAAAGAACAAATACAGAAATTAAGTTACTTTAAGTAGCCAGCTGTTTTACTAGTTTCTTCTAGTTGCAAGAAGCAGCTGTTTTCTTAGAGCACCAAATCATGAAGAAAAGAAGATCTATTGTGCTCTGTTACAGTGAACTGGAATTCTAGAAAATCTGAAGTTATAGTCTGTCTATTACTATTTTTCTCTGAGAGTCTTTTGTTGACTAAAAACATTTAATTTTTTTATTTTTTCCTTTTTCCTTTTTGTGCTACACCCAGTTATGCTCAGGGCTTACTCCTGGCTCTGACTCAGGGAACACTCCTGGTGGACCCAGGGAATCATTATGAGGTACTGGGAACCAAACCCATGTGGGCTGTTTACAAAACAAATGCCATACCTGCTGTACTATCATTCCAGCCCAGCTTTTCATTTTCTAGTTTAAATTCTAAAATTTTAAAATTTTTAAATTTTAAGTTTAAATTTAACATTTTAAAATAAATGTTACTGATTTCATTGGAGTCAGAGCAGTAGCTCAGATGGCTGAGCTCATTCATACTATATGGGAGACTTGAGTTTGGTCCCCAACACCGTATTGTTTTTCAACCACAGTTGCATAAGAGTTGACTGTTTGTAAGAAAAGCAATTTACTTCTGTTCTATCTTTATAGCCTCTAAAAGGGCTATTTTAATCTTGATGGTATACTTATATAACTCCAACCAGTAATATAGTCATGGCTTAGTGCCTTAAAACCACCCCAAATATTTCTTTGGACCCCTTTGTGCTTAATGTACTTAATCCTTGCTTCCCACTCCCAGCTAGTTGTAGCTCTAAGGAAACTATTAATCTACTTTCTGTCCTTGTCAATTAGATGTGCCTTTATTAGAATTTTATGTAAATGGAATCATAGATTATATATGTGTTGGGATTCTCTCATACTGTTTCCTGATATATCACCTAATAAGATTATTCCTTTTAAAATTAAAAAAGTTATTGAATTACAGTGAATAACAGTTATTCTTGATTAAGTTTTAGGGATACAATGTTCCAACACCAATCTCTTTACCATTGTTTACTTCCCTCAACCATTGTCCCCAGTTTCCCTTTACTCCTTTAGTTGTCAGGCACCTTTCCCCTCCACCATTGTCCTAGTGTTCTCTTCCTTAACTTACCCTTCCCAGTGGTATGCTTTCTACTGAAAACCATTTTTCTTGTTCTTCAGTTCTCTTTCCTTTTAGACATTTATAATTTTCCTGATAAGTTTCTTTTTATATTTCCCACATGAGATCATTGTGTCTGTACTTTTTCCTTTGACTAACTTCACTGAATATGATACTCTCCAGGTCCATTCATATATCAATAAATTTTATGACTTCATTTTTTCATACAGCTGAGCAATATTCCATTGTGTTTATATACTATAGTTTGTTTCTTTATCCACTCATCTGTTCTTGAGCGCTTGGGTTGTTTTCAGATTTTGGCTATTGGGAATAGTGCTGCAGTGGACAGAGGAATGCAGATGTCATTTCTGCTTTGTGCTTTTGGCCTTTGGGGTATAATCCCAGAAGATGAATTGCTGGATCACATGGAAGCTGAATTCCTATTTTTTTTTTGAAGATGTTACATTGTCTTCCCAAAAAACGATGGACCAGAGGCATTCCCACCAGCAGTGAATGAGGGGTCCTTCCCCCCTGCATTCACACCCACACTGTTGTTCTTTTTTGATGAGCATTTGTGATGAGAGGTTATATCGCATTGTTGTTTTGATTTGTGTGTTCCTGATGATTAGTGATATAGAGTGTTTTTTTTAATGTGCCTTTTGGCCATTTATATCTCTTTAAGGAAGTTTCTTTTCATCTCTTCTCCCCATTGTTGAAAGTTCTACCAGTGCTTTATGTATCTTGGATATTAACTTTCTATTAAATGAGTGGTAAGCAAATAATTTCTCCAGGTCTGTGTTTGTATTTGGATCATTGTTTCCTTTGAGGTGCAAGTGTTTTTTTTTTTTTTTTTTATTCAATGTAGTCCTATTTGTTTATCTTTGCTTTAACTTGCTTGGTCAGTAGTGTTTCATCTTTGAAGATGCCTTTAGCTTCAATGTCATAAAGAGTTTGTTCTGTTTCCCTCTATACACCTTATGGAGTTAGGTTCTGATATTAAGACCTTTAATCTATTTTGATTTGACTTTTCTGCATCACATTAGAAAGCAGTCTGAGTTCACTTTTTGGAGTGTGTATGGCTCACCAGTTTTCCCAGCACTACTTTATTGAAGAGACTTTGTTTTGCTCCACTTCATATTTCTTGTGCCTTTATCTAAGATTAACTGATAAAGTGCCTGATGGTCTGTCTTTATACCTAATTATATTCCATTCATCTGAGGGTCTATTCTAAGCTTGTTCTTGTTTTTGTTTGCTAAGTGATATCCTATTCTTTGGAATACCAGGTTGTTTATCCTTTCATTGGTATACAATTGGGTTGTTTCCAGTTTTGGAGAGTATTATAAATACTGTAACTATAATAAAATGCAGGGGTTTTTTTTTGTTGTTTTTTGTTTTTTTGTTTTTTTGTAATGCATAGAAACTGATATGCTGGATTATATGCTAAATGTGTTAAATTTTGTTTGTTTTTGGTTTTTGGGTTACACCTGGCAGTGCTCAGGGGTTACTCCTGGCTCTACGCTCAGAAATTGCTCCTGGCTGGCTCAGGGGATTATATGGGATGCTGGGATTCGAACCATCGACCGTCAGCATGCAAGGCAAATGCCTTACCTCCATGCTGTCTCTCCGGCTGTTTAATTTATAAGAATTTGCCAAACTAGGCCTGGAGAGATAGTACAGCGGTGTTTGCCTTGCAAGCAGCCGATCCAGGACCTAAGGTGGTTGGTTTGAATCCCGGTGTCCCATATGGTCCCCTGTGCCTGCCAGGAGCTATTTCTGAGCAGACAGCCAGGTGTAACCCCTGAGCAATGCCGGGTGTGGCCTAAAAACCAAAAAAAAAAAAAGAATTTGCCAAACTTTCTCTCTTTTTTGAAAGTGCATTTTAGGGCTGGGGAGATCATTCAAAGGACTAAAGTATGCACTTTGCATACAGGAGATTTAGTTGTTTTTCTCAGGCACCTCTTGATATCTCCCCAATCCAACTCCAGATTTTTTCCTAGAGATGCTCTTGAGAATCACTGACTGTGATTTCAAAACAAAACAATATATAAAACAGGGGCAGGAGTAATATTATAAGTATTATATATAGGTTGTATTGGTATTATAGGTGCTTGTCTTGTACTTCTCTGGCCACCCATCTAGTTTAATTTCTGGCACTGTGTGGTCCTCAATTCCCCTACCTGGCAAAACAAACAAATAAACAAACAAGCAAAAGTTGTATATTTTATGTTCCTGCTACTATTGTGTAAAGAAAAAATCATCTTGCCAAATTTTACATTATCATTGTTTTTCATTTTATACTTTTTAGTGGGTGTGTTTAGAATGCCATTATTTTAATTTTTTTTTCTTTTTGAAAGTGAATGATGTTTAGCATTTGTTCATAAGCTTATGGTATTAGTCTAGTCAGAGCTGCCAGAACAAAATATTGCAGACTGAAATGGTTTATACAACAGAAAAATTTGGAGTTGTTTGTCCAAAATGGAGGTTGCTGTTTAGTTTCTTCTGAGGCTGTGGACTCCTTGGCTTCTCACTGTACCCTCACTATACCCTTTTTTCTCTCTTTATCTTATGGCTCTTTTCTCTTATGAAGATATCAGTGTTATTTGTTTAGTTACACTCCTACTATCTCATTTAAACTTAGTGACTGGGGACAGAGTGATAGCGCAGTGGTAGGATGTTGGCCTTGCACGAGGCCAACCCAGGTTATATCCTGGTTTGTTTCCTAATGTCCCATGTGATCCCCCGAGCTTGCCAGGAGTGATTTATGAGTACAGAGCCAGGAGTAACCCCTGAGTGCTGCCACCAGGTGTGACCCCTCTAAAAAAAACACCTTAATCACTTATTTAAAGGTCTTGTCTTTTCAGTTTTGTTGAGTAGGGCTTCAGCATGAACTTGGTGAGGAACGCAATTCAGTTTCTATCACTTTTTCAGTTTTATATCTCTTTGATTTGCTGGGTGTCCACTTTAGTTTTTGCAGATTTTGTGAGAGATTTGTATGGAGTTTATGTTGTAAACTGTCTTTAAATAATTAAGCTACATAATGTCTCTTGTTTGTTTTCTAACTACTTTATTTAAATGACTTTTCTTACTGGTATGTATTAAAAGAATGGAAATTTAAAATTTCAATCCAGTGTGATATCTTTATATTTTCCTTTTGTAGCTTATGGTTGTTTTTATCATACGTAAGAAATATTTTTTGTCCCAAGGGTGTTAAACATGTTTCCATAGTCTTACTCTAGAAAGCTTAACTGACTAGCTTTCTTTTGTGTGTGTTTGGGTCCGGGGTGGGGGGATGGAAGGGATGGAGGGGAACTCCTTCACAGTATTTTTGATGCAAGGGGGCCCCCTCCTCTGAATCATTGCCAATCCAGCTGATTCTTCCTGTGGCAAGCCCAAGGATGTGGTGCTGACTGGCCTTGAGGGTGCCAGGGATCACCTAGGCCACACAGGTGGTGCTCAGGAGCCTCAGAGCCTAATCTGGTAGTGCTCTCCCAGAGCCTCCTGGGATACACGCTGTGAAATGTCAGGCATGCACCCTGTATTATTTTTCAACCCTAGCTTTTGTTGTAGTATTTTGAGTTGATTTTAGGTCTGAGTTAAGGTCAAGGTTTATTGCTTTTGCATATGGTTATCCACTTGTTCCAGTACTATTTGTTGAAAAGTTCATCTTTTCCCTATACAGCTGTCTTTGTGCTTTTGTTTAAAATAAACTTGACATAAGAAACAGGAAATGGCCTGCTTGACTATTGTTAACACTATGGGGATTGTGTTAAATACAGAGATCTACGGGGAGAAAATTGCCACTTTAATCACATCACATTTAAATAAAATAATGTCACTTTTAAATTGACATTATAAAGTGAAGTAAAATAATTTCACCTTTAAAGTAAAGTAAAACGACAGAGTACATGCCTTGCATGTGGAAGGTCGAATTTATTCCTTAACCGCAGAACTTCATTGTCCCTCTAACATTATCAGGAGAGACAACTTAGCACTTACAGTGTGGCCCCAAACAAAAAAAAAAAAGTGGGGGCCGGAGTGGTAGCACAGCAGTAGGGCATTTGCCTTGCACACAGTTGACTCGGCACAGATCTCGGTTCGATTCCCAGCATCTCATATGGTCCTCCGAGCCTGCCAGGAGAATTTCTGAGTGAAGAGAGCCAGGAGTACCCCTTACCGCTGCAAAGTGTGACCCCAAAATAAAAGAAAAAAATTGAAAGAAAAGATTAAATTTTAAGTCACTGATTTTTCTTTGCAGTTATCATCTTAAACTTCTCACAGAAATGCTTTTTAGTTCTCAATGTACAATATCTTTTTGTTTTTGTTTTGTTTTGGGGTCACACCCAGCAGCATACAGGATTACTCCTGGCTCTAGGCTCAGAAATCACTCCTGGCAGACTGGGGGAACCATATGGGGTGCCAGGGATTGAACACAGCTTGACCATGTGCAAGGCAAACTTTTTACCTGCTGTGCTATTACATATCTTTTGTTATATGCTTTCTAACATGAAATACAAATAGTTGGAAAATTAGTTTGGCTTTGGTGTTTAAGATCTACCTTTCTATATAGCACTGGATTTGTTTTATATGAGATATTATTTGAGGCTATTAATTTAGTTTTTTGTGCTCTACAAAGATACTTTTTTAAAATTACATTTATTTTTTTTTATTTTGTTTTGTTTTGTTTTGTTTTGTTTTGGAGCCATACCTGGCAGTACTCAGGGCTTACTTCTGACTCTGCACTCAAATCATTTCTGGCAGGGTATAGGGGATCTATATGAGGTTCCACGAGTCAAACCTGGGTTGACTGTGTAAGGCAAAGAATCCTCTACCAGTTGCACTATATTTCCAGTTCTTTATAGTGTATTTTCAAGGAAAAAAATTCCTTTCTTGGCTTGTATTTCTTTGTTCCAGGGTAATAGATATGGTATTTGTTTTGTCAGTACTTTAAGCATTGGGCCTATATTTTTAACCTCTGGTACATAGATATACCTGGTTCATTTGGTTATTTACATGTCTTGGTGAGCCATCTTTTATTGAGAATGAAAAAATATAAAAAACATCGTAAACAATCAAGTGTTTTCCTGTCAAGGACCAGATAAGTATTTTAGGCTTTTCAGGCTATAAGGTCTGTTGTCATTACTGGACTTTTCTGTTGTAAGCAAAAGCTACCTGAGATGTAATTATGTATGTGTTTTTTGTTTTTATATTTTAATAAAACTTTACAAGTACAAGTGACTGGTGGAACAGTTAGGTTGAGGCCTATAATTTGCCAACATCTGGTGTAAGACTTGTAAGAATTTGCCTTTCTTTACTCATATAAGGAAATTCCAAAACATTTATTTGGTAAAGATTTAGCCAAGTATTCATAGTGGCAAACTATCTGTTCTAAGGAAATACATATACATGGCCATTACTTTTAGGGAAATGTTTTTTATTTTATTTTTATTTATTTATTTAGTGGTTTGGGAGGGTCATACCCATTGGTGCTCAGAGGTTACTCCTAGCTCCTCTCAGGAATCACATATAGCTGTGCTTGGAGGACTTAGATGGGATGCTGAGGATAGAACTGGGTGAGCCCCATGTGAGGCAGTGCCTTACCTGCTGTATGATAGCTCCCATCCCTAAACTGTTTTAAAAAGTGCTAACAACTTTACGGGTTTGAAATTTCATTTTACTAGTTGATTAAGCCAGTTGACTATGCTAACAATCAGCTAGCACCCACTATTTTTAAGCTCCCTACCAATTTATTTTTGTACTTTGGTGAGCCATATCTACTGTCATCAGACTAACAACTCAGCTGGTAAACAATGTGGAAAATACAATTACAAGAATGTTATACATTTTCTCAAGCCCCAGTATGTTATCACCTATTTTTAAGAAATTACTAGTTTAGAATGACTTCACTTTGGAGAAGTCAATATTTAGTCTTGAACATGTATGCTTTTCTTCTTCTCTCACATTTTCTAAATAAATTTATTTTAATAAAAAAAAATTTTTGGGGGGGGGTCACACCTGGCTGCACTCGGGTTACTCCTGGCTCTGTACTCATGTCACTCCTGGCAGGCTCAAGGGAACCATATGGGATGCTGGGATTTGAACCAGGGTCTGTCCTATGTAGGCTGCATGCAAGGCAAATGCCTTACCACTATGCTATCGCTCCGACCCTTAATAAAACTTTTTCTTCATCTTGTTCTGCCTCACAAATTGGAGGAGAAATAATGGAGGGTACCAAGACCAAGCAGTTGTATGAACATCTGAGTAGAAATAAAAAATGATCAGACTTAAACACCAAATCCAAAGCCAACGACAACAGAATCGGCACCCAATCAATCTACAACAAGCTAGACACAGGGGACCACTTATACTAGCAGCCTGGGGGTCAAAGGAGGAGGATATGGGATGTATGCTGGGAACAGGGGTGGAGGGAGGACAACATTGGTGGTAGGAATGCCCCTGATTCAATGTCACTATGTATCTAAAATATTACTGTGAAAGATTTGTAATCCACTGTGGTCAAAATAAAAAACACTAAAAAAAAATAAACATACACACAATCTTAGAAAAACTTACCAGACTTGGGATCATAAATATAAAGATTTTTCTAATTCTCAGAAAAAAATAAAACTTTTTCTTTACTAAAAAAGGAAATAAATAGCTAGTTAACATATTACTTTATATTTTAAAATCAGTTGTGTGAGAATAATTTCATGCAAGAATAATTCATGTAGTTTAATTAAAATTCCTCTACTTTTATTTAAGAAAAGAAAAGAAAGGGAACAAAAAATTAATAAAGAAATGGAGGAAAAAGCAGCAGAAGAACTGAAGAAAGAACATTTACAGGAAAAAGCAAAAGAGAAATATCAAGAATGGTTAAAGAAAAAAAATGCTGAAGAATGTGAAAAGAAGAAGAAAGAAAAGGTTATTTTTATTAATATACTGATTTTCCTTAGAGTACATGATATGCTTTTGTAGTTTTATCAAATTAAGATATTACGCATTGATTTTTTTCAAGCAAGTACAGAATTTTTTAATTAAAATGATTTTTTAAGTATTAGGAAATTGTTTTTTACTATTATAAGCTACTTTTTTAAATCAACAAATTGCATATTTTTTCACTTGTGTTATCTCCTTTTGGTTAGAAGTAGATAACTCTTCCTCTGCTATGCTCATTGTATTTAATTTTTCTCATATCATAAAACTATAATTCAGTATTTATGATGAGTAAGTCACTGGGATAGGAAACAGGAGAATGATTAGAACCCGAATGACATTTTTAGCTGTATTTTGTCTTCTCATTTTAAGGAAAAAGAAAAACAACGGCAAGCTGAATTACAAGAAAAGAAGGAAATAGCAGAAAAAAAATTCAAGGAATGGTTGGAAAATGCGAAGCATAAACCTCGTCCTGTTGCAAAGAGCTATGGTTATGCAAATGGAAAGCTCACAGGTTTGTTTTCTTGTTATGAAGTAGTTTACACAAATACAGTTTGAAGAGCCAGTATTATGTATTATAATTCTTTTTGACAGAAATGTTCTAAAACCATATTTTTAATTTTATAGCGTATTAGATTATATAACATGCTCTTCCTATGGAAATAGTGAAGTTTTAATTTTAATTTATTTATTTTGTTTTTTGGGGGGCTACATCCAATGGTACTCAGGGGTTACTTCTGTCTCTAAGCTCAGAAATCGCTCTGGGCAGGCTTGGGGGACCTTAGGTAATACTGGGGATAGAACCCAGGTCCGTCCCGGGTCAGCCGCATTCAAGACAAATGCCCTAACACTGTGCTATTGTTCCAGCCCATTTTTCAAAAATCTTTTTTGGGGGGCGGGGGCACACCTGTTTGACGCTCAGGGGTTACTCCTGGCTATGTGCTCAGAAATCGCTCCTGGCTTGGGGGGACCATATGGGACGCCAGGGGATCGAACCAGGTCCTTTCTTGGCTAACGCTTGCAAGGCAGACACCTTACCTCTAGCACCACCTTCCCGGCCCCTTTCAAAAATCTTTTATTAATATATTTAAAGATCATGATTACAAGATGTTTATAATTGGGTTTTAGTCATATAGAAGTATACCCCCCCTTCACCAGTACACCATTCCCAACCCCCTCATGTGTCCCTTCCCATTCCAAAAAAGGCAAAGTAATAATTTTTAATATTAAGATATGTAGAAAACCTTTTTTACTTTTCTTAGCTAATAAAAGTTTAGTCATAATATACTTAAGGGGTCCTTTTTTTCTCTTCTAACTGTCTCTAAGGCAGGGCTTCAGTGTCTTCGGCACATTCTTTTGGCAGGATAGGATACTAGACAGCACATGAATCAGACAGCACAAAACCGGTTGGCCTTTAGGCTTGGTCTGATTATAAATGGCAATGCAAGTTTTCCTTTGTGCCTCACGTTGGAAGCTCATACCTTGCTGACAGCTGCCTTCACTTGTTTAAGTGATTTATTATTAAAAATACTCCTATTCTGTTTTGTTCACACAATAGAACATATTCCAGACTTTGTTTTGACCATCTTGGTGAAGTGCCTGTTGACATATCTATGTAGTCAAAGTGGGTTGCCAAAGCTGAATGACACATTCCTGCTGTCAGGATTTCACCTCTTGAACGTGTTATGGAGGTCATCCATTATTGCTACTGATCATGAGCTGCTCCTTGTTTTTTCTTTCTTATTTGAAAAAAGGGGTCATTAGCTGAGGATATAACCATTGACTAGTGTTTTTTTTTTAAAGCAAACTAATAAGTAAAATATTTTAATATGTAACATAATAAAATATTACATACTACAAAAATTATATAATAAAATACATAAAAATGTTTGTGTATATACATATATATTTGTAAAAGTAGTTTTTGGACTTAGGGTATAGATTGAAGGCTGAATGAAGCCTTATGTTTTACATCAGAGACCCTAGGTTCATTCTCTATGCTGTTCTATGGCCCTTGAAAAGCAAACTGGCTTGTTTGTTGACCTAGTATCATTGGGGGTGACCCTTGGGATTTCAGAACATTGTTTGGGGTGCCCTACCCTCTCTAAAAAAATGAAATGTTTTCTTGATACTTGTAAACATTCTAGTGCTCTTAGCTTTATTAGTTTGCAGTTAATAATGTGATTACAAAGCAAACAAGTGTACTATACCACCATGATCAAAGAGCCTCACTAATATCCTTGTCACTTTAGTCTACCTTTCTTAATCTCCTTTGCCCCATGGTTTGGTATTATCAGTTGTATGCTGAAGTTCAAGAAATCAATATTAGATATTGGCAAATCCCTTGACTTGTTTCTTTTTGAATATATGAGTGAGATAATGCAGTGTTCTTCCATCTCCATCTAACTATTTTATTAATATCTGTTTGCATTGTAGCAAAAGGCAAGATTTTGGCCTTTCTCATAGACAGTGATAGCTTATTTTATCTTATAGTCTATAACTTCTTTAAAAGTTCATCTGTTGGTAGAAATTTCTATTGTTTTCATATTGTGGCTATTATACACAGTACTATAATGGTATAGATGTTCATATATATTTTTTAAGTTAATATTTGGTCTTATCTAAACAACATTCCAACCAACAGTTAATGAGGGTTTTCTCTTTCATTGCATCCTCACTAATTCTGTTTCCATTCTTTTTGATATTTGTCATTCTCACTGCTGGGAGGTAGTGTCTTTTTTTGTGTGTTTGTTTGTTTAGTTCTTGGGCCACACCCAGTGACACTCAGGGGTAATTCATAGCTCTTTGCTTAGAAATCAATACTGGCAGGCTCGGGGACCATATGCAGGGGATCAAACTCTGTATGCTATTGCTCTGGCCCTGTAGTGGCTTATTTTAATTTGCATTTACCTATATGATAAATATTTTATTATATGTTCAGATGATTAGTAAGCTATCACTTTATTTTCTTTGAGGAAGTTTTCCATTTTTTTGATGGAATGACTTTTATTTAGTCATGGATATTTGCTTTTTGTCAGATGTATACTGTGCAAATTTTTCCCCCACTTAATTGGGTGGGGTTTTCTTTGTTTTTGTTTCTTAACACCACATCTGGGGATACTCCCAGGATTTTTGCTCAGGTCCCTCTCCCAGTGGTGCTCTGAAAAATATGTAGTACTAGAGATTGAATTTCAGTCTCCTCACTTGCAAAACATGACCTTAGCCCATTGATCTCCAATCAGTCTCTCTGCTCTTAGGGTGTTTTTTTAATTTTATACTATTAACTTACTATTTTTGTCCAGATCATCTTTACAGATTATGAAGTTTGGTGCTTGAGAGATAGATAATACAGTGTGCAAGGTACTTGCCTTATTTGCAGCCAACCTGAGTTCAATCTCTGGCATCCCTTATGGTCTCCTGAGCCTACCTGGAGTGATTGCTGTGTACAAAGCAAGAAGAAACCCCTGAGATCATTGGGTATAGCCCCCCAAAACAAAACTAACTAAAAGCAAATTATGAAGTAAATGAATTACCTATAGTTGCAAGGAAAATTGGGGTTTGATTTGTAAAATGTTTCTTCAAGATTAAGTGTCAGACATTACAACTATTTAAATATTTCATTTACATCTCAGTAGGATAGAACTCTATAATTAGTTATTAAAATCACAGTGACATGAAATTTTATTAGAGTGACAGTAATTTAGAACTTCACTGATATATATATATATTTTTTTTCTATAAAGCTTAGTGTCAGACTACGGGAAAATAGTATACATTTAGTTTCAAATAATTATGAGAATTACTTTATTTAAGAGTTCTAAAATTGGGGCTGGAGAGATAGCATGGAGGTAAGGCGTTTGCCTTTCATGCAAGAGGTCATCGGTTCGAATCCCAGCGTCCCATATGGTCCCCCGTGCCTGCCAGGAGCAATTTCTGAGCATGGAGCCAGGAGTAACCCCTGAGCACTGCCGGGTGTGACCCAAAAACCACAAAAAAAAAAAAAAAAAGAGTTCTAAAATTAATTAAAATTTGTATGTAATTTGCTTATATATTAAAGCATTAACATTCATTTATTGGTATAGAATTATTGGTATAATGGTATAGAATTACCATTTATATATTAATATTTACTCTAGTATTTATTGTGTTTGTAAAGTCAGTTGATACAAATATGAGTTAAAGTTTGGTTTTGAAAGCACCAAATTGATTTATTTATAGTTTTCTTTGATTTCAAGGATTTTTTTTTCTTGTTTTATTTTTTTTACTAATTTCAGGTTTTTACAGTGGAAATTCATACCCAGAACCTGCCTTTTATAATCCAATTCCCTGGAAACCAATTCATATGCCTCCTCCCAAAGAAGCTAAAGATCTATCAGGGAAGAAGACAAAACGCCCTATGATAAGTCAGCCAAACAGGTCATCACCTTTGGTAATTCACAAAGCCAGAAGCAATCTTTGCATTGGAAATTTGTGCAGAATACAAAGATAGTACCAAGAGAGTGGAAAGTTGCATGCTTTTCATTTTAAAAATCAGAAGTACTTATTTACTACTCACTCAGTAATTTAACATGTGATGTAATTAGTGACTTCAAATTTTGCATTTGTGTATGGAGTCTTCATACTAAAGTGAGGAACATATATTTTTTTATTTTTATAAATGTTTCAGCATTGATTTTGGCATATTGTTTTATAGAATAAGTAGCTGAATAATAATTGTATTCTATTTAACTTGTCTTAAAATTTACTGTAAAACCAATAAAACTTAAGTTTTTCCTATGTTCTTTCATACTGTTTATTTTTTATGTTTCTAGAATTTAAGGTTTAAATTAAATTGTTTACTTCTAAGCTGTGAAATAACTTTTAGAAAATCCTACAAAAGTTAAAAATTCTACAGTAATGAAAATATGTCTTAATGATATTTGGTGTACTTTTTAATGTAAATAACTAGCTGCATATATATTTTATAATAAAAAGAAAGGTTGAGATTTTGTTTTTAAGCCATACTCAGTAGTGTTCAATGCTCAGGAGTAACTGTTGGCAAAACTTGGGTACCACCGGGTGTCAAAGATTGAACCCAGACTTCCTACATGCAAAGCCTGTTGAGTATCTCTTGGCCTGAAGGTTGAGGTGTTTGAAAAAAAAAGTTTATTTGTCATTGAGATAACAGTTATTTGCATCATTGTATATATTTTAATGGACTATCTTTTAAGAAAAAAAAATCCACCTCTTCAAAAGTAAAATGTAACACTATACCCAATGCCAAATTGCCAGTATTTCTACATCCTAGTCTTTTGAATCCCTGCCTCCAATTGTGCCCACTATGTAGTAACTGTTTTCTGTCAAGCAACCTCAGCATTGTGGTATTAACAAATTTTTTTGTGTTCTGCACCTCAAGTTAATATGTAGTAATTTTGAAATACTAATAAAATGTTATAGCTTGCTATTATAAAGTCATATATTAGCTCTAAATAGGTTGCCAAAATGATGTTATCAGGGCATTATTACTATTATATTATTGTTATCATTTAGGTTGGGCATCATACCTGGTGGTGTTCAGGTGATAACTAATTCAGTGTTCAGGCATTTCTTTTGGCCATGCACTGCCAGAATGGTATTAGGTCTTTTACATACAAATTATGCACTCTAGCCCTCTGAGTTATTCATTTGGAATCCCATTATTGCATTATTTAAAATACCAAGTGTTGGGGCTGGAGTGGTGGCGCTAGAGGTAAGGTGCTGCCTTGCAAGTGCTAGACTAGGACGGACCGCGGTTCAATCCCCCAGCATCCCATATGGTCTCCCAAGCCAGGAGTGATTTCTGAGCACATGCCAGGATTAACCCCTGATCGTCAAACAGGTATGACCCCCCCCAAAAAAAAAAAACTTATTTGGAAAGGTTGGTATCACAGGTCTTTTTTAAATAAATATAAGTTAAGTAGTCTGAAAAATTACTAAACTAATGCTCTGTTATTCTCAATAATGTTTAAGTCTTGTGTTTATTTTTTAGGGGTTGGTCAAGAAATGAAAATTTGTTGTGGTAATATGAAGTTCAGTTAGTTCATTTAAACATGACAGCAATTCTATATTGCCCCTTAATTGTGAGGAGAAACTAGAGGATACTCCACACCAGCCTGACTTCAATGTAGGATGTGCATATTCCAGGATCTTTAATACAGAAACCTGATGCCAACAATAGGACTGCCTGAAAAATAAAACTGTATTGGCACTACAGACAATAACTTGAATTGAATAAATTAGTTTGCCTGGAGCCTAGAGTTGGTCTTATGCCAGGAAACTTCAGGGATAGGGATCTCCTTGTATTTAGATCAAGGCTTTTCCTTTCCACGTCCCACCATGTTTTGGTGGGCCTATGCAAACAATATTTGCCACTCTAACACCGTTTTTACTGTGCCCTTTTGACTAACCCTTAAAAAAAAACCTCTTAAACTTTTGATATTAACTTAAACTAATATGTATGCGCATGAACATATAAAAAATACTATGCCTTCAATGTTTAAGGAGTCACATAAATCTCATGGCTTTAGGTTGCTTTGTGTACTGCTAAGAAATGTTATAATGTACTACAATCTAGGGACTTGTGGACAAAGTAATTGTACATGGGTTCTGTCTTATTTTTCTTAATGTTCTTTTACTGTAAGTTCAATATCTAGGCATCAGCAAGGGGATTTCTTCTGAGAACTCTGTTTATGGGCGATTGTCCTTTCACTATAACTTTACTTTGTCCTCTTTGCATCATTTTTCTCATAATTAAAAATTTAAAAAAAAGTGACAGCAAATTAAAAAGAAATTTATGGTTCTGTTTTTCCAAGTTTCAGGAATAAACCTGTGGGATCTTGAAGAATACAAGGAAACAGGAGTAGGATATTTAGAAGATGTTTGTATTATCAAAATAGTTCTTACAAATTTTATTTCTAAGCAGAAAAGAGTTTAGAAAGAATGAGTAGTATTTATTGGTCAAAACATTTTTGCAGTTTGATCTAACCACCCTCTGAACCCTAGATACAAAAAAAAAGTCTAGGTGATTAATCAATGAAAAATCGCAATGTAGATATGATGTAGATTTTGCTAGAACCACAATAAATTGTAGACAAAATCATATTGTACACAATGACTAAATTCCTGGGGATTTTAGATATAGTTGTTATATCTAAAAGCCTTCAATTTTGCATTGTAGGTGAATTCATTGGGGAAGTATGATTCTATAACCATAATCCTATCATGATTATTAGTTTAATTAGTAACAATTAATTTAGTCGATATCAATTGAATATTTACTTTCACAGATGCTTCTCATGTCAATTTATACAAAAATAATTAACTTAGCAAGTATTTACCAACGTGCTCAGGAAAACAGTTATTAGGATGTGGAATACATGGTTTAAATCAGTTTTGCTTACATCATTAAGGGATAGTTTGGGAAGCAATCAAATGCTCCAAGGAAGTAGCATTAAAGCTAGTGAAAGTAAATTAGAAATAATTTAGATGGATATGAGATCAGCCACATTCATGGACATGTAATGATCAGTAGCTGGGAGAGTGGTAGAGGTTAGAGTGTAAAGACTTTGCTTCTGAATTTTATTTGATCTTGTAGACTCGTGCTTAGTTACTCTCCAACAGAGTAATTGCAGTTGAGGACTGAATCAGTGAGCTGTTAGATGAGATGCATAACAACTCCATACAATAGAAGAGGTTGGAAAAGAGCAGTAAAGCAAACAATTAGACAATGGAAAAATCCCTCCAAGAATGTGAACAGATGAAAATAGAAGTCTTTGATTAACTCAATAGAAACAAGGATCATTGGATTCCCAGAGACCCAGAAAGAGAATCCCATGAAGAATCAATAGTCAAGGATATCATTTGCAGAGAAACTCCCTGAACTAATTACTGCAAGCAACCAAATCTTGCATGCCCTAAAAGTATGCTAAAAGAGATCTGAAGTAAAGTACCCAAGACACATCCAAATCACAATGATGAATCCCACAGATAGGGATGGAATATTGAAAGTAGAAAGATCAAGAGGGAAATTACTTTCAACAGCACATCTAAAGATTTACAGTAGTGGTGGGATATAGTGACAAAACTCAACAAAATGAATGCTTCACCTAGAGTACTTCACCTAGCCAGACTCACATTCAGGTTTGAAAGAAGTATATAAAGATTCACGGATAAAATACAGCTCAGAAAACTTACAGACTCAAAACCATCCTCAAAGACAATCTGAAAGGTCTACTTTAAGACAAGACAGACCAAAAGACACACCAAACTCCTACACAAAGATAACACTAAATCCTATGACAGTTATCTCTCTCAACATCAATGGACTAAATCAGTGGTTCTCAAATAGTGGGGCATGCCCCCGGTGGGGGCACAAGGCTCCATAAAGGGAGGCGTGTTTGATCTTGGCAAACACTGTCATAACAAGCTAGGCCCGTAGTTATGTCTCTGTATGTCTCTGGAGCTGAAAGTTGCTGTGTCCTGCTTCAAACCCCACTTCGAAAAGCTATACATTGCAAAATGTGCTCACTGTAGCCATTAATCCAGACATCACCTCTGATTAAAAAATTAGCTCAAATTATATATTTTTGTTTCGCAGGTCAAAGTTTTTTTTTTTAAATAAAGATACTATTTACAGTTGCACGAAATATGTTTTCTTCCTTGGGGGGCATGATAGAAAATAATTGAGAAGTACTGGACTAAATGCACCAGTTAAGAGACACAGAGTAGGAAAATGTATCAAAAATCTGAATCCAACATTCTGCTGCCTACAAGAAACACACCTGAATAGTCAGAACAAGCAGAGATTGAAAATCAGGTTGGAGGAGGACAATCATCCAAGTAAACGACTTCCTTTAAAAAGCTGGAGTGGCCATATTAATATTGGAGGACACAAACTTTAGACTTAAAAAAGTTATAAGGTACAGAGATGGACATTTCATAATAATCAAGGGATATGTATGTACAACAGGAAAAAATTACACTCCTAAACATACATGCACCCAATGGGGGACCAGCAAAATATTTAATACAATTGTTGGCAAATCTGAAAGAAGACATCAATAGAAACACAAGAATAATAGGAGAACACAGTAGTGCCCTGTTACCCTTTGATAGGTCAATCAGAATGGAACCTAACAATACTAGCTATAAAAGGAGAAATGGAAGAAACTGCCCTAGTAGAACTATAGAGGGCTCTCTACCCCCAGAAAACTGGTTATACATTCTCCAATGTACAGGGATCACTCTCCAGGAAAGACAACATACTGGCCCAAAAGATATACCTCCATAAAAATCAAGAGGATAGATACTGTACAAATTACCTTCTTAGACCATAATGCACTGAAGTTTGAAGTGAATTACAGACACAGAGGAAAAAATTTAACACCTGAAATTGAACAGCTCACTACTGAATAATCAGTGGGTCAGAGATGAAATCAAAAGATGCCTGGAAACAAATGTGAATGAAGACACAAATTACCAGAATATGTGGAACACAACAAAAGCAGTACTAAAAGGAAAATTTATAGCTTTACAAGAACACATTAGGAAGGAAGAAGGGGCCTGCATAAATAATGACAGATCTTATAAAATTAAAAAGTGTTGAACAAAATGAACTAAAAATAGGTAGACAGGAATAACAAAGCTTAGAGCAGAAATTAATGAAGTGTAAATACAAACAATACAAAAGATCAGTGAAAGCAAAAGGTAATTCTTGAAAAAATCAACAAGATCGATAGTAAAACTCACAAAAGAAAGGGAGAGAAAGAAACTTAATAAACTGGATTAGAAATGAAAAGGGGAAGATCATTACAGATACTATAGAAATTCAAAGGGTAATCAGAGAGTACTTTGAGAAACTCTGCCACAAAACAAGAAAACCTGGAAGAAATTGATAAATTCATAACTCTTACAATCTTCCAGTTAAATGAGGATGACTGAGCATATCTAAACAAACCCATTATTATTGAGGAAATTAAAATGATAATCAAAAGTCTTCCCAAAAACAAAAGCCTAGGTCCAGATAGATTCACTAATGAATTCTTTCGACATTTCAAGAGGACCTACTACCAATACTTTTTAGGCTCTTCCAGGAAATTGAAACAGAAACACTACCAAATAGTTTTTATGAAGTTATCACACTGATACCAAAAGTAGAGCTACTGCAGAAAAAGAAAACTACAGACCAGTATTCCTTATGTACACAGATGCAAAGATCCTCAACAAATTCCTAGCAAATAGGATCCAACACCTCATCAAGAAGGTCATACATCATGACCAAGTAGATTTCACACTAGAGATGCAAGTATGATTTAACATAATATATGTTGATTGATGATTAAACTCCATGATAAAAAACTTAAGATGGGAATGAAAGGAACTTTTCTCAATATAGTCATTAACATTTGTCACAAGTCAATGGCAAATATTGTACTCAATGGAGATAAACTAAAAGCCTTTCCTCTAAAATCTGGCACAAGACAAGCCTGCCCACTCACCACTCTATTCAACATGGTACTGAAATACTTGATTTAGCAATTAGGGAAACAAAAGATATCAAGGGCATTATCCATTCTTTATCAAAACTCTCAGCAAGATGGGAATAAAAGGAACCTTTCTCAATAGAGTTAAGGCCATCTACCAAAATTCAATGGCAAATATTATCCTCAATGGAGAAAAAATTAAAGCCTTCCCTCTAAATTCTGGTACAAGGCAAGGCTGTCCTTTCTCACCACTCCTATTCAACATAGTACTGGAAGTACTTGCTATAGCGATTAGGCAAGAAAAAGATATCAAGGGAATCCAGATAGGAAAGGAAGAAGTCAAGCTCTCACTGTTTGCAGATGACATGATATTCTACTTAGATAACCCTAAAAACTACCAAAAACCTTCTAGAAATAATAGATTCATATAGCAATGTGTCAGGTCACAAAATTAACACACAAGAATCAATGGTCTTTTTAAACACCAATAATGACAGGGAAGAAATAGACATTAAGAAAACAACTGCCATGCTCGCTTCAGCAGCACATATACTAAAATTGGAAAGATACAGAGAAGAAAACAACTCCATTCACATTAGTGCCACACAAACTCAAATATCTTGGAGTCAACCTGACTAAAGATGTGAAGGATCTATACAAAGAAAACTATAAAACACTGCTCCAAGAAATAAGAGAGGACATACAGAAATGGAAACACATATCCTGCTCATGGATTGGCAGGATCAACATCATTAAAATGGCAATACTTCCAAAAGCATTTTACAGATTTAATGCGATTCCTCTAAAGATACCATGACATTCTTCAAAGAAGTGTATCAAACACTTCTGATATTCATTTGGAACAATAAACACCCTCGAATAGCTAAAGCACTCCTTGGGAAAAGGACTATGGGAGGCATTACTTTCCCCAATTTTAAGCTGTACTACAAAGTTGTCAAAACAACATGGTATTGGAATAAAGACAGATGCTCAGATCAGTGAAATAGGCTTGAGTACTCAGAGAATGTTTACCAGACATACAACCACCTAGTTTTTGATAAAGGAGCAAGAAATCCTAAATGGAGTAAGGAAAGCCTCTTCAACAAGTGGTGTTGGCGCAACTGGTTAGCCACTTGCAAAAAAGCAAACTCAGACCCCAGCTAATACTATGTATGAAGGTAAAATCCAAATTGATTAAAGACCTTGATATCAGTACTGAAACTATAAGGTATATAGAACAACACGTAGGTAAAACACTTCATGACATTGAGACTAAAGGCATCTTTAAGGAGGAAACAGCACTCTCCAAACAAGTGGAAACAGAGATAAACAGATGGGACTATATTAAGCTGAGAAGCTTCTGCATCTCAAAGGAGATAGTGCCCAGAATACAAAAGTCACTAAGTGGGAGAAATTATTCACCCAATACCCATCAGATAAAGGACTAATATCCAAAATATACAAGGTACTGACAGAACTTTACAAGAAAAAAAACATCTAACCCCATCTAAAAATGGGGATAAGAAATGAACAGACTCTTTGTAAAAGAAGAAATGCAAATGGCCAAAAGGCACATGAAAAGATGCTCCACATCACTAAATGTCAGGGAGATGCAAATCAAAACAACTATGAGGTACCACATCACACCACAGAGATTGACACATATCACAAAGAATGAGAATAAGCAGTGCTGGCAGGGATGTGGAGAGAGAGGTACTCTTTATCACTGCTGATGGGAATGCCATCTAGTCCAACCTTTATGGAAAGCAATATGGAGATTCCTTCAAAAATTGGAAATTGAGCTCCCATATGATCCAGCTATACAACTCCTAAGGATATACTCAAGGAACACAAAAATACAACACAAAAATCCCTTCCTCACACCTATATTCATTGCAGCACTATTTACAATAGCCAGACTCTGGAAACAACCAAGATGCCCTTCAACGGATGAGTGGCTAAAGAAACTGTGGTACATACACAATGGAAAATTATGCAGCATTTAAGAGAGAGATGAAGTCATGAAATTTTCCTATTCATGGATGTACGTGGAATCTATTATGCTGAGTGAAATAAATCAGAGGGAGAGAGTTAGACACAGAATAGTCTCAATAATCTATGGGTTTTAAGAAAAAAATGAAAGACCTTTTTGCAATAATTCTCAGAGACAAAAGAGATGAGGGCTGGAAGGTGAAGCTCACTTCAATGAAGCTCACCACAAAGAGTGATGAGTGCAGTTAGAGAAATAACTACATTGAGAACTCTCCTAACAATGTGAATGAATGAGGGAAGTAGAAAGCCTGTCTCGATTACAGGTGTGGGTGGGGTGGGTAGGAGGAAGATTTGGAACATTGGTCATGAGAATGTAGCAGTGGTAAAGGGGGGTGCTCTTTATATGACTGAAATCATATATAACTACAATCATATTTGTAATCACAGTGTTTAAATAAAGATAATTTAAAAATAAATTTAAGAAAAGATATCAAGGGCATTGAGATAGGAAAGGAAGAAGTCAAGCCCTCACTGTTTGCAGATGACATTCCACTATATTTAGAAAACCCTAAAGACTACTCAAAAGCTTCTAGAAATAATTGACTCATCTAGCAGAGTGGTATACTACAAATTATGCAAAAATCAATGGCCTCCTTATACACAAATTATAGATAAGAAATGGACATTAAAAATAACAATCCCATTTACATTAATGCCCAAAACTCAAATATCTTGGAGTCAATAATTAAAGAGTTGAAGTACTTATACAAAGAAAACTACAAAACCTTCCTTTAAGAAATAAAACAGGAGACAAGTAAATGGAGATACATAACCTTTTCATGGATTGGGAAGATAAACATCATTAAAATGGCAATACTTTTGAAAGCCTTGTATAGATTTAATGCAATTCCTCTAAGGATACCCATGATATTCTTCAAAGAAGTGAACCTAACACTCCTAAAATTCTTTTAGAATGATAAACACCCATGAAGAGCTAAAGCAATCCTTAGGAAAAGAAGATGTGAGGCATCACTTTACCCAACTTTAAAATGTATTACAAAGCAATAGTCATTAAAACTGCATGGTATTGGAATAAAGACAGACCCTCAGATCAGTGGAACAGATTTGAGTATTCAGAGAATGTTTTCCAGACATACAATCAATTAATCTTTGATTAAGGGGCAGGAAACAGAAAATGAAGCAAGAAAAGCCTCTTCAACAAGTGTTGCTGGTACTGCTGGTCAGCCACATGCAAAAAAGTGAACTTGGACCTCCATTTAACACTATGCACAACGATCAACTACAAATGGATTAAAGACCTTGATATCAGACCCGCAACCATAAAATATATAGAACAACAGGTACCATCTCATACAATAGAGATTGGCACACATCACAAAGAATAAGAACAATCAGTATTAGTGGGGATGTGGGAATATAGGAACTTTCATTCAATGCTAGTGAGAATGCCGATTAGTCCAGCCACTCTAGAAAACAATATGGAAATTCCTCAAGAAACTGGAAATTGAGCTACCATATGATCCAGCTATACCACTTCTAGGGATATAACCTAGGAACACAAAATACAATACAAAAATACCTTCTGCACAAGTATATTCATTGCAGCACTATTTACAATAGCCAGAATCTGGAAACAACCCAGATGCCTGACAACAGATGGAAGAAACTGTGATAAATATACCCAATGGAATACTATGCAGCCATCAGGAAAAATGAAGTCATGGAATTTTTATATACATATATATGGACATGGGAACTATTATCCTGAGTAAAATAAGTCAGAGGGAGAGATAAACACAGAATAGTCTCACTCATCTGTGGGATTTAAGAAAAATAACAATATGTTAATAGTACGCAGAGACAATACTGATAAGGGCTGGAAGGACCGGTCCACAGTATGAAGCTTACCACTAAGAGTGGTGAGTTCAGTTAGAGAAATAACTACTGAGAACTATAATGACAAATAGTAAGATTAATAGAATGCCTGTCTCGAATACAGGCAGGGGTTGGGGGGTAAGGGAGATGGAGCATTGGTGATGTGAAGGTTAAAGGGGTTAACATTGGTGCATTGGTTAAAGGGGGTGTTATTTTTATGATTGAAACCCAATTACAAACATGTTTGTAATGTGGTACTTAAATAAATATTAAAAAGAGAAAAATAAAAAAGATAGCTCTTTAACTTCCATAACTACTTACAGTAACTGGCACTGCTTTAAAATCTCCAGATAATCTTCTAATGTCAATGTATTCATGATTTTATACAAAGACCAACAAATATTATTGAACTGAATCTGTTTTGAGTCTTGGCCTTCCTCCCTCTATCTCCTTTCCTTCTCTCCTTTCCTCACTATTTCTCCATTCTTTCTTCCTCTCTACCCATTTCCTTCTTCCTTCCCTTTTCCTTCTTCCTTCTTTCCTTCCTTCTTTCCCTTTCTTTTTTTGCTTTTTCTTTCCTTCCCTTCCTTCCTTCCTCCCTCCCATTTCCTTCTCTCCTTCCATTCTCCCATTCATTTTCTTTCCTCCTGGCTTTATCCCATTCATTTCCTTCCTTTCTCCCCTTCCTTCCTTTTCCCCCTTCCTTCCTCCCCTTCCTTTCTCCCCTTCCTTCCTTCCTTCCCTTTCTCCCCTTCCTTCCTTTCTCCCCTTCCTTCCTTCCCTTCCTTTCTTCCTTCCCTTCCTTCCTTCCCTTCCTTTCTCCCCTTCCTTCCCTTTCTCCCCTTCCTTCCTTTCTCCCCTTCCTTCCTTCCTTCCTTCCTTCCTTCCTTCCTTCCTTCCTTCCCTTCCTTCCCTTCCTTCCTTCCTTCCCTTCCTTCCTTCCTTTCCTTCTCTTCCTTCCTTCCTTCCTTCCTTTCCTTCTCTTCCTTCCTTCCTTCCCTTTCTTCCTTCCTTCCTTCCTTCCTTCCTTCCTTCCTTTCCTTCTCTTCCTTCCTTCCTTCTTTCCTTCCTTCCTTCCTTCCTTCCTTCCTTCCTTCCTTCCTTCCCTCCCTTCCTTCCTTCCTTCTTTCCTTCCTTCCTTCCTTCCTTCCTTCCTTCCTTCCCTTCCTTCCTTCCTTCTTTCCTTCCTTCCTTCCTTCCTTCCTTCCTTCCTTCCTTCCTTCCTTCCTTCCTTCCTTCCTTCCTTCCTTCCTTCCTTTCTTCTTTCCTAAGATTATACAAAGAGACTAGACAAGACTGACTAAATACCCTAAGATGAAAATAAATTCAATACATTTCAAAAATAGACCTCTTTGGCTGGAGGTAATATTGGATTCAAGCAGACCAGATCATATATAGTCTTGAATTGACTTGTTTAAAATTTATTCTACAGTAATTTAAACTGTATTACAAAATTGGAAGGTTTTATACAGGGAATTGATATGATTTGGTTTAGACTTTGAGATCACTCTGGCCATGTGACAAAATTGGCCTGTAGGGACCAAAGATAGCAAATAGAGAGACACATTGGGAGAATTTCACAATATCTAGAAAAGTAATCATGATAGATCAGGTTAACGTGGTATAAGAAACATAGTAATATGTAGAAATAGGCTTGAATTATATTTTGGAATGGCACACAAAGCCATTAATATTTGGGTATCAGATTGAGGGAAAAGAAAAAAACAGAAACAGCTTCTTAGTTTTTAGACCTGATTGGCTGGGTGAATGATAGCTATAACAGAAATCAGACATATTGGAGCAGGTGTCTGAATGGGATGGCTTAGGGGTCATTAAGGATGCTTCCTTAGTTATATTTGTATTACCAATTCAATAACCTATTGGAGGTGGCAGTTAGGCATCTCTGATGTTTGGGGAAACTGAAGACAGAAAGTTGAAAAACATCTCCATATAATTGATATTTAAAAGTATGGGACTGGCATAGTAAAAATAAGGCATTGAACATTCTAGAATTTATATTAAGTAGCAGCAAAGATCTGAGATGGAACTACTAGTGAAGTAAAAAGAAACCCATTAAGTTATGTGTCACAGAAGCCACAAATAGATGTGTTGGAAGTAGATCATTGTCAATTCCCACATACTTAAGAGAAATAATAGCAAGAAGAGCTCTTTATTATTAAAGCTGGTGCAAGTACCCAGGTGTAAAATTCTGAAAAATTAATGGCCTACCACATTCAGTTTAGGAAAATTGTTTTTAATCTCTACTCTGTATGTGTAGGAGTTTGTAAAGCGTTGCTCTAATATATGCTCTAAACCTTCATTGAGAGCCTATGAGAATTCATTTTATCATCTACATTTTATAATTGAACAGGTGCAAAGAATTCTGTTTCTTTAACTAGTAAGTCAAATAACAGATTTGAACCTTTTAAAGAGATCAAGGCAAAGCTTAATAACTATAATTTGTTTCCCTCCTATATAATAGATGGTAAGAAAAACTTGTGTGAAACTTCAATCAATGTAGACTCAAGAGAAGGGAATGAGAAAGAAGAGTTTATTCCTGAAGACAACGCTTGAGAGAGGATAAATAGGAAAGTGAGTTAGAATGGAACATTAAGGCCAAGGACATCTGTTTGTTTTAAGATAGTTGGCATTGGGGCCTGCGAGGTGGCGCTAGAGGTAAGGTGTATGCCTTGCAAGCGCTAACCAAGGAAAGGATCACGGTTCTATCCCCTGGCGTCCTATATGGTCCCCCCAAACCAGGGGCAATTTCTGAGTGCATAGCCAGGAGTAAACCCTGAGCATCAAATGGTAGTGGCCCAAAAAAAAAGAAAAGAGGTAGTTGGCATTAACACATATGACTGCTGATGGTGATTCAGATGAAAGAGGGGACTTGAGAATTTAGGAGAGATCCAGGAGATTTTAGAAGTGTGATTCTATTTTGTTTGTTTTTATTTTGGGGCCACCACAAGGAGTGTTCAGGGCTTGTGCCTGGAAGTTCTCAGGAGACCCATATGGGTTGGCAAGGATTGAACCTAGGTTGGCTGCATGCAAAGCAAACACTCTTGCCTCTGAGCTATCTCTGTTGTCCCTAATTTATAATTATTCGCAATTTTTTAGATTTTTAAAAATAACACTGTTGTAAATTACCTTAAGCACACATACAAGTTTGTTCTTAACAGAGTTGTTTTTCTTTCTACAGTTCCAAACTGTTAGTGAATTTTAGTCAGACAATGTCCAGCAGCCTTCACCAGTGTACATTGCCACTACCAATGTCCCTCCCACCCTCCCCACTGCCCTCTTAGCTGCCTGCTTCTGTGTCAAACATTTTTCTTTTCTTTCTCTTTTTTTTTTCCCCCTTTTAGACACTGCGGTTAGTAATATTGTTACTGAAGAGGTATGCATCACTTTATCTCCTTTGAGCACCCAGTTCTTGTCCAGAGTGATCATTTCCAACAATCATTTTCATAGTCGTCCCTTCTTTTCTGAAACTGCACTCCTCCAATATTTGTGGCAAGCTTCCTACCATAAACTGGTCCCCCTAGCTCTTGCCTCTATTGTCTTTGGATATTATTACCATACTATCTTTATTTTTAATATTTCACAAATGAGTGTGGAATGTTTATTCCTCACCCTTGAATCATTTTACTCATTTTTACTCATTTACTTTCCATATCCATTCGTGTATAAGCAAATTTTATAACTTCATTTGTTCTAACAACTGCAGAATATTCCACTGTGTAGATGTACCATAGTTTATCCACTCATCAGTTCTTGAACACTTGCATTGTTTTCCATATTCTGTCTATTGTAAATAGTGCTGCAGTGAATGTAGGAGTGCAGATGCCTTTTCTGCATTGTATTTGGGGCCCTTAAGAGCAATATTACTGGGTCATATGGAAACTCTATTTCTAGTTTTTTTGAGAAATATCCATATTTTTTCCAAGAAGTCTAAACCAGTTGATATTCTCACCAGCAGTAAATAAGAGTCTTTTCCCCCTCATCTATGCCAGCACTGGTTGTTCTTGTTCTTTGTGATCTGTGCTAGTCGCTGTGGTGTGAGATGATTATCACATTGATACTTGCATCTCCCTGATGATTAATGATGTGGAACATTTTTTCATGTATTTTTAGGTTATTTCTATTTTTGAGGTAATTTCTCTCCCTATTTTTAAAAAAATGGAGTTAGATTATTTTTTATTGCTAAGCTCTACCAGTATCATATATTTTAGATAGTAACTCCTTATCAAATGGGTATTGGTAAGTAGTTTCTTCATTCCATGGGCAGTCTTTATATGCTAGTCACTGTCTCCTTTGGGTTACAGGGGTCTCAAACTCAATTTACCTGGGGGCCTCAGGAGGCAAAGTCGGGGTGATCCTTGAGTGCAAAGTCAGTAGTAAGCCTTGAACATTAGGGAGTGTGACCCAAACAACTAAAACAAAACATAACAAAAAAAAGATTCCTCTAGGGCAGGGCCACAAAATGTTGTACAGAGGGCTGCAAATGGCCTGCAGGCCGTGAGGTTGAGACCCCTGGTTTAGAAGCTCCTTAGTTTAATGTAGTCCCATTTGTTTATTTTTTCATCACTTGCTTGGTCAGTGATGTTTCATTCTTTAAGATGCCTTTAGCTTTAATGTCTACCTATGTTAAATTTTTTCTGTATTTTAGTTATTGTACTTGTGCTGCATTGAACATAGATGTTCTTTTTTAATTCTTTTGGAATTCATGTTTTTAATTTTGGGGGATGTGTTATCAAGAAGTAGAATAACTAGATCATATGGTAGTTTATTTTGATGAATCTTCATGCTATTTAGAAATAAAATTTTTAGTTACTTCAAATGATGACTATGTGAAAGCAAAGACATTTCTTTGACTTCAGCACTAAAGGATACACAGTAAATAGATTCAGATAAGGCTACGCCAATATCATTAGTAGTAGGATATAAATGGGATTAATAGCTGTATTATGATTTCTGGTTTCTCAAGTATGAAGGAAACACCATCAGCAAAAGGATATTATGTGTTGTACAAATGAGGGAAAATAATACTAATGATCAAGTTAAAAAGGAAGCTAGTGTGACTAGTGTTCAGTATTATCATTTGATATTTTGATTTAATATAAGAATTTCTTGCAAAATTTGTCAGGTTTTTTCTTCATTCATAGTGAAAACTTTAGCTTTCTTGGGTTCAGGAGAAGAGTTTTGGCTTAATTTTCTATTGTAAGAATATGGCAGGTAAGTTGGGAGCGAGAAGGAGTAGTTTAAAGCATGTTGTTGTGGGAGGGGGGAGGTTATTGGACCACATCTGGTGATACTTAAGGCTTGCTCCTGTATCTCTGTTTAGGGCACTCTTCTGGTGGGTTTATGGGACCATATGGGGTGCCAGGGATTGAACCTGGGTTGGCTGTGTGCAAGGGAAACACTCTATCCCTCTATATTATCTCTCTGATAATATAATATAGTATCCAACCGCTTCTATAGAGCCCCCTGTTTGGTTTTTTTTTTTTCCGTTTTTGGGTCACACCCAGCCGTACTCAGAGGTTACTCCTGGCTCTACACTCAGAAATCACTCCTGGCAGGCTCAGGGGACCATATGGGATGCCATGCCATGCCTTACCTCCATGTTATCTCTCCGACATATTTTTTATAATATTTTACATAATTTTTGTGAGTACCTTATTTTAATTTTAATTTTGTCTACTTTTTCATAGCATCCCATATTTCTATATTAATATGCTACCTTGCCTATAAAAGTATTAATTATAGTTTTTCTTCTATTTTTTAATTGATTCTCTTTCTTCCAAGTACCTTTCTCCCCCTCTATCTTCCGTTTTGTATTTTAAATTTAGAGGTTTTTCTAAACTGTTTTGTTTATTTATTATTTTGGTTTTGGGGCCATACCTGTTAGTTCTTGAGCTATTCCTGGTTGTGTGCATAGGACTGACTTCCTAGAGGTACACAGAGGACCATATATGTACCAGAGTTTTGAATAATGGTTTCAGACACGTCAGAAGTATATAAGGTAAAGTGCCTTACCTTGTGTACCATCTCAGTATCCCCTTCATTCCCCTTTTACAGATGATACATATACTCTTTTTGTTTATGTTTTCAATTATCATAGTTTCAGTAACATAACAACAATAGTGTTGTTTTAGTTTTCATGTTGGAAGTTACCTAATGGTTGTCTTTATGTTATTTCTACTTTTCCTCTTCATTCTCTCTACCCTGGTTCTCCCTCTGTGGTGATCTCCATTTTGTAATTTGAGCCAAGGGTTTATCATTACTATCTGTTCCCTGGACTTGTTCCTCTAACATAGATATGCATGCAAGATCACCCCGTAGTTGCCTTCTCTCTCTGATTTATTTCTTTCACAAGTTCAATCAAGGTGCATAAAATTGTGAGAATTTTCTCTTTTCAAGCAGCTACATAGAATTTGCCTGTGTGATTGTGTGTGGTGTGTATTTACATGCGTGTGCACATGCATGTACTTAATTTTTGATTTGGAGACCACACCCAATAGTGCAGGGTTCTCAAACTCGTGGCCTGTGGGCCATTTGCGGCCTTTCGCACAACATTTTGTGGCCCACGGCCGACCTTCAAATATCACAGTATTCGCGATTATTCGATTACCGAATATTCACAATAAAAATCACATTAGTAAGAAAAAAATCGCATTAACCATTCGAATACCCCGAGCAGTTCTGTTTGGAGTATGCAAATGTTTAATGCGATTTTTTGCGATTTCTTTTCTTACTAATGCAATTTTTTATTGCGAACATTCGGTAAGCGAATAATCGCGAATACTTTGCACCTAGCGCAGACGTCATTTCTGCTGCTCCTGCTCACTGTCCCTTGCATTATCAGAGGCCTAAGGGAGAGAAGGGAGAGAAGTTTATTACAGAATTAGATTTTGTCATACCTTCATCATGACTTCATCAAAGCCTGCATGAAGAGAAAGATTGACGACAAGCACAGACAATTTCAGGAAAAGTGTGAGACACAATATTTCTTTGTTGAGCACAGGATCATCCCCACATGTCTTATATGCTCAGAGAAAGTTGCAATGCACAAGGAATACAACTTGAAACACCATTATTCAACTAAACATGCTGAGGAATGTGCAAAATATTAAGAAAATGAGAGAGCCAAGCAGGTTGCCAGTCTTAAAGCATGTCTAATGAGGCAACAAGATTTCTTCAAGAAAGCAACCAAAGAAAATGTTGCATCAGTCGAAGCTAGTTACACGGTTAGTGAGATGATTGCTAAGGCAGGGAAACCATTCACAGAAGGAGAGTTTGTTAAAAAATGTATGGTACAGGCTGAAAGTATTATCTGTCCAGAAAAGAAAGGTCAGTTTAGCAAAATCAGCCTTTCTGCCAACACTGTGGCAGAGCGTATTTTTGACATGTCAAGTGACATTTATCATCAACTGTGTGAGAAAGCCAAATGTTTTGATGCATACTCAGTTGCTCTTGACAGATATAACAGACACTGTGCAGCTCACAATTTATGTCCGTGGTGTTGATTGCAATTTTGAATTGACAGAGGAGCTGCTCACAATAATTTCAATGCATGGCCAGACCACCGCTAATGAGATATTTCAGCATCTGTGTGATGCCATTGAGAATGCAGGTTTGCCATGGAAGAGGTTTGTTGGAATAATAACGGATGGAGCGCTATCGATGGCAGGGAGAAAAAATGGACTGGTGGCACTTGTTCAAAAAAAAACTTGAAGAGGAGGATGTAGAGAAGGCCATTGCTCTTCACTGCATTATCCATCAGCAGGCCTTTTGCTGTAAATGCCTGCCGTATGACAATGTGATGTCTATTGTTGTGAAATGCATCAACCCAAATCAGATCCAGGGGCTTAAAGCACAGGAGGTTCCGTGCTTTTTTAGAGGAAATGGTCAGAATATGGAGATGTGCTCTATTTCACCGAGGTATGTTGGCTCAGCAGGGGAAATGTCCTGAAAAGAGTTTTTGAGTTAAGAGAAGTGAAAGCCTTCATGGAGAAGGATGGGAATACTGTTTCTGAGTTGAGTGATCATAAATGGCTCATGGACTTAGCTTTTCTTGTTGACATCACACATAAACTGAATGTACGAAACAAGATGATACAAGGCCCGGGGCAGCTTATCAGTGCTGTCTATGACAACGTGAGTGCATTCTCCACAAAACTTGTGTTATGGAAATCCCAGCTCTCTCAGACAAACCTTTGCCATTTCCCAGCATATAAGAAACTTGTGGAGGCAGGCATACCATTCAGTGGTAAGAAATATGTTGATGCTATTTTTAAGCTAGAGAAGGAATTAGATCATTAATTTGCAGACTTCAAAAAGCACAGAGCCACTTTCCAAATTTTTGTGGACCCCTTTTCCTTTGATGTGCAAGATGCACCTCCTGTGCTTCAAATGGAGCTCATTGACCTGCCATGCAACTCTGATCTCAAAGCCAAGTTTAGGGAGATTAGTGGAAAAGCAGACATAGACATGCATGGGCAATTTTTGAGAGCATTGCCCCCCAGCTTCCCTGAGCTTTCCTGAATGTTCAAGTGCGGCATGTGCCTTCTTGGGAGCACATATTTGTGTGAAAAGTTATTCTCCACATTGGACTCCAATAAGTCAAAGTATAGGTCTAGACTTAATGATGATCATCTTCAAGTCATACTGAGGGTCTCAACTACTTCCTCTCTAAAGCCAAATGTGGTTCAGATTTGTGAGAAGAAATGCTGTCAAGTCTCTGGCAGCAAGGAATAGATAAAAGATGCCATGTTCAGAAGAACTGTTCATGATCTTCACTCAATGTTCTATTCATGTTCAGAAGAAATAATTAAAACTGTTAATAATGACGTTTGAGGGCTTTTTTTTTTTTTTTTTTTTTTGTGAAATCCCTTATGCAGCCCTGCCTCACCCCAACTTTGCCTCCTGTGGCTCCCAGGTAAATTGAGTTTGAGACCCCTGCAGTACTGCTTTATTTTTGTGATGCTTTTTTTTTTTTAAAGTTTGGCTCTTGGGGTTTAGGGGTTTCATAGTATTTAGGGAGCCTTGTGATCCTGGGACTGGAACCTGGAATTCCCGTATGCAAAGTAGGGTGTTCCAACACTTTGAGCTATCTCACCAGCTTCTCAATTGTTTTTTAATTCCTGTCTGACATTTATTTTCATAATATCAATTACGATGTGTTTATTTAAAAAAAACCTGATGGGACGATAATGTGGGCATAGATAGGGTTTATTGTTGGTGGATTTTGTTGTGGAGAGGAACATTCAAATACTTGGAAGTCTTTCTCTTAAGCTATTCAATTTCTCAAAGAAAAATCTATTCCTCCTGAGATGTCAGCCAGTAGAATCAGGGAACGTGGATTTCTGTATTGCAATTCATTGTGTAACCTGTCACTTGCCTGTATTTCAGTCTGGATGTATTTCTAATCTCTGTTCTCCATGGTACATGGAGTCTGCTGAGACCATCCAGGCTTGTTCAGACTAAATTAGTTTCTTGCCATAGAATCTACTGCAGGGCTTAATAATTAAAATTAAGTACTAATTGGGAAACAAAAGGGGAAAGGCGTAATATCTTCACAGATGTGAAAAAATTAAAAAATCTTGATAATGTACTTATCTTTTTATCCTTGTAAATTTTTATTATTACATATGTGAATGAAATATGTGTGAATATATGAGTGAAGTCTTTCTGCCATCATTTAAAAGAAGTTTAGGTACTAAATGGAGATAATTGTGTGATTTTTAGTAATTGTGTTTAATTTTTTTTGTCGGGGGGGTCACACCCAGCAGGGCTCAGGGGTTACTCCTGGCTCCACGCTCAGAAATCGCTCCTGGCAGGCACGGGGGACCATATGGGATGCTGGGATTTGAACCAATGACCTCCTGCGTGAAAGGCAAATGCCTTACCTCCATGCTACCTCTCCGGCCCCCATTGTGTTTAATTTTAAATCTTTTTTTTTTTTTGAAACTTTTTTTTTTAATTTTAATTATGACAACAAAGATGCAAAGAAAGAGGAAAGGGTAAAGTTACAGTGGAAGCCCAATCACCCATAAACAAAATTCACGGTATTCCCATCGATGATATCCCAGCCTTGAACTTTCAGCCAAAGAACATTAAGAAAAACAAAACTAAACCCATGTACAATACAATTACTTTGTCCCTCAAATCCCCAGTTGTAGTACATACTGTTTCTTAGCAGCACACATTATAATCTAAAGACATTAGACTTATGTAACTCTTTAAACATTGAGGGCAAAGTACATTTTTCTAGTTCCATGCACATGCTTACTAGTTTAAGTTAACCTCAAAAGTTTTAGTGGGTTGTTTTTCTTAAGGATTGGAGTCAAGGGAACTTAGTAAAAAACGGTATTAAAGTGGCATTTGTTTGCATAGGCCCACCAAAACAAGGGACATGGCAAGACAAATTATGGTCTAAATACAAGGAAACCCTACCCCTGAAGTTTCCTGGCACAGGACTGACTCTGGGCTCCAGGCAAACTAGTTTGTCCAATTCAAGTCATCGTCTGTAGTGGCAATACACCTCCATTCCTCACATAGTCTCTGTTGTTGGTATCATGCTTCTGTATTAAAGATCCTGGAGTCTGCATATCCCATATTGCAGTCAGGATGGTGCAGAGCATGCTCTCGTTTCACCTCACATTTAAGGGGTACTAGAGAGAACCATGTCCTGTAGAGCAGGTCATTGTTGTTGTCAAGTCTTCTCAGTGTAAACGGAAGTCTCTTTTTAGGAGGTCGATGTCAGACCCTTGGTAGTGTCTTTCCTGGTAGAGGACTGCTTCCAGCTGTTGCTATAAAAGACCTTGGATGTTTCGTAGATAGCTTGCCTGGTTCTGGCGTGAATGGATGACCATTCTTCTGAGGCCTGTGCCAGGTCATTATATCAATGTTCAGGGTGTAAGGTACATTGTACTGAGATTTATTAGATAAGAACTTATCTATATGTATGGTGTTTTCCCATTTTAATGTGTCTATGCAAACAAGGATCAATGCCATGAAGCGTTATTGGTGCATCTGGGGGCAATAGGAACAAGACCAGCAATTTCCATGACATAGTTCAATCATAGACATCAAACTGAGGGACAGTTCCAACAACAATCCTTACTAAACAGCTTACAAAGAAAAGACAAGATGAAAAGTGGATAGAAACATGGTAGAAAAATATATAGAAAGTTACATCAGTTAAAGAAAATAACCATAAAATATTCAAAAGATATATGTGTTCAATATGTGTTCAATTTGTGTCCTTCTAAATAGTTCTGGGATTTGTTAGAACTACTGTATGTCTTAGGTCAGAGATTAAAACTATGTGTTACTAAAGTTAAGAAGGGTAAATCTGGGGTACTGATGGTTGGGAGAAGCAAATGTTCGCGCGGGGGCGCTAGCCCCCACGCGGTTTGCAAAATGTAGACTGGTATGAAATTTCCAGTGTCAGCCTGAGTATAACTGAGCAGCTATCTGCCACCCACCAGATCAAACTCCACCCCCTAAGCCCCACCCTAGGCCAGTGTCCCGGCCTGGCCTGGGAGTGGGGATAACCCAGGGTGCCCCGTCAACTCCTTCCAGGAACCCACCTGGAGATCCGGAGGAATGGGGGATAGGGGGGTCGGGTGACCCAGGTCCGGGCCCCCCTGACCCTAGGCCGGACCAAAAGGCCGCTGGCACATGGGGAGGCCTGCCAGCTGCCCGTCCGTGCCGGCTAAAAATCCTGCTTCAGGAAGGGAGAGCTAATTTTAAATCTTAAATTTAGCTGTGAAACATTGACATGAAATAGCTTGTGGACATAAAGGTTTCTTGTCTAAACAATAATTTAAAGGATATTTACACCTCAACAATATAACATAACATTGGTGCCAAGATAGATAATACTTTCCAGGGGGAGTATTAAGCATGAGGTTTTTTTAATTTATTATTGACTTGCAGTACTATAAAGTTCCCAGGAATATACTTTATACCTCTATGTATGTATCGGACTCACTGTGGAACAGAGAGATAGCTGAACAATTTGAGCACAGCAGTTTGAAGATCTTATTTAATCCCTAGTACTACCTGGTCCCCAGAGCTCTTCATAACTTCAAACACACAAGTAGGAGTAATCCATCATTTTCATCTTATTCTCCCCCTAAATAACTCCTAGCACTTATCACCAAAGTTGTATCATTTCACTATTAAAATTACCCCTGCCTGTGCAATAGCGATAGCACAGCAGTAGCGCATTTGTCTTGCATGCAACTGATCTAGGACAGAACTTGGTTCGATCTCGGTGTCCCATATGGTCCTCCAAAGCCAGGGGCAATTTCTGAGCGCATAGCCAGGAGCAACCCCTGAGTGTCACTGGGTGTGGCTCAAAACCAAACAAACAAATAAAATTACCCCTTCTAAATCCTAGAGAGATAGCACGAAGTGCTGAAACAGTCTTAGCATGCAGGAGGCCTATGTTCAATCCCCAGCATTGCATAGTCCTTCAGAATAAAATAAGTAACCACTTGATCATCAAGCTGAGAGTAACCCCTAAGTACTTTAAGATATAGCCCCCAAAGTCCCAAGTAAAATTAATGAAATGACCCCTTTATCCAATGATAGTGGGTAATGACCCACTTCCTACTTTAGCTCTGGGAACTATTAAATATCACTAGTAAGATTTACTCAACTGCTGTTTATCAAGTGTGCACCATCATGTACTGACAAGGAGCAGAAGTATATAGGATAATGCATAAATATAAGGCAGAGAGAAAGAAGCCATTGGAAGAGAAATGAGAAAGGCAGGGAGAGAAAAGAATTTTCAATGTGAGGAGTTTAATAATATAAACATCACCCAAGAATTCAGGTTGATTGAGTCCTACTGTCTAATTATTTCACTAGAATTTATTGAATTACACTCACTACAATGTGAGGTTATAGAGGAATAAGTTGTCAATAAGACTAACTTCATCCTTAACCTTTTGTTAACAATTCTGATTTACAGCACAGCTGTAAGGCACATCATAAAGAAGGTATCCAACCTTTGGAGGAGTCAAGAAAAGTCTCCAAAAAGTGAGTTATTTGAGATTTAGTTTTGAGACACCAAATAAAAGTTAGAATAAAAATTTTAAGGTTGACAATTTGAAGGTTGACAAGTAAGGAATTGGCTCAGAACAACAGTGATTACACATGTAACCTTTCTTTTGGAAGAACAGGAGGCATGATAAGATAGCTTTTGAACATTAAAGGGACTTCAAATAGCCTGTATACTTTGATACAAGGGAAATTTCTAAAATCTTAGTCATTCCTAAGGATAATCTTTGGATTTACTTGGGAAGATATACCCTGAAGTTTGATGATAAAAATAGACTGTACGTAGCCTCAGGAGCTGAAGTAATTAACAGACAATGTTCTTTTATTTAAAACAAACTGCTGGGAGAGGGGCGAAGTGGTGGCATCTGCCTTGCAAGCACTAACCTAGGACAGACTGTTGTTCGATTCCCAGGTGTCCCATATGGTCCCCCAAGCCAGGAGCAATTTCTGAGCTCATAGCCAGGAGTAACCTCTGAGCATCACTGGGTGTGGCCCCAAAACCAAAACAAACAAAAAACCCACTAAACTGCTAGGGATCCCATTAGCAATTCAAAGGTTGAGCTGTCACAGATCTGTTTAACCCTTGGTAAATAACAAAGATTAAGTAGTATTAACATTTCACTGATAAATTAAACTTTTAATAACAAACTAAAATTAAGGCTTTTGATAAAAAATAGCAAATATATTTATTTGCTACACCTATTATACCATAAATTAAACTCAAACATTGGCTTGAAAATACAAAAACTTTACCAAGTGAATATTCACCTATTACTTTTGATAATGGCAGTCTTCCTGAGAGAAACTTCTCGGAAAGAGTAGTATTTTAAATTTTTTCATAAAATTGGAAAGGGAGTGGGGAAATTCAAGAAGTACAAATATTACAGTGTCTATCAGGGAAAAATGTTATGTCTAATATACATGAGAAAAGGGTTGGGTGGAAACAAGGCATTTTTCCATCCCATCACCCACAAAGAAGCCTCTTTTCACTTTCTTACTCACATGCCAAAGGAACTGCCCCCAAGAGCTTGAGAAAAGGAGGAGCAGGAAGCTTCCTTCCTATTAGCTTCTTGATCCTGGGAACCACTTGAAGGCCTGAGGAAGCTGGAAGCCATCTATTTCTCTTCCCTGGTGGCACTACAGGGTGACTTGGGAGTAGAATGTTTACTTGGTTTGAATAAATTTACCAAACAGCACACACCTACCTGTCTAGAACTCCCATTTTCTCTCTTAGCTCAGCCTGAGATGCAGGCTGAGATAAATATTTATCAAAGATAAAAGATAAATATTTATTTTAGGGGCCGGGAAGGTGGCGCTAGAGGTAAAGTGTCGCTTAGCGTAGAACAGACCACGGTTCGATCCCCTGGCGTCCCATATGGTCCCCCCAAGCCAGGGGCGATTTCTGAGTGCATAGCCAGGAGTAGCCCCTGAGCATCAAACGGGGGTAGCCCAAAAAACAAACAAAAAAATTTATTTTACAAAGATAAATAGTTAAAGGCTTCTCAACAAAGAGATCCTCACCCTTTATATTCCAATGAAGACAGATTATTAGATTATTTCAACGGCCTCTCTGCACTAAATTTCTAGCATTTTGTGTAATTTGTTCTTATCTTTGTAGAGTATGGAGTTAAGATACTGGTCAATTCTAGATAGAACAATGAAGGCAGCATCAATTTCCTCTGTGGGAGAGAGAAACAATTAACTGCAGGAAGCCTTTCTGTTAAACTTGTGTCTGCCAGGAGTCAGCATGTCTCAGGAGAGCCAGAGAGACTCCCTAAATTTCAAATGTGTTCTCTGCCAATGACATTGTGGGAACCTGTCAAGTCATCAGCTCTCTAATCCTCACATTTTTCCTCCTAAAAATCATACAGAAGTAAGTTTACAATTATAAAACTACAGCAAGGCCCATTTTACATTGTCCAGAATCCCTCTATTGCCGCTTTGAGCCATAATAAGCATATTATTATTAAACAGTTATTTTAAAACTTTGAATACGATTTTTGCAACATCATCTCTATCTTGTATAGTTTATGAATGTAGCTATTTTAACTGTATGAGTAGAAAAAAAATAAAACCATCACCAAAAAATTGCTTTAGTAGTAATATTTTATAAGATAATTGCAGTAATGTCATACTCTGTACATTTTCTAGTATAACATTGGACACATAAAAGATTTTTAATAGAATTTTCACTTACTGCTGGTGGGAATGTCATCTAGTTTAGCCTTTATGGAAAATAATATGGAGATTCTTCAAAAACATGTGGTTCAGCTATACCACTCCTAGGGATATACCCTAGGAATACAAAAACGCAATACAAAATTACCTTCCTCACACCAATATTTATTGCAGCACTATTTACAATAGCCAGAATTTGGAAACAACCAAGATGCTCTTCAACAGATTAATGGCTAAAGAAACTGTGGTACATATACACAATGAAATATTATGCAGCCATAGGAGAGATGAAGTCATGAAATTTTCCTATACATGGATGGGCATAGAAACTGTTATGCTGAGTGAAATAAGCCAGAGAGAGATACACACACACAGAATAGTGTCACTCATATATGGGTTTTAAGAAAAATAAAATACATTATTATAATAATGTCCAAAGATGAGGGCCAGAAGGACCAGCTCATGGTATGAAGTTCACCACAAAGAGTGGTGAGTGCAGAAATAACTACACTAACAACTACCATGACAATGTTAATGAGTGAGAGAAGTAGAATGCCTGTCTCGAATACAGTCAGGAGATGGGGGAGGAGGGAATGAGGGGCACTGGTGGTGGGTATGTTGCACTGGTGAAGGGGGGTGTTCTTTTTTTTTTTTGTCCCCCAATTCACAATACATACCCGGCAAGGGGCCTGTGTTGAGGTGTATATGGGGTGCCTTTACTGTACCTCCTCTTTCTATACAGCCAGTGTAAAGAACACAGCCTGTGGTAAGATTTGGGAGGCCTTATCTTATCTGTTATTTATTTTATTTTTTTTTCTTCAGAGCAAACTAAAGTTGTTTTTTTTTTGTTTTTGTTTTTTTTAAAGTAAGAATTCATTTAAAGGACAAAATTGATTAACATAATGAGGTAAACTAATATAACATAATATAGTGACATAACATAACATATAATATAATTGATATAATAATAATACATGTAAGTCAAAGAAAATTTCTGATTAAAAACACAATTTTTTTTTCATAATGGCTTACATATCTTTCAATGTAGTATTTTGGGTACATATTCACATTGAATCAGGGGAATACCCATCACCTAATATGTCCTCTTCTCAATCAAAAATCAAATATGCTGAAAATAGGCAAAATCCTGTCTAGAGGCTTCCAACCTCAGTTTGAGAGAGGATGTGAAAAAAGTAATTAAAATACCACAACAATACAAAAAAAAATAAAAATAAAAAAATATCGAATTAAATAACCGATAAGCACCACAGCAATAAAGACAGGCACCACACAATAATCTCGGTTCTGAAATCAAATCATACTCAAGTG
The DNA here is from genome assembly GCF_024139225.1 of Suncus etruscus. Lineage (NCBI taxonomy): Eukaryota > Metazoa > Chordata > Mammalia > Eulipotyphla > Soricidae > Suncus > Suncus etruscus. The sequence goes on along the minus strand of NC_064856.1, from coordinate 77,067,078 downwards.
CAAAAAAGAAAGAGAAAGACAAAACAAAATAAAATAAAATAATATTGGAGACATCAACCGTAATCTCCACACCAAAATAAAGACGTCAAAAAAAATAGATCATTTATTCTCCTCTTGCTGCTTTCGTGGTATGTAGAAGACTTCTACTTTATCTTGGATGGTAAAATCAGACCTGTTTCTAAAGATCTTGGTGGCTGTGCAGATCAGGGAATGGAGTTTATGAAGTCTTTCTTTGTGGTTCTAGCAGTTATGCTTCTTCAATGTCATTTTTTTGTTTTTTTTTTTTATGTGTTCTAGGTGTTTCAGAATAGTGCTACCATTCTGTGTTTTTCTTTTGTCTTCTGACTTACTTCGTTTAACATAACATGATCTAGGTCCATCCACGTTGCTGCAAAGTCTGTGATTGTATCATTTCTAACTGCCATGTAATATTCCATTGTATATATGTACCACATCTTAATGATCCATTCATCTGTTGTTGGACATCGAGGTTGATTCCAAGATTTGGCTATTATACTGAGTGCTGCAATAAATAGTGGGGTGCATATGTATTTTGGAATGAATGTCCTTCCATCTTGGGGATATATGCCTAGGAGAGCAATTGCTGGGTCAAATGGCAGCTCAATTCTAAGTTCTTTGAGCACTCTCCAGACTTTTTCCCATAGATGTTGGACCAAGGGGCATTCCCACCAGCAATGAATGAGAGTTCCTTTCATACCACATCCTCTCCAACAAAGGTTGTTCCCATTATTTTTGATGTGAGCCAACCTCACTGGTGTGAGGTGGTATCTCATTGTTGTCTTGATTTGGATCTCCCTGATGATGAGCGAAGGTGAGCATGTTTTCATGTGTTTGTTGGCCATCCTTCTCTCTTCTTCAGAGAAATGTCTATTCATTTCGTCTCCCCATTTTTTTATGGCTTCGTTTGGTTTTGAAGGGCTCAGGTTTCTGAGCGCTTTGTATGTTCTAGATATCAGCCCTTTATCTGATATATCAAGTGAAAAAATTTTTTCCCATTCTGTTAGCTGTCTTCTTGCATTAAGTAGGGTTTCTTTTGCCATGCAGAAGCTTTTTAGTTTGATATAGTCCCATTTGTTTATAGTTGATGCTAACGTTTTTGCCATTGGTGCTCCATTCTCAAAGACCCTTTTGATATAAAGGTCTTCGAGTGTTCTGCCTATTTTATTCTCGATAAACTTTATAGATTCAGGTCTGATTTCCAGATCTTTGATCCATTTTGAGTTGACTTTTGTATAAGGAGTGAGATATGGGTCGATTTTCACTTTCGTGCATATGAGTTTCCAGTTGTACCAACACCATTTGTTGAATAGGCTTTCTTTGTTCCATTTCATATTCTTGCCTCTTTTATCAAATATTAGCTGGCTATATATCTGGGTGTTATTATTGTGACTGAAACCCAATTACAATCATGTTTGTAATCACGGTGTTTAAATAAAGATATGATTTAAAAAAGATCTTTAATGTATAATAATATACTGGTGTCCAGATAGAGAATACAGTGATTGAGGCACCGTCCATGCCACTGACCCAGGTTTGATTTTTGTACTGCATATTACATCCTGAACTGCACCAGGAGTAACAGCTGAACCACCAAGAGTCCATTCCCAAAAGATCTTGAATGTATAATAATATACTGGTGTCCAGATAGAGAATACAGAGATTAAGGCACCATCCATGCCACTGACCCAGGTTTGATTTTTGCACTGCATATTACATCCTGAACTGCACCAGGAGTAACAGCTGAACCACCAAGAGTCCATTCCCACTATAGGTCATTAATGAGCTCATGATAATGGAAAGAACACTGTAATAATGGAAATGCCTAGCAGATTTTAGGAAGTTGTATGTTTTCTAACAAGTTGACAAGGGGCTTTCCCTGGATGCTACTGTAACATTTTCTTGCAATGCCATGTACATATGTGGGGTGGGGGGCCTGAACAAGGTAGTGGAAGGGTTCTCTCAAGCAGTGTTTAAGGGATGAGGTTCACCTTCAACAATACTCACTTAGCCAGGCTCAGACCTAGGCTCTGATGATGCAATACTATAAGCACCCCAGTACTTCTGGGGTCCCATGTTGGAGACTCCTAAAGCTACCTGATTAGTGTACTCAGGGGTTCCTGGATCACACCCAAATGGTGCTCAGAGGTTTTTACAACAGAGTTGGAGCACACAGTGCAAAACATTGAATCTGGGGCCTTACCTATGTAAGGTATGAACCCTTGACCTCTCTGCTATCTCCCTGTGACACAGATTTTTATAATTTTTAATCAAATATTAAGCTTTTGAAAGTTGTAAGGGCATCCTCAGGCATGTATATGTTTTATAAAATGTCTTTTCAAGATGTCTTTAATAACTTCATTTGTTTTGGCTTTGCAGAAATCATCCATATGAATTTAATGAGGGGAATCCATGCATAGTTTGGCTTTCCTTTGGCTACGCTGCTTTGCCTAATTAAATTTGAAGCTTTGTTAATATTCTTCTTGGAAACTCATTTAAGTTGTCTTTGGCCAAAATTATGGGGAGTTGTTCTTCATATTTTATAAGAATCAAGTAGAAAAATTAATTAAACAATTAAAACCTTATTATGTTAGGATCCTCTGAGAAACAGACAGCATGAGAGGATTAGTTATGCAAGAGATCATTTCAGTAAGAATTTGTTAAGGAATATGGGGAAAAGGAACTAGAGGAGGCCAGGAAAACCATCTTACCATCATGTAAGCCTGACTGTTGAGGAAAGAAGAAAAACGGGGCAGGAAGTATCTAGAATTGTAGTTCTAAGTTCAGCAAAGTTGATGCATTGCCCTCACCCACCAGCCTTAGATGCTCATCAGACGTCTTCATACAGAATTACAGTAGTGTTCTTTCACTGGCCTTAACCTTTTTGAGGGAAGAGTACACTTGACTAAAACACAACAGTAGATCCAGAGCACAGCCTCTGTGGCATTTGGTCACTAAAACCTCTAATAGTAGACTGTGAAAAAACCATGTTCAATGGTCGCTTCACTTTGGCACACTACTATGGTCTGTATTACAAAGGGTTATATACAATATTTTGTCTTTTAAAAATTGTAACATTAGTTTGCTACTTAATAGATTGTAAGAAGTCTATACCTCTATATGTATATAGAATTTACCTTATTTACCCCAAAATTAGCGAAGTGGGTCCCTTAGAGGAGCTTGAAGGTTCCCACAGTCTTAACTTGTGGGTGATGAGAGCTGCTTGGTTGCACTAAAGCAGTCACTGGTAATTTCTTACCAGTCTATATGTTTAAAACCATGCAGGGGCTAGTGCCTCCATGCACACAATGTACATTAATAGTACTCCTTATTCTTGAATTATGTTTTTGTGTATGCAGAATGTCCATTTTGTTATCTACCCTTTCGCACACCCCTACAAAAGCTCATTTTTTTCTTTAACTCTCTCACCCCCTACCATCATTACTGCACATTTACCCTTTTTACCTTCAGTACTGCAGAGTTCTCAGTCACAAACCAAAGTGGTGCACTGGAATTAACACTGCCCCCAACTATTTCAAAAGGCATAAAATGGATACATATGTCTTTTCAACATTTTAGGTATTTTTTTTTGACAGCTATAGCTCTCGCTGAATATTTTCTTATACAGTAACGATTTTCTTCATTTTTTTATCTTTTCTTCTCTTTGTGAACTGTTCAATAGAGAATTTGGTGAAAGAGTCCCTTAGTTTAAAGCTTATGTTTGAGCAAAGTCACAGGTATTCTTGGACGTGTTCTTATGCCTCCATATCACCGATAACGCCACGTGGCTTTATTTCTTGTTTGCATAGGAACATTAAAATGGGAAAATACTATACATACAAGTAAGTTCTTATCTAATAGAGATGGGAACACACAAATCATGTAGTGCAATGGGACCTTACGCTCTGAACATTGACATAATGACCTGGCACAGGCCTCAGAAGAATGGGCATTCTCCATTCACCTCTGATCTAGAGAAACCATCTACGAAACATCCAAGGTTGTCTATAACATCACCTGGAAGCAATCATCTACCAGGGACGACCCTACCGCTGCTCTGACATTGACCTACTCAAAAGAGACTTCCCTTAACACTGAGAAGACTTAACAACAACAACAACCTGCTTACTGGACAGGGCTTTCTGCATTGCCCCCCCCTTTTTTTTTTAATGCATAATTTTTTTTTATTTAAACACCTTGATTACATACATGATTGTGTTTGGGTTTCAGTCATAAAAGGAACACCACCCATCACCAGTGCAACATTCCCATCACCCAAGTCCCAAATCTCCCTCCTCCCCACCCAACCCCCGCCTGTACCCTAAACAGGCTCTACATTTCCCTCATACATTCTCAATATTAGGACAGTTCAAAATGTAGTTATTTCTCTAACTAAACTCATCACTCTTTGTGGTGAGCTTCCTGAGGTGAGCTGGAACTTCCAGCTCTTTTCTCTTTTGTGTCTGAAAATTATTATTACAAGGGTGTCTTTCATTTTTCTTAAAACCCATAGATGAGTGAGACCATTCTGCGTTTTTCTCTCTCTCTCTGACTTATTTCACTCAGCATAATAGATTCCATGTACATCCATGTATAGGAAAATTTCATGACTTCATCTCTCCTGACAGCTGCATAATATTCCATTGTGTATATGTACCACAGTTTCTTTAGCCATTCGTCTGTTGAAGGGCATCTTGGTTGTTTCCAGAGTCTTGCTATGGTAGAGCTGCAATGAATATAGGTGTAAGGAAGGGGTTTTTGTATTGTATTTTTGTGTTCCTAGGGTATATTCCTAGGAGTGGTATAGCTGGATCGTATGGGAGCTCGATTTCCAGTTTTTGGAGGAATCTCCATATCGCTTTCCATAAAGGTTGAACTAGACAGCATTCCCACCAGCAGTGGATAAGAGTTCCTTTCTCTCCACATCCCCGCCAACACTGTTTATTCTCATTCTTTGTGATGTGTGCCATTCTCTGGGGTGTGAGGTGGTATCTCATCGTTGTTTTGATTTGCATCTCCCTGATGATTAGTGATGTGGAACATTTTTTTTTGTGTGTTAATTTTGTAGCCTGGCACCTTGCTATATGAGTCTATTGTTTCTAGAAGCTTTTTGATAGAGTCTTTAGGGTTTTCTAAGTAGAGTATCATGTCATCTGCAAACAGTGAGAGATTGACTTCTTCCTTTCCTATCTGGATTCCCTTGATATCCTTTTCTTGCCTAATCGCTATAGCAAGTACTTCCAGTGCTATGTTGAATAGGAGTGGTGAGAGAGGACAGCCTTGCCTTGTGCCAGAATTTAGAGGGAAGGCTTTCAGTTTTTCTCCATTGAGGATAATATTTGCCACTGGCTTGTGGTAGATGGCCTTCACTATATTGAGAAAGGTTCCCTCCATTCCCATCTTGCTGAGAGTTTTGATCAAGAATGGGTGTTGGACCTTATCAAATGCTTTCTCTGCATCTATTGATATGATCATGTGGTTTTTATTTTTCTTGTTATTGATGTTGTGTATTATGTTGATAGATTTACGGATGTTAAACCAGCCTTGCATTCCTGGGATGAAACCTACTTGATCGTAGTGGATGATCTTCTTAACGAGGCATTGAATCCTATTTGCCAGGATTTTGTTGAGGATCTTTGCATCTGCATTCATCAGTGATATTGGTCTGTAATTTTCTTTTTTGGTAGCGTCTCTGTCTGGTTTAGGTATCTAGGTGATGTTGGCTTCATAAAAGCTATTTGGAAGTGTTTCTGTTTGTTCAATTTCATGAAAGAGTATTGCCAAGATTGGCAGTAGTTCCTCTTGGAAAGTTTGATAGAATTCATTAGTGAATCCATCTGGACCTGGGCTTTTGTTTTTCGGCAGACATTTGATTACTGTTTTAATTTCATCAATGGTGATGGGGGTGTTTAGATATGCTACATCCTCTTCCTTCAACCGTGGAAGATTATAAGAGTCCAAGAATTTATCCATTTCTTCCAGGTTCTCATTTTTAGTGGCGTAGAGTTTTTCAAAGTAGTTTCTGATTACCCTTTGAATCTCTGTCATATCAGTAGTGATCTCTCCTTTTTCATTCCTGATACGAGTTATCAAGTTTCTCTCTCTCTCTTTCTTTGTTAGGTTTGCCAGTGGTCTATCAATCTTGTTTATTTTTTCAAAGAACCAACTTCTGCTTTCGTTGATCTTTCGGATTGTTTTTTGAGTTTCCACTTCGTTGATTTCTGCTCTCAGCTTTGTTATTTCCTTCTGTCTTCCTATTCTTGGGTCCTTTTGTTGAGCATTTTCTAGTTCTATTAGCTGTGTCATTAAGCTACTCAGGTAAGCTCCTTCTTCCTTCCTGATGTGTGCTTGCAAAGCTATAAATTTTCCTCTCAGTACTGCTTTTGCTGTGTCCCATAAGTTCTGAGAGTTTGTGTCTTTATTGTCATTTGTTTCCAGGAACCTTTTTATTTCCTCCTTGATTTCATCTCGGACCCACTGGTTATTGAGCATGAGGCTGTTTAACTTCCAGGTGTTAAAGTGTTTCTTCTGAGTCCCTTTGGAGTTCACAAATAATTTCAGAGCCTTGTGGTCAGCGAAGGTAGTCTGCAAAATTTCTATCCTCTTGATCTTATGGAGGTATGTTTTATGTGCAGCATGTAGTCTATCCTGGAGAATGTCCCATGTACATTGGAGAAGAATGTGTATCCAGGTTTCTGGGGATGGAGTGTCCTATATATATCCACTAGGCCTCTTTCTTCCATTTCTCTCCTCAGGTCTAGTATATTCTTATTGGGTTTCAGTCTGGTTGACCTGTCCAGTGTTGACAAAGCCGTGTTAAGGTCCCCCACAATTATTGTGTTGTTGTTGATATTATTTTTCAGATTTGTCAACAGTTGTACTAAATATTTTGCTGGCCCCTCATTCGGTGCATATATGTTTAGGAGAGTGAATTCTTCCTGCTCTACGTACCCCTTGATTAATATAAAATGTCCGTCTTTGTCCCTTACAACCTTCCTGAGTATAACGTTTGCATTATCTGATATTAGTATGGCCACTCCAGCTTTTTTATGGGTGTTGTTTGCTTGGATAACTTTTCTCCAGCCTTTTATTTTGAGTCTATGTTTGTTCTGACTATTCAGGTGCGTTTCTTGTAGGCAGCAGAAGGTTGGATTGAGTTTTTTGATCCATTTAGCCACTCTGTGTCTCTTAACTGGTGCATTTAGTCCATTGATGTTGAGAGAAAGAATTGTCCTGGGATTTAACGCCATCTTTATTTCAAAATTTGGTGTGTCTTTTGGGTAGTCTTGTCTTAGATTAGGTCTTTCAGTTTTTCTCTTAAGACTGGTTTTGTGTCTGTGAAGTTTCTGAGCTGTTTTTTGTCTGTGAAACCATGTATTCTTCCATCAAACCGGAAAGTGAGTTTTGCTGGGTATAGTATTCTGGGTGAAGCATTCATTTCATTCAGTCTTGTCACAATATCCCACCACTGCTTTCTGGCATTGAGCGTTTCTGGTGACAGGTCTGCTGTAAATCTCAGGGAAGCTTGCTTGAACATGATTTCCCCTTTTGATCTTGCTGTTTTCAGAATTCTGTCTCTATCTGTGGGATTTGTCATTGTGACTAGGATGTGTCTTGGGGTGGTTTTTCTGGGGTCTCTTTTGGTTGGTACTCTTCGGGCATGCAGGATTTGATCACATATATTCTTTAGCTCTGGAAGTTTCTCTTTAATGATGTTCTTGACCATTGATTCTTCCTGGAAATTTTCTTCCTCGGTCTCTGGGACTCCAATGATTCTTAAGTTGTTTCTGTTGATCTTATCATAGACTTCTATTTTCGTCTGTTCCCATTCTTTGACTAATTTTTCCATTGTCTGCTCATTTGCTTTAAGTTTTTTGTCCAATCTCTCCTGCTGTATGGAATTGTTATGTATCTCATCTTCCACAGCACCAAGTCTATTCTCAGCTTCTGATACCCTGTCCCAGAGCTTATCCATTTTGTCATTCACTTCGTTTACTGACTTTTTCAGTCCTGTTAGTTGACATGTTATTTCAGTTTGGAGTTTTGTCATTTCTGCCTTCATATTTTCTTGGTTATTATTAGTGTTCTGTTCAACTCGATCCATGGTTTCTTGGAGTCTGTTGAGCACCTTCCATATTGCTAGTCTAAAGTCCTTATCTGAGAGGTTGATTAGTTGTTCAGTCATTATCTGGTCCTCAGAATTGTCATCTTCATTCTCTATGTCTGATGCTGGCCTGCGTTGTTTCCCCATTGTCACACTTGTATTGTGGGTTTTTCTACGTGTTGTGGTGGTATTTATTGTCTATATGATGTAGGCAGCACACTCCTCTGGCTCCTCCCTTTCTGGATGGGCTGACTTGCCTCTAAGGGAGGGGAGTCCTCCGTGGATGAAGCCTCACACTGGGTCAAATCTTAGGCCCGAGCATGCAACAGAGAAGACAGTCCAGAGAGAAATGTTTGCTTCTGTGATATAGCGCCGTTCTTAGTGTGATTTTTCCTTCTTGTTGCAATGGAGTTCTTTCCTTAGAAAGAGTGCACGGCCACGTAGCGAAGAGGAGCGGCCGTGCTCCTCTGAGCCTCTTTTTGCCCCACTCGCAAGAGTTTCACGCAAGAGGACAGTAGACAGACATAGACAGGTCACACTCACAGTCTTTCACAGCTGAGCCCCACTGGGCCGGTGTACTTTCGCGGATTTTCCCTGCCTGGTGTCACACACAGGGAGCCAGCTTTTGCAAAGGTTAGCCGGTTTTTATGCTCTGAAGTCCCTCCCTGAAAATGGCGTCTGGGCGAGCAAGGTTTCTGAAGGCTCTTTTTGCCCCACTCGCAAGAGTTTCACGCAAGAGGACAGTAGACAGACATAGACAGGTCACACTCACAGTCTTTCACAGCTGAGCCCCACTGGGCCGGTGTACTTTCGCGGATTTTCCCTGCCTGGTGTCACACACAGGGAGCCAGCTTTTGCAAAGGTTAGCCGGTTTTTATGCTCTGAAGTCCCTCCCTGAAAATGGCGTCTGGGCGAGCAAGGTTTCTGAAGGCTCTTTTTGCCCCACTCGCAAGAGTTTCACGCAAGAGGACAGTAGACAGACATAGACAGGTCACACTCACAGTCTTTCACAGCTGAGCCCCACTGGGCCGGTGTACATTCGCGGATTTTCCCCGCCTGGTGTCACACACAGGGAGCCAGCTTTTGCAAAGGTTAGCCGGTTTTTATCTGCATTGCCCTTTAATTGTGAGGTGAAACTAGAGGATGCTCCACACCAGCCTGACTTTAATGTAGGATATGCAAATTCCAGGATCTTTAATACAGAAAACTGATGCCAACAATAGAGAATGTGTAAAAAATAAAACTATATTGGCACTACAGACAATGACTTGGATTGAACAAACTAGTTTGCCTGGAGCCTAGGGTTGGTCTTATGCCAGGAAACTTCAGGGGTAGGGTCTCCTTGTATTTAGGCCAAGGCTTTTCCTTTCCATGTACCCCATATTTTGGTGGGCCTATGCAAACAATATTTGCCACTCTAACACCATTTTTACTGTGCTCCTTTGACTCTGAACCTTAAAAAAAATAAATAAAATAAACCACTTAAACTTTTGATGTTAACTTAAACTAATATGCATGTGCATGAAAATGTAAAAAAAATACTATGCCTTCAATGTTTAAGGAGTCACATACATTTCATGGCTTTAGATTGCTTTGTGTACTGCTAAAAATGTTATAATGTACTACAATCTGGGGACTTGTGGACAAAGTAATTGTACATGGGTTCTGTTTTATTTTTCTTAATATTCTTTAACTGTAAGTTCAAAATTTAGGCGTCAGGAAGGGGATTTCTTCTGAGAACTCTGTTTATGGGTGATTGTCCTTCCACTGTAACTTTACCTTGTCCTCTTTCTTTGCATCATTGTTCTTTTAATTAAAAATAAAAAATTTAAATAAAAAATTAAATACCCTTCTAATTGCTCACCTTCACCTCTCACCCTCTTGTAACCATTATAGTTTTCTCCAGGTCTGAGCCAGCTTTTATTTTTTCTGCTAGTCTATTTGCTTAGATTATGCATACTTTAGATATGAGCAAAACTACTCATTGTTTTTTATTTTTTTAACTTCACATAGTACAAACACCCCATGTTCTACATATTTTTGTCCCAATGAGCACAATTTTAGCATTTCTTTTTAATTTTCAGAATGTTATTTGATGAGTGTCTGTATGTGCCACAGCTTCCTTATCCAGCCATCTGTCAGTGGGGATTTGGGTTGGTTTCATATTTGGATTATTGTGAGTAATCCTCTATGAAATGTTTTCCTTGTCTTCATCTCACAAAATAATTGAAAGAGAACATGCCACTCTACATTGAGATACAATACTAGTTTTCCTTCCTCCCTCTCTCCCTCTTTTTCTCTCTCCCTCATTTCTTCTCTCTCTCCCTCCCTCCCTTCCTTATTCATTTTTTTTGTGTTTTTGTTTTTTGGGTCTCACCCGGCAGCACTCAGGGGTTCCTTCTGGCTCTATGCTCAGAAATCGCCCCTGGCAGGCACAGGGGACCATATGGGATGCCAGGATTCGAATCACCGTCCTTTTGCATGAAAGGCAAATGCCTTACCTCCATACTATCTCTCTGGCCCCCCTTCCTTATTCTTTCCTCCCTCTCTCCCTCCCTTCCATTCCTTCCTTCCTTCCCTCCTACTTCCTCTTTGTCTTCATTTTTACTTCTTCCTTTTTCCTTTTTCCTCTCTTCCTCTTTCTAATTTTTCTTTTTCTATTTCCCTCTCTTCCTTTCTTTCTACTTTTTCTCTTTTCTTTTTTCTAATTTCTTTTTTTCTTTAATTTTTTTCTTTATTTAAACATCTTGATTACATAAATGATTGTGATTAGGTTTCAGTCATGTAAAGAACATCCCCTTCACCAGTGTAACATTCCCACCACCAATGTCCCAAATCTCCCTCCATTCCACCGCACCCCCACCTGTACTCCAGACAGGTTTTCCAGTTCCCTCATTTATTATGGTAGTTCTCTGTGTAGTTATTTCTATAGCTGCTCTCACCACTCTATGTGGTGAGCTTCATGAAGTGAGCTGGAAGTTCCAGCCCTCCTCTCATTGTCTGAGGATTGTTGCAAAAATGACTTTTATTTTTCTTAAAACCCATAAATGAGTGAGATTATTCTGAGTTTCTCTCTCTCCCTCTGACTTATTTCACTCAGCACAATAGATTCCATGTACATCCATGTATAGAAAAACTTCATGACTTCATCTCTCCTGACGGCTGCATAATATTCCATTGTGTATATATACCATAGTTTCTTTAGCCATTCGTCTGTTGAAGGGCATCTTGGCTATTGTGAATAGTGCTGCAATAAATATAGGTGTGAGGAAGGGGTTTTTGTACTGTATTCTTGTGTTCTTAGGGTATATCCCTAGGAGTGGAATAGCTGGGTCAATGGGAGCTCAATTTCCATTTTTGAAGGAATCTTCATATTGCTTTCCATAGAGGTTGGACTAGACAGCATTCCCACCAGCAGTGGATAAGAGTTCCTTTCTCTCCACATCCCCGCCAGCACTGATTGTTCTCTGTGGTGTGAGGTGGTATCTCATAGTTGTTTTGATTTGCATCTCCCTGATGATTAGTGACGAGGAGAACTTTTTAATGTGCCTTTTGGCCATTTGATTTCTTTTTTATCAAAGTGTTCATTTCTTCTCCCCATTTTTTGATGGGATTAGATGGTTTTTTCCTTGTAAAGTTCGGTGGGTGACTCTTGTATCCTGGGCACTATTTCTTTTGAGGTGCAGAAGTTTCTCAGTTTAATATATTCCCATCTGTTGTTCTCTGCTTCCACTTGTTTGGAAAGTACAGTTTCCTCCTTGAAGATGCCTTTAGTCTCAATGTCATGGAGTGTTTTACTGATGTGTTGTTCTATATACCTTATGGTATCAGGTCTGATATCAAGGTCTTCTTTAATCCATTTGGATTTTACCTTTGTACATGATGTTAACTGGGGGTCTATGTTCGCTTTTTTGCAAGTGGCTAACCTGTTCTGCCAGCACCACTTGTTGAAGAGATTTTCCCTGCTCCACTTAGGATTTTTTGCTCCTTTGCCAAAAATTAGGTAATTGTATGTCTGGGGAACAATGTCTGAGAACTCAAGCCTATTCCACTGATCTGAGGGTCTGTCTTTATTCCAATACTATGCTGTTTTGATAACTATTGCTTTGTAGTACAGTTTAAAGTTGGGGAGAGTAATGCCTTTCATTTTCCTTTTCCCTAGGAGTGCTTTAGCTATTCGAGGGTGTTTATTGTTCCAGATGAACTTCATAAGTATTTGATCCACTTCTTTGAAGAATGTCATGGGTATTTTTAAGGGGATCACATTAAATCTGTATAATGCTTTGGGGGAGTATTGCCATTTTAATGATGTTAATCCTGCCAATCCATGAGCAGGGTATATGTTCCCATTTCTGTGTGTCCTCTCTTATTTCTTGGAGCAGGGCTTTATAGTTTTCTTTGTATAGGTCCTTCACGTCTTTGGCCAAGTTGACTCCAAGATATTTGAGTTTGTGTGGCACTATTGTGAATGGGATTGCCTTCCTGACGTCCATCTCTTCCCTATCATTATTGGTGTATAAAAAGGCCATTGATTTCTGTGTGTTGATTTTGTAGCCTGCCACCTTGCTATATGAATCAATTGTTTCTAGAAGCTTTTTGGTAGAGTCTTTGCCTGATCGCTATAGCAAGCACTTCCAGTAGAAGAGGAGTGGTGAGAGCAGACAGCCTTGTCTTATACCAGAATTTAGAGGAAAGGCTTTTAGTTTTTTCTCCATTGAGGATAATATTTGCCATTGGCTTTTGGCTTTCTCAACTAGTTTGAGAAAGGTTCCTTCCATTCCCATCTTGATGAGAGTTTTGATCAAGTATGGATGTTGGACCTTATCAAATGCTTTCTCTGCATCTATTGATATGATCATGTAATTTTTATTTTTCTTCTTGTTGATGTTGTGTATAATGTTCATAGATTTACGGATGTTAAGCCATCCTTGCATTCCTGGGATGAAACCTACGTGGTCGTAGTGTATGGTCTTCTTGATGATGCATTGGATCCTATTTGCCAGGATTTTGTTGAAGACCTTTGCTTCTATATTCATCAGAGATATTGATCTGTAACTTTCTTTTTTGGCAGCATCTCTGTCTGGTTTTGATGTTGGCTTCATAAAAGCTGTTTGGGAGTGTTCCCGTTTTTTCAATTTCATGGAAGAGCCTGGCTAGTATTGGAAGTAGCTCCTCTTGAAAGATTTGAAAAAATTCATTAGGACATCCATCTGGGCCTTTGCTTTTCTTTTTTGGGAAGATGTTTGATTACAGTTTCAATTTCCTCAGTAGTGATGGGGGTATTTAGATATGCTACATCCTCCTTACTTAAATGTGAAAGGTTATAAGTGTCCAAAATTTTTTCCATTTCTTCTAGGTTCTCATGTTTAGTAGCATAAAATTTCTCAAAGTAGTCTCTGATTGCCCTTTGGATCTCTGCAATATCTGTCTTGATCTCCCCCTTTTCATTTCTAATATGGGTTATCATACTTCTCTCTCTTCTTTGTGAGTTTTGCCAATGGTCTATCAATCTTGTTTATTTTTTCAAAGAACCAACTTCTGTTTTCGTTGATCTTTCGGATTGTTTTTTGGTTTTCTACTTCATTGAGTTCTGCTTTCAGTTTTGTTATTTCCTTCTGTCACCCTATTTTTGGTTCCTTTTGTTGGTCATTTTCTAATTTATTGAGCTGCGTCATTAAGTTATTCAGGTATGCCCCTTCTTCCTTCCTGATGTGTGTTTGCAGAGCTATAAATTTTACTCTCAGGGTCGCTTTTGCTGTGTCCCATAGATTCTGGCAGTTTGTGTCTTCATTATCATTTGTTTCCAGGAAAGTTTTGATTTCCTCTTTGATTTCATCTCGGACCCACTAGTTGTTCATTAGCAGGGTGTTTAATTTCCAATTATTAAAGTTTTACTTCTGAGTGGCTTTGTAGTTCACCTCTAATTTCAGAGCCTTGTGGTAAGCAAAGGTAGCCTGCAAGATTTCTATCCTCTTGATTTTATGGAGTATGTTTTATGTGTCAGCATATGGTCTATTCTGGAGAATGACCCACATACATTGGAGAAGAACGTGTATCCACGTTTTTTGGGATGGAGTGTCCTGTATATACCTACTAGTCCTCTTACTTCCATTACTCTTTTTAGGGCTAGTATGTTTTTGTTGGGTTTCAGTCTGGTTGACCTATCAAGTGTTGATAGGACTGTGTTGAGGTATCCCACAATTATTGTGTTATTATTGATTTCTTTCAGATTTGTCAGTAATTGTATTAGATAATTTGCTGGTCTGTCACTGGGTGCAAATATATTTAATAGTCTGATTTCTTCCTGTTGCACATATCTCTTGATTAGTACATAGTGTCCATCTTTGTCCCTTACCACTTTTCTGAGTATAAAGTTGGTATCTTCAAATATTAATATGGCCACCCCAGATTTTTAGAGGGTGTTGTTTGCTAGGATGATTTTCCTCCAGCCTTTGATTTTGAGTCTATGTTTGTTCTGATTATTCAGATGTGTTTCCTGTAGGAAGCCGAATGTTGGATTCATCTTTTTGACCCATTTTGCTACTCTGTGTCTTTTAATTGGTGAATTTAGTCCATTGACATTGAGGGAGATGATTGTCATAGGATTTAATGCCATCTTTGTAGATAAGTTTGCTGTGTTTTTTGGTCTCTCTTGTCTTAGAGTAGACCTGTCAGTTTTTTCTTTAAGGCTGGTTTATCATCTGTGAAGTTTCTGAGCTGTTGTTTATCCATGAAGCTATGTATTCTTCCTTCAAACCTGAACGTGAGTCAGGCTGGGTGCAGTATTTTCGGTGAGGGTTCATTTCATTCAGTTTTGTCACAATATCCCACCACTGTCTTCTGACCTTGAGAGTTTCTTGTGACATGTCTGCTGTAAGTCTTAAGGATGCTCCTTTGAATGTAATTTCCCTTTTTGATCTTGCTGCTTTCAGTGTTCTATCTCTATCTATGGGATTTGTCATTGTAACGAGGATGTGTCTTGGGGTGTTTTTCTTTGGGTCTCTTTTAGCTGGTACTCTTCAGGCATGCAGTATTTGATTGTATGTAGTCTTTAACTCTGGGAGTATCTCTTTGGATGTCTTTGAAAGTTGATTCTTCCTGGAGTTCTTCTTCCTGGGTTTCTGGGACTCCAATGATTCTTATGTTGTTTCTGTTGAGTTTATCAAAGACTTTTATTTTCATCTGTTTACATGCATTGAGTGCTTTTTCCATTGCCTGTTCGTTTGTCTTAAGGTTCTTTTCCAATTTCTTCTGTTGTGTTGAGTTTTTCTGCATCACATCTTCCAGTACTCCGATTCTCTCCTCAGCTGCTGATACCCTGTTGGCGAGGCTATCCATTGAGGTTTGCAGTTGAGCTACCGTGTTTTTTTAGATCTGTTATTTCAGTTTGGAGTTATCTGATTTCTGTTTTTGTGTTCTGTTCAGATTGATCTATGCTTTCTTTGAGTTCTTCAAACATCTTCCACATTGCTATCTTGAGTTCCTTATCTGAGAGGTTAATCAGGTGGTTGGAATTTATTAGGTCATCCGAGCTTTCGTCTTCATTCTCTGTGCATGGTGTTTGCCTGCTAGGTTTCCCTATTGTCACGCTTGTAGTGTGGTTTTTCCTGCGTGTTGTGGTGTGGTTCATTTGTTAGAAAGAGTGCTCGACCGCAAAACAAAGTGAAGGGCCGCACTCTTCTGCTGCCTCTAGTTGACAGTTTTTTGGGGGTGCGCTCCCTAGGCCTCTGAGGAGACCTTCAGGGATTCAGAAACACAGGCAGACAGCTTTTTCTTCTTTCTTTACCTTTTTCTTTCCTTTCTTTTTCTTTCTTCTGATTTCTTCCTCTCTTCCTTTCTTTCTAAATATTTTCTTTTTTCTTTCTTCTCCTTATCCTTCTAAGTCTTTCCTTCCTTCCTTCCTTCCTTTCTTATATTCTTCTTTACTTTCTTATCTTCTTTCTTTCTCTCCTTCTCTTCTTTCTTTCTCTCCTTCTCTCTTTCTTTCTCTCTTTCTCTCTCTCTTTCTTTCTTTCTCTTTCTCTCTTTCTCTCTCTCTCTTTCTTTCTTTCTTTCTTTCTTTCTTTCTTTCTTTCTTTCTTTCTTTCTTTCTTTCTTTCTTTCTTTCTTTCTTTCTTTCTTTCTTTCTTTCTTTCTTTCTTTCTCTCTCTCTTTCTTTCTTTGTTTCTTTCTTTGTTTGTTTCTTTCTTTCTTTCTTTCTTTCTTTCTTTCTTTCTTTCTTTCTTTCTTTCTTTCTTTCTTTCTTTCTTTCTTTCTTTCTTTCTTTCTTTCTTTCTTTCTTTCTTTCTTTCTTTCTTTCTTTCTTTCTTTCTTTCTTTCTCTCTCTCTCTCTTTCTCTTTCTTTTTAGCCATACCCAGTAGTGCTCAGTGTTTACTGCTCACTCTGCTTTCAATGATCATACCCGAAGGTGCTCAAGGGACCCTAGGACTGTCAGGAATTAAACCAAGTCACCCCATGCTAGACAAGCACCTTACTTGTTGTACTATCTCTGGCCCTTATTGCAGTATTTGAAATCCCTTTTTATTACAAATGGATCTTACATTCTAAGATTGGACCTTAGTCCTGCTTTCCCAGCCTCCAGTGACAAATTTGATGAGAAATAAATGGGAATTATCCACTGAGTACAGACCAAAAAATTTTATCTGAAGAGAATTTTAAAATAGTAAAATTGACTAAAACTTTTTTTAGTCTCTTGCTTTTTTATTTTTACTCACCATTCCAAGACAGAGGTTTCCAAATTAATTTTGCCTACCAATCCCTTGAGAAAGAAATAAAGACTCAGATTCTGCTCTCTAAGAAATAGCCTTTCTTTACGTTAATACATTAAACTTTGCCCTCCCTCTATCTACCATGATTTGAGTACCCTGCAGTGAGGCAGTGGCTTGTTTGAAAAACACTGATAGACTGAGTCAATGATGCTCTTCACTCTCATTGCAGATCACTCCACCCAGCTCCCACCATTCATTCTCATTTCCACCCCAAATTGTTATATTTTCTAGCTCTGGAAATAAACCAATGAATACATATGATTTTTCATCAGCTTTCTAAATAACTATTTTGGAGCATCTTTGGGAATTATAGATATTGAAAAGATTCTGGGATGTACTGTATAATTTAAAAAAATAAAACATCATTTTTGAAAAGAGTTGTCATGAGTACACTCAGTGGCCATCATGGATTTTAGATGGTAACTTTAAAAAATATTGAAGTGGGGCCCGGAGAGATAGCACAGCGGTGTTTGCCTTGCAAGCAGCCAACCCAGGACCAAAGGTGGTTGGTTCGAATCCCGGTGTCCCATATGGTCCCCCGTGCCTGCCAGGAGCTATTTCTGAGCAGACAGCCAGGAGTAACCCCTGAGCACTGCCGGGTGTGGCCCAAAAACCAAAATATATATATATATATATATATATATATATATATATATATATATATATATTGAAGTATATTTGACATATGTTTTATTTACCTCAAGTGGAAAAGTTAAAGACTTAAAATTTATATTTATAGTGAAATGGTAGATTAATTGTGTTATTTTGTCCTTAGGGCATATTCCTAGGAGTGGTATTGCTAGGTCACATAAAAGCTCAATTTCTAGCTTTCTTCCAAAAAGCCTGGAATAGTCGACTTTCTTGCCAACAGTGAATGCGTCACATTCTCCTGCATCTGTACCAGTACTGATTGTTCTTATTCCTAATATATGCTACTCTATGGTGTGAGATAATGTCACATTGTTTTGCTTTGCATTCGCCTGATATTTAATGACATGGAATATTTTTTCATGTACCTTTTGGCCATCTGCATTTCTTCTCACCATTTTTTGATGAGGTTGGATTTTTTTTCTCATTAAGCTCTACAAGTGCCACATATATATATATATATATATATCTCTTAGATATTAGCCCCTTACCAGATGAATAATTTATTTCATTCTATGGGAAGTCTTTGTGTTCTATACTTGATCTTAGCCAAAAGGCCGAGAAGCGATAAGTCTTTGTGTTCTGGTCATCATTTGCTTTAAGGTGCAGATGATTTTTAATTTAATGTATTCTCATTTATTTATCTTTACTTCTACTTACTTGAAGAGTAAAGTTCCCGAGCTCTTGTGAAGTTGGGTATCATTTCTTCAAATTTGAATGAGTCTGGTTAAATGAGTTGCATTTCTTTGTGATACAATGACTTTTTTCATGATATCCCACCACTGTCTTCAGGTTTAGATGACTTCCCTGGGTAAATCTGCTGTAAATCTTAAGGATGCTCCTTTGTATGTAATTTGTTTTTTTGATCCTGCTGCTTTCAATATTCTCTTTATATTTTTGGTTTTTATCATTCTACTTAGAATGTACTTTGGAGTATATTTATTTGTATTTCTTTTAGCTGGTACCTTTCTGGCCTCCAGGATGTGCATGCATGCACTCTTTAGTTCTGGAAATTTCTCAATATCTTTGAATGTTGTTTCTTGTTAGGAGTTGTCTTCCTGGCCTTCTAGAACACCAGTGAGTCTTGCTATTCCTCTTGAATTCATCCCAAAGTTCTTTTGACAGCTGTTCTTTTATTTTAAGACTTTTATGAAGCTGTTTGGTGGAGATGTTATACAGCTCATATTGGAGTTCACTGATTCTGTCCTCAGCATATGTTGCTCTGCTGTGAGGCCTTCTAATGAGTTTTTTATTTTGCCTACTAAATTTTTCAGTTCAGACATTTCTTTCTGTATGTTTTCAATTTCTATGGTCATAACAGTGTTCAAGGACCAAAGCACACCCTGCAGTGCTGAATTGTAGGGATTAGAATGCAGGTAGTACCAGGTCTCATATATGCAAAAAATATTGCTATATTGCTTGAGGCACATCCAAAGATCTAGACATAAATTTTATAGTTTATTCTACTTTTTCCTTCCCAAGCTATTTTCTACTCAAAACTCTCCATGAACTCCCATGTTAGCACACATGATTCCTGAGTCAGCTATTGACAGGTAATATGCAAGAAGAATAAGAAATATTTCCCTCTGCTCAAATCTTTGCAATACCTTCAAAATCCTGTGCTAGCCTAATCAAGAGAGGAAACAGGGGGCCCGCAGAGATAGCACAGCGGTGTTTGCCTTGCAAGCAGCCGATTCAGGACCTAAGGTGGTTGGTTCGAATCCCGGTGTTCCATATGGTCCCCCGTGCTTGCCAGGAGCTATTTCTGAGCAGATAGCCAGGAGTAACCCCTGAGCACCGCCGGGTGTGGCCCAAAAGTAAAAAAAAATTAAAAAAATTAAAAAAAAGAGATGAAACAGGCTTATGAATTATTTCTTGGCTCCCAACCTGTAAATTGAACATTTTTTGGACTCGTTCTTTCTCATCTCTTTATTCTTATGTGTACCTTCATACCATCAACATACCAAGTGTTCTATCTATTTATTAACCAATTCAATACTTTAAGCCTGCTAGTCACTGTGTATTTTGCCTTCAGGTTTCCTTTAGAGGAGTTCTAAGCAAGAACCATAACTCACCTCCTTTCCAGCTGTGTCCTTCCGACTTACACTAATTCTAAATGATTCACCTTCATTACTTTCTTTTCAAGTTAAATAATTTCGGGAAACTATGAAAATATTTGAGCTTGAATAAATAGAAAAAACAGTTGTCTACAGTTTTACGGGATAAGGGAGCAGAGTTAGAGTCAACATTGGCCAGTTTCCACCCAAAAGAAGAACTATGACATGGAAAATTTAAAGCACTTGTACAATTGAAAAATAATTTGTGATTTATATTAGAAAGTTATTTTTATATCCCTCTTTCCTGATTTTTCTTTGGAGGGTTATAAAAATGTTTGTGTAGTGACTGTGTGGAGAGTAGAATTAGACATATAATAGTAGGAAAATTGAATTGAGAGATAAGTATCCTTTGGCTAATATATATGTGATTTAGTCATTTTACTTGATAGTTCTTCAAGAGAGAGTTTATTTTAGAGTTTTACTTTTCTTTTTTTTTTGAGTTTTACTTTTCTTAATTGTAGATTTATTAACTCATGATATTTGAAAAATAGGTAAAGGTTGTGATTATGAAAGAAAACTTCTCTAGACATGACTATTTTAGTTTATTGATTTTTAAAGAATATGAGAATAAAAAGGATTTTAAAATGTTGCTTAAATAAACAAGAAAATTTTAGAATAACCAACCTAATTTGTATTATACTGTTGTATTGGACTGCATTTTTTTGAACACATGGATTTGTAGCCCATAAGAGTAACTTTTACTGCATTCAATAACAAACACTTTAGGATTTTAGAAGAATCTAGCATGGAGTGTAGATTATACTAAATAGGACAATATTACAAGCATAGGACATAGCCCCCTGCAGATGAGGGGAAATAAGTTGACAGAAAGAACTTTGAGAATGTTTTGTCAGATACTGTAAGGACAGATACATAAACAGTGATAAATTAGTTTAATACTTTTATTTAAAAAATGTTTGGGTGCCACACTTGGCAGTGTTCCGGATTTATTTCTAGCTCTCTGCTCTGTGACAAGGCTTGGAGAACTCACTGTGAGATTCATTGTCACTAATTTACTTATTGTGCTACTTAAAAATTTACTAACATCTATAAACTAGCAATATAATAAAATATATAAAAATAAAATATTTATAAAACTATAAAAAGGGGGTAGGTTTGGGAATGGGTGAGAATCTGGGGACAGTAATGAAGAACTTTTACAAATTGGTGGTTGAATTGGTTTGGGGACAAACTTATTATGAGCAACTATGTAATACATGGTCTTTAAAAAAAGTAATTTGTATTTGACAAACAAGCATATATAATACATAATAATAGGAGTAGGCATTAGCATTTTCACTGTAACAAATAGAAATGAAGTTGTTTTAATGTTCACAATAGGTTTAGATACAAGGATATATATACAGATATTAAAAACAATGTGTTTATATTAAGTAATATAATAAATATAGTTCTTAAGATGACTGAGAAGAAATGGCATCCATTATTAGTAAGCACAATACATAATCTTGGTTCCTAAAAACTCTTCTTCAGTTAAAGGCAGACAATATTCTATGGAGAAATGTATGGAGAAATGGGTGATTCTAGGGCTGGGGCAGAAAAATATAAAAAATTAGTTTGGAGAATTTTATAGTATTATAAAGTAAGGAGGTAAGGAGATGAGAAAAATATGTAAGGACAACATAGGGGTGAACTGAAAAGAGATGCTCATGTTCAAACTGGAACAACTTGAGCAATAAATTAAATTAAAATATCACTGGATGAGCAAAATCAATTTTCTTACAAGTTAAATTAATATTTAATTGATATCTATTACAGATTGAATAAATAAGCACATAGATGAGCATGTGGAATATGGAGGTCAAATGTTCCTTTCAGAAGAATGCCAGCTTGTAAATGAAGGAGGAATAAGGAAATAAGAATTGGCTGTAGAATCTCATAGTAAAAATGGCTGCAGGCAAGTCAATAATGAACACAAATGTCAGCAGATAAAGTTATATTTTATTTATTTAAACATTTTTATTAAGACAGTGTTATTTACAGAGTTGTACATAATGTAGTTGTTTCAGGCATACAGTGTACTAACATCAGTTCTATTGCCAATGTCCCTTTTCTTCCACCAATATCCCCAGGATCCCTTTCAACCCCTAGCCTATCCTCTTGGCATGCATTTAACAAGTTTACTTCGTATTACTTTCTCCAACAAAATGGCAGGTTGAATGGTCAGAAAATCAGTAAAAGTCAGTTTGAGATGATTGCTATATATTTTTTTAACCATTCTTAATGCTGTAGAGTGCAACCATATGCACCTTTTGTTAGTGCCCTAGTCAAAGCCACAGATTGGAATGTCTCCCTTGTGCTTTAAAGGAGCGCCTTTAACAATTCTTGCAAAATGGCTTTCAAGGCCCTAAATATAAGCTTTTGTTTATTTGTGTCTTATTATCTCAGTTAAAAAAACTCTATATAAAGGAATATATGGAATTAGAACATTTGCATAATTAACATATATTCTGTTATAAATATAGGAAAGTACTAATTTTCTCATGTTTTATTTTTTTTCAGTTTGGGGATCCTCCTATGCAGTGCTCAAGGAGCTCAGAGGCCACTTCCCATGATACTTGTCCAGCTGTGAAGGTCTGACATTTCAGTGCCTGGGTTCAGCAGTCACAGCTGTTTGAGACTGAAGGTGCTGGTGCTCACTGGACTATAACGGGTGGTGCTCATGGACCACATGTTATCAGAGATGATAATGAGAGCCTTCATAAAACTCCAGAAAATTGAGTCATTTCTCCCAACCAAATTACTCTTTTAATTTATCCACCTCTAATAAATTGAAGTATTAATTTAAAAACCTTATATGAATATATTCTGATATAAGCAGGGATGAGTTATTTTATAGTTTACAAATTGATGGTTTATGTGCCATGTTTTGAGGTATATTTTCATTGGCTGGCAAAGGGTTACATTTTTAATTAATTGTTAACACTTAAAATGTGAGTTTGTACCTAAAAGCCCAATATAATTTCTCTCTCTCTCTCTCTCTCTCTCTCTCTCTCTCTCTCTCTCTCTCTCTATATATATATATATATATATATCATCAACATCACGGGGCTTATCTTTTGACACTGCAGTTCTTGGCAGAGGTTGGGTGGTTGATGGCATTATACTTGTGTAGCCTATTTTGCCTAGTACCTTTGGCTATTGTAATATATACATATTATAATATGTACATTTTAAAACATGGAATTGAAATTTATATAACATTAAAATTAACTTAGAACCAATACAAAAATCACAGGTTTTTTTAAATCTTTTTTTCTTTATTTGAACATCTTGATTACAAATATGATTGTGATTAGGTTTCAGTCATGTAAAGAACACCCCCTTCACCAGTGCAACATTCCCACCACCAATGTCCCAAATCTCCCTCCATCCCACACCACCCCACCTGTACTCCAGACAGGCTTTCCAGTTCCCTCATTCATTCACATGATTATGGTAGTTCTCTGTGTAGTTATTTCTATAACTGCACTCACCACTCTTTGTGGTGAGCTTCATGAAGTGAGCTGGAAGTTCCAGCCCTCCTCTCATTGTTTCTGAGGATTGCTGCAAAAATGACTTTTATTTTTCTTAAAACCCATAAATGAGTGAGACTATTCTGCGTCTTTCTCTCTGCTCTGACATATTTCACTCAGCACGATAGACTCCATGTACATCCATGTATAGGAAAATTTTATGACTTTATCTCTCCTGATGGCTGCATAATATTCCATTGTGTATATGTATCACAGTTTCTTTAGCCATTCATCTGTTGAAAAGCATCTTAGTTGTTTCCAGAGCCTGGCTATTGTGAATAGTGCTGCAATAAACATAGGTGTGAGGAAGGGGTTTTTGTATTGTATTCTTGTGTTCCTAGGGTACATCCCTAGGAGTGGAATAGCTGGGTCGAATGGGAGCTCAATTTCTAGATTTTGGAGGAATCTCCATATCGCTTTCCATAGAGGTTGGACTAGATGGCATTCCCGCCAGCAGTGGATAAGAGTTCCTTTCTCTCCACATCCCGCCAGCACTGATTGTTCTCGTTCTTTGTGATGTGTGCCAATCTCTGTGGTGTGAGATGGAATCTCATCGTTGTTTTGATTTGCATCTCCCTGATGATCAGTGATGAAGAGCACTTTTTCATATGCCTTTTGGCCATTTGTATTTCTTTTTTATCAAAGTGTCTGTTCATTTCTTCTCCCCATTTTTTGATGGGATTAGATGATTTTTTCCTTGTAAAGTTCTGTCAGTGCCCTGTATATTTTGGATATTAGCCCCTTATCTGATGGGTATTGGGTGAATAGTTTCTCCCACACTGTGGGTGGCTCTTGTATCCTGGGCACTATTTCTCTTGAGGTGCAGAAGCTTCTCAGCTTAATGTATTTCCATCTGTTGAATTCTGCTTCCACTTGTTTGGAAAGTACAGTTTCCTCCCTGAAGATGCCTTTAGTCTCAATGTCATGGAGTGTTTTACCTACATGTTGTTCAATATACATTATGGTATCCAGTCTGAATCAAGGTCTTTAATCCATTTGGATTTTACCTTCGTATGATGCTAACTGGAGGTCTATGTTCGCTTCTTACAAGTGGCTAACCAGTTCTGCCAGCACCATTTTTTGAAGAGGTTTTACCTGATCCACTTAGGATATCTTGCTCCTTTGTCAAAAATTAGGTGCTTGTATTTCTGGGGAACATTGTCTGAGAACTCAAGCCTATTCCACTGATCTGAGGGTCTGTCTTTATTCCAATACTATGCTGTTTTGATAACTATTGCTTTGTAGTACAGTTTAAAGTTGGGGAGAGTAATGCCTTTCATTTTCCTTTTCCCTAGGAGTACTTTAGCTATTCGAGGGTGTTATTGTTCCAGATGGACTTCGTAAGTGTTTGATCCACTTCTTTGAAGAATGCCATGCGTATCATTAGAGGATTGCATTAAATCTATACAATGCTTTGGGAGTATTGCCATTTTAATGATATTAATCCTGCCGATCCATGAGCAGGATATGTTTCCATTTCCGTGTGTCCTCTCTTATTTCTTGGAGCAGGGCTTTATAGTTTTCTTTGTATAGGTCCTTCACGTCTTTGGTCAAGTTGACTCCAAGATATTTGAGTTTGTGTGGCACTAATGTGAATGGGATTGCCTTCTTGATGTCCATCTCTTTCCTATCATTATTGGTGTATAAAAAGGCCATTGATTTCTGTGTGTTAATTTTGTAGCCTGCCACCTTTCTATATGAGTCTATTTTTCTAGAAGCTTTTTGGTAGAGTCTTTAGAGTTTTCTATGTAGAGTATCATGTCATCTGAAAACGGTGAGAGCTTCACTTCTTCCTTTCTATATGGATTCTCTTGATATCTTTTTCTTGCCTGATTGCTATAGCTAGCACTTCCAGTACTATGTTGAAGAGGAGTGGTGAGAGTGGACAGCCTTGTCTTGTACCAGAATTTAGAGGAAAGGCTTTTAGTTTTTTCTCCATTGAGGATAATATTTGCCATTGGCTTGTGGTAGATGGCTTTAACTAGATTGAGAAAGGTTCCTTTCATTCCCATCTTGCTGAGAGTTTTGATCAAGAATGGGTGTTGTGGGCCGGGTAGGTGGCGCTGGAGGTAAGGTGTCTGCCTTGCAAGCGCTAGCCAAGGAAGGACCGCGGTTCGATCCCCCGGCGTCCCATATGGTCCCCCCAAGCCAGGGGCGATTTCTGAGCACATAGCCAGGAGTAACCCCTGAGCGTCAAACGGGTGTGGCCCAAAAACCAAAAAAAAAAAAAAAAAAAAGAATGGGTGTTGGACTTTATCAAATGCTTTCTCTGTGTCTATTGATATGATCATGTAATTTTTATTTTTCTTCTTGTTGATGCTGTGTATGATGTTGATAGAGTTACAGATGTTAAACCATCATTGGTCGTAGTGTATGGTCTTCTTTATGATGCATTGGATCCTATTTGCCAGGATTTTGTTGAAGATCTTTGCATCTGTATTCATCAGAGATATTGGTCTGTAACTTTCTTTTTTGGCAGCATCTCTGTCTGGTTTTGGTATCAAGGTGATACTGGCTTCATAAAAGCTGTTTGGAAGTGTTCCTGTTTTTACAATTTCATGGAAGAGCCTGGTTAGGATAGGAAGTAGCTGCTCTTGAAATGTTTGAAAGAATTCATTAGTAAATCCATTTGGACCTGGGCTTTTCTTTTTGGGCAGATGTTTGATTACAGTTTCAATTTCCTCAATAGTGATGGGGTGTTTAGATATGCTACATCCTCCTCACTTAACTGTGGAAGTTTATAAGTGTCCAAGAATTTATCCATTTCTTCTAGGTACTTATGTTTAGTAACATAAAGTTTCTCAAAGTAGTCTCTAATTACCCTTTGGATCTCTGCAATATCTGTCGTGATCTCCCCCTTTTCATTTCTAATATGGGTTACCAGGTTTCTCTCTCTCTCTCTCTCTCTCTCGCTCTCTCTCTCTCTCTCTCTCTCTCTCTCTCTCTCTCTCTCTCTGTCTTTCTTTGTGAGTTTTGCCAATGGGTATCAGTCTTGTTTATTTTTTCAAAGAACCAACTTCTTCTTTCGTTGATCTTTCAGATTGCTTTTTGGTTTTCCACTTCATAGATTTCTGCTTTCAGTTGTGTTGTTTCCTTCTGTCTCCCTATTTTTGTTTTCTTTTTTGGTCATTTTCTAATTTTATGAGCTGTGTCATTAAGTCATTCAGGTATGCCCCTTCTTCCTTCCTGATGTGTGCTTGTAAAGCTATAAATTTTCCTCTCAGGTCCGCTTTTGCTGTGTCCCATAGATTCTGGCAGTTTGTGTCTTCATTATCATTTGTTTCCAGGAAAGTTTTGATTTTCTCTTTGATTTCATCTTGGACTCACTGGCTGTTCATTAGCAGGGTGTTTAATTTCCAATTGTTAAAATTTTTCTTCTGTGTGCCTTTGTAGTTCACATATAATTTTAGAGCTTTGTGGTCAGCAAAGGTAGCCTGCAATGTTTCTATCCTCTTGATTTTATGAAGGTATGTTTTATGTGTCAGCATGTGGTCTATCCTGGAGAATGACCCATGTACATCGGAGAAGAATGTGTATCCAAGTTTTTTTGGGTGGAGTGTCCTATATATATATAGATATATATATATCTATATATATATATCTATATATATATATATATATCTACTAGTCCTCTTTCTTCCATTACTCTTTTCAGGGCTAGTATGTTTTTGTTAGGTTTCAGTCTGGTTGACCTATCAAGTTTTGACAGGGCCATGTTGAGGTCTCCCACAATTACTGTGTTATTATTGATTTCTTCTTTCAGATTTGTCAGTAATTGTATGAGATAATTTGCTTGTCTCTCATTGGGTGCATATATGTTTAATAGTCTGATTTCTTCCTGTTACACATATCCCTTGATTAGTACATAGTGTCCATCTTTATCCCTTACAACTTTTCTGAGTATAAAGTTGTTGTCATCAGATATTAATATGGCCACCCCAGCTTTTTTAAGGGTGTTGTTTGCTTGGATGATTTTCCTCCAGCCTTTTATTTTGAGTCTATGTTTGTTCTGACTATTCAGGTGTGTTTCTTGTAGGCAATAGAAGGTTGGATTCATCTTTTGAAACCATTTATCACAGGTTTTTTTGTTTTGTTTTGTTTTGTGGGGGGGGTGGGTGGGAATCACACCTGGCAGCACTCAGGACCTGCTCCTGGCTTTATGTTCAGAAATTCCTCCTGGCAGGCTCAGGGGACCATATGGGACTTCAGGATTTGAACCACCATCCTTCTGCATGGAAGGCAACGCCCTATCTCCATGCTATCTCTCTGGCCCCTCCAAAAATCACAGTTTTATGTTAATCAGAGGTGTTTTGAATGTTCACAATGCAGTGCAACTACTTCCTTTATACAGGGCAACAAAATATTACATTAAAAATATTTCATCTCCCCAAATAGAACTCTGGTCCAGCGAGGTAGTCGTTGCTTAATTTTTCCCAGTTTCTGGCAACCATCAATTTCCTGTCTGTCACTTTGCATTTACCTGTTTTCATTACTTGACAGAAATGTACTCATACAATATGTGACCTTTTAGTGTGTAGTATTTTACATTTCATATGCTGTTTGCAAGGTTTACCATTGTTTGCCACATGCATCAGTACTTTTTCCCTTTCTATGTAACTTTGCATTGTATGGATGTGCCACATTTGCTTATCCATCTTTGTCATTTTTATCTTTTTTTTTTTTTTTTTGTGGTTTTTGGGTCACACCTGGCAGTGCTCAGGGGTTACTCCTGGCTTCATGCTCAGAAATTGCTCCTGGCAGGCACGGGGGACCATATGGGACGCCGGGATTCGAACCGATGACCTTCTGCATGAAAGGCAAACCTTACCTCCATGCTATCTCTCCGGCCCCGTCATTTTTATCTTTTAACTATTATGAGTGGCACTGCTGTAAACACAGGTGTACAAAAATCTTGAGTGGACATATGCAATATTTTGTATTTTCTATGGGCAATATGGTGTTTTCAACTATATTTGGGGGGGCATCACACCCAGCAGTGCTCAGAGGTTACTCCTGGCTCTCTGCTCAGAAATCACTTCTAGTAGGACCATATGAAATGCCAGGATTCAAACCACCGTCCTTCTGCATGCAAGGCAAACACCTTACCTCCATGCTATCTCTCCAATCCCTCAGCTATAGTTTTAACACTCCAAGTTGCCTCCTACCAGGGTTTGCTTTATTCATTCTCTTTTGTATTTACTGGTCTCTGCAGTTGAAATGCACATATCAATTCCTTCCCACCCTCCACCCCCAATTCCTACATTTTCTTGCAGCAGAAAGCTTGAACTAATTAATGAAACAGTTTCTTAAAAATATATTTCTGTACTAGATTATTTGTCTTTTCTCTTAATTCTTGTTTTATGATGATAAATATTGAGGATTACTTTATTTTCCTCAGTTTTTTACTTTAAAAACTTAGAAAAAGTTTGAGAAATTTAAAAATTGTGGATACAACTGCTTTTTACAGTAAGCAATGACTTTATGCTTGCATCTGGTTTTAATTATAGTTGGCATTTCTGAATGCTGAGACAAAATATGCATTACTGAAATGTCATGTGTTTCTGGCAGTCAGGAGTATAATCACTCAAATGTATAGTCAGTCCTTCTTCTGCCTTTTAAAAACCTGGCCTCAAGCTCTATCTTACCTCCTTTCTCTCTGCCCCTGCACTCCTGGGAAGGTCTCTTTTTTTTTTACTCTAGTCCTATCAGTGACCCATCTAATTTTTTTGTATTTCCATTTGATCATTGACTCTAGGCATATGACTTCTCTATGGTTATATTTTGTCTTCCTAACTAGATTATAAAATTCACCAAAGAGATTTTAGTTTTGTCTTTTTTTCCTATGTACTATTGCAAGGTATATATAATAAGCATACAATAAATATTTGATTAGTGATACATGGAACCACAAAATCACTTCTTTATAGTATACCTAACTTCTCAGCAGTAATACTAAAAAGTATTCATGTTCATTACTTAGTATACCATCTATAATTAGGTTATTATCAAGCTGAAAAAACTTTTGTATTATTATTATGGCAGATACTTTTTTTTTTTCTTTTTTTAGGTTTTTGGGATACACCCGGTAATACTCAGGGGTTACTCCTGGCTATGTGCTCAGAAGTCGCTCCTGGTTTGGGGGACCATATAGGATGCCGGAGGATCAAACCGCTGTCCATCCTAGGCTAGCGCTGGCAAGGCAGACACCTTACCTCTAGCGCCACCATGCCGGTCCCGGCAGATAATTTTTAAACAGAATTACAATATTAGTAGAAATTGGTGATTCCAAAAATGCTTGTTGTTAATCATTTGCATCAGAATTGCCTATAGTATTGTTTAAAATACTTAACTTCAGTGCCCCAATTTTGAGTTTTTATACTCATATATTTTTTCATGGGTGAGAATAGGACACATAATTAAAAGAAAAAAATTTATCCTGAGATTTTTAGAGACTCTAAATTTTGAGAACCCTGGGGCTGGAGAGATAGCACAGTGGCAGGGCATTTGCCTTGCATGTGGCTGACCTGAGAGAAACCTGGTTCAATTTCTGTGGTCCCATATAGTCCCTGAACCTGCCAGGGGCAATTTCTGAGTGCAGAACCAGGAGTAACCCCTGCACACCACTGGGTGTGGCCAAAAACCAACCAAAAATCAATCAATCAATAGTTAAAAAATAAATTTTGAGAACCACTGGTATTGAGAAAAAGTTAATACTTGAATGATTATTTTAATTCAGTATTGGCAATATTAATTGAAGGGCATAAATCTGTCAGAGTGTTACTGATACTGTGTAGTTTTAACAGACAGAAATTGAAATCCTAGAAAGTTAGAAAATACCAAGTTACCTAAGAATTACTGAGGTGAAACAATAAAATGGTGGAAAAACTCTGTTTGATTAACACTTCAGTTATTCCTATAACATAATTAAATAATGAAAATATGCTGACTCATCTAAAAGCTGATAATCAATTTGTGCGTGACAAACCACAGACAGCATTTACTTATATTTCAAAAGCTTATACATCATTTGCTACTCTGATAAAGAATTCTTATAATTTGTGGAGCAGGCTTTGCAAATTATTGCATTCAGACAAAGCAAACTTCTTTGTTCCAGGGAGTTAAATAAACAAACTATTACTAAGTAATTCCCCAGTATCATCAAACAAAAGAGGTACAGTATTTTGCTTGCTGGTAGGAAGTAATTGAAATAAAATAAGTTTGTTATATTTTAGATAAATAAGGAAATAATGGCAGGTAGTTGAAAGAGAAAGGACTTTTTGTTAGAAAACACTCCCCCCCCCCTTTCTGACTATGTTTCATCTGCATTACAATGTTTTCCTTTCTCCTGCCTTCTTGACATTTCAAACCTTAAATTTATCACTTTAAGTAGGCCTGTTTAGGTAGAATAAATTTTTTAAAAATTGATGGGTTGGGAGCTCTGATTCTGTGCTTAGCGTTTGGGGGACTACATGGGGGGCTGAGAATTGAACCTGGGTCAACTGTGTGTAAGACAAATGCTCTGCCCACTGTACATTTCTCCAGACCCAAAATATTTTTAAAATACCTATGCTGCAGAGAGGTTTACTTATTTTCTATTACCCCCACGTAGATTGTTCATTTGGTGATTTGACAGAAACAAAAAATTTTCCTTCAGCCTCAAGCTAATAAATGGAGCAATCATTCTTATACAGAAAAAATTATGGATCAGGTATGAGACTCGGAGCTTTGTCACATCAAGTCATCTAAATCTCACTAGCATCAGCTTGTGACAGGAAGAGGACAATAACCCCTAAAGATCATCCCATGCCTGTATTTTCTTGCTTTATACATTAAGTAGTCATTGTAAAACGAGTAGCTTTTCCAATGTTGAACACAATTTTCTCCCTCACATAATGGAAGAAAGAAGTCACAAATATTATTGTTTGGAAAGAGAAACAGTCTCATAAGACTAGTTGTCTGGCCAATGAAGTCATAACTCTTAGATGAAGAACTGAAAGAAAATTGAGCGGGGCAAGTTCAAGGTTGAAAATCTGGGCTGCTTTTCCTGGTTCTGAGTCAAACAGAATGACCTCATTTTTTGGTTTTCATTTCAAATCCCCCAAACTCCAGATATATCCAGGATAAAATATAAACAACATGCAGTGTAGTCTAAAGTCAAATAAATGCTTTAGGGCTGATCTAGGTCACCAGTCTCCTCCACTAAGGAGTGTAATCAAGAGCTAAGTCGAAGATTTCACATCTGATCTCTGCATGAAAGATTTGGTGTTTAATTCCTTGCAGGAGTTGAGATTTTGCTTCTGTAACTTTTAATTGTGACAAAGCCCCCCCCCCCCTTTTTTTTTTGAAAAATGCCTTGCTCTGGACACTGAAATTTATAATACAATTAGAAACATTTAGCTGTTTAAGTAATGAAGTTTAGTTTTAAGAAAATAGAATAAAGTTTGACGGGGAGTAACTTAGACCATATTGGATACCATAGAGCATTAACTATGGTTTCTGAAATAACAAGTTGGCAATAATAAATTGAACTTTCAAAATGAAGCAGTCACTCTTTTCCTGGCCCCATTTTATTCTTTTCTCTTCCATATAACTTTTATGATGCACTTGTCAGGCCAGTTGTTAATTTCACATTTATATGCTGACCATGAGGACTGTTTTGGCTTCTAGTTGGTCAAGTTGAACTTCTTTGAAGCTAGTAATCTGCTGAATTAGCTGACTTCTTTCATGGTGTTCCAGAACAAACAGATTCCCTTTTTAAAAAAAGCTCCACTTTTGTTATTTCAGGTGGTTTGAGTCTGCTATTCTTACATAAAGATGTTAGGGTTCTTCCAAGAGAGGTTCAAAGTGAAATTTAGAAATAAAATGTTAAGCAGATTAAAAGGACCTTAGTATAACGATCATGTCACTGGGTGAAAGATGAGGTTAAAAATGGTCATCATTTTACTGTGTAGGCAGTCCTAATTCTCTTTTTCTCCTCACTTGTGTAGAAAGTCTCAGGGTAGCTCTAGATTTTAGAGATAAATGCCATAGATGGAATAAATACCAGAATAATGATAGCCATTTTTTCCCTGGGGTAAAGTGTCTTTTAAAGAGATAAACAACTTAGGGTGAATTAATTTAGAAAGCACCAACAATTCTAGTGTTTATGGAAAGTACTTTGGAATATCTAGAAAATAAAACAGACTGCATTAATTTGATGAAGAGCAGAAATCCTATTTTCTTTCAATTCTTATGAGTTATTGTAATAACTATTACCAAATAATTATTGAAAGTATGCTTTTACCATCCTAGGAAGTAAGCATTATTATCATCTTCATGTTACAAATAAGAGAAAGGCACAGAGAGGTAAAAACCATATGCCTTAGTGAGAATAAAAGCAACCAGAATAAGTAGGCAAATGGAGAAAAATTTAGAGCATAGACTACAAAGGCTTGCAGAAATGTTTTAAAATTTCAGCAGCCATTTATAAATGCTTATAAGTCAAGAAATGTGGAGCACATTTCTTAAACTCTAAAGTCCAAGGTCCTCATCTGAGAAATGGAATTATAATATCTGCTTCTAAGGGTAGTTTTGAGGATCAATTTAAATATTAATAATAAATTTTCATTGTTCAGCATGCTTATAGATTTTATTTCAAATACTTCAAATATTTCAAATTTATAATTTAAATTTGATATCTTTATTATGTGTTTTCTTTTAGATATGTTTAGTAAATCCCCATGATTTACATAGTTATTAATAATTTGTTTTATATATATAGTGCTCTAGTACCAGTCCCACCACTAGTGTTCCCAGATTCCTCCCTATTCCCATCCCTGTCCTTAGCCTGTTGCATTTTTAAGTTTGGTTGTTGACATTTCTATATTTTATTTTTACTGTTGTTGTCTCTGTGGTTTGGATAATTAGCTATATTATGCCTTTTGTTTTGGTATTTCTATTTCAATTTTTATCAACAGTAAAACAGCAGACGGCAACTAACTTGTTTGTTAGTGGTATTAGTGAGTTTTAAAATACCACTTAAGACCTAATATAAAATAGATGATTGATAACAGTAGCTATGTTTTTGGTATCTAGAGAAAAGAAAATTTGCAATACCAGAATAAAAGGAATTTTCCTTTCTTCTTGTGATATTTTTGATTATTTTTATAAATGATTATGATTATTTTTATAAATTTTGGAGGACAAGGGTAAAAGAAGTATCAAGTCCTATGAGTCAGATCTAGAATAATTTAAATCTATATAAAAAGTATTTTAACAAGTACAAATTTGTACATACATGTTTGTGTGTAACCTGGTTTCACGGACATTTAAATGAACTTAAAATTTTGCTCTGGGTCACCCTCTTTTTTGTCCTCATTTTGTTATTTTTCTTACTATGAATGGTTAACATATGTGTTTATTTTAAAAATTATAACCAGTCCACTTCTATACCCATTTTTTTGTTTCCAGTTTTCTATCTCTAGCCCTGTCCATAGTCAAGCCCTGTTCATAGCACGCCTTCCAGTCCCACTGCCTCCAAGGTTATACACAATATAGCATTTTAAAATCCATTATTAAAGACAAAAAAGCCAAAGAATGTTGGAACTGGTATGCTGGAGCCAAGAAGGTTTATCACATTTTTAAAAAGAATCTTTGCACTAATGGAGAAACCAGAACCACTTGTAAAGCATAATTGCTGCACAAACATACAGTATGTGTGAAGCTATGATCATTCCTTTAATCTTTCATGCCAGAGAAAACCTAGACAATGTGTCTGTTGTTTAAATTTCCACACATACTTCTCCTGTAGCCTGCTAAAACATTGCTTTAGTCAGATATTCTTTTGTATAAATTTAAGCAAACACTCTAACACAACAATTTGGAACTATGAGTAGAGGTCTTAAAAGTAGATTTAGAGTTTTGGCTCCTGTTTTCAGGTAAGAAAAATAAAAAGGTAAGTTACTTAAGTAGCTTTGTGGCTCCAACTTAAACAACCAAATGATCTCAGGAATATAAATGACTATATCCCACTCCTACTAAATAACTATCAATTCAGTAAGTTGTGTGGTAAGTTCACTTTTAGTAAGGAAACACTCTCCTTTTCTCACTTGTGAAACTAATTTTCAAATGCTGTCTTAAAGTAGTCTTAATGTTTACCTACTACACAATGATTTTGTTTAATAATATTCCCTTTGATGCTTAAGTATACAAACTAATAGTTTGTATAATAGTTTTTTAATCACTATACTATACTAATATATATATACTAATATACTAGTATATATATACTAATATATATACTAATAGTATACAAACAATAGTCCTAATCATGATAGTTAAGAGCGTCTGCTATATTACAAGTAAATTTTTAAGACTTTTTAGCAGAGTCCCTATTTCTTGATGCTATTATTATACTCAATTGACTGGGAATTCTTAGTGTCAAATTAGTTAAGACAACTGAGCTGAAATATTTAGTTTCCAAAAAAATGTTTCTCAAGGGCTATTATATAATTATAATTAATATACTGATTTCTATTTATTTTTTACAAAATACTTTTAGTAATACAACTCATGGCTTTAGACATATACTATAAGTTTGGAATTCTGCTGTGCAATTTATTGAACTTAAAAATATATAGAGGGCATTTTCCCTTCTTCAAAGCTATTTGTATAGGAAGGAAAGCACACTAAGTAAAAAAACTACTGCATAATAAATTTTATGACAATAACCTATGCAGGATACAGATAAAGCAGCAGGGAAGGTTTATGGAGAAGGATGAAGACTGTACAAGTAGAGAAGATCGAGCTATACGTGTTTAACATATTAGGCACATAAATATACTTTAGGATCATGGAAAGAAACTTTCCATGAAACCAGAAGAAAAAAACTAGAGATACAGTGACAGTTCAAATCCATCAACATGTCAGAATATCATGAACTCCTAATACTTAGCTAAAAAATTGAAGTAAAATGTTTCTTTTTTGTGGTGTCAGGATCCAACCCTGGACATCACATATGTGAGTCATTTGAGCAACATTCCAGCACAAAGAGTGAAATTTCTAAGGATAAATTTATGAACTGCCATGCAATGTTGAAATCTTTAGCCAACTGAAGCAACATGAAAGAAAGGACCCTGAGTGAGGAACCAGTGCTGAAGCTATTTTGCTGAGACTATCTGAACTATGGATGTGCTGAGCATCTATATCTGCTAATGAATACACAAAGCAAGTGAGGCATAATGCAAACAGATCTTTCACATTCTCATTTGCATTCCCAATTGAAGAAACATGCATAAAGTTAGGACTCCAAACACTAAAAATTTCACTTAAAAGTTATAAAAAAAAAGGGGGGGGGCTGGAGAGATAGCATGGAGGTAGGGTGTTTGTGTTGCATGCGAGAAGGATGGTGGTTCGAGTCCCAGCATCCCATATGGTCCCCCAAGCCTGCCAAGAGCGATTTCTGAGCATAGAGCCAGGAGTAACCCCTGAGCACTGCCAGGTGTGACCCAAGAACCAAAAAAAAAAAGGGGGATTAAAAAAAAAACTTGCCAGAGGGAGGCAGAAAGGTTTCCCTTTCAGTAGTGTAGAGTGAAGGTATGAAACATATCCTGAGAATTTATAAGCACATATTTTGTTGGCATAAATGTGTTACAAAAATGCATATGTCTCTGTGTTTGTGTACATGTGTAAATGTGCATGTTGTGAGTATACGAATGTGTGTATCTGAATGTGCACATGTAACTAGGTAGGTGTGTGTCTGATGGTGGGATGTGAGTTATTGTATGTGAAAGTGTTTGTGTTATGTGTATGTGTCTGTGAGAGTTATGAGTATGTATGTGTGTCTGAGTGAGTGTGTGTGAGTGTGTATAAGTGTGTTCTGTATATGTGTATAAGTGGGTCTTGCCTGTATGTGTGAACATCTGTGCATAAGTGTGTAAGTATATGTGTCTGTAAGTATGTGAGTATATATGTTTTGTGTGTATATTTGTGAGAGTGTATGTGTGTTGTGTATGTATGCATATATTAGTGTGTGTGTATTTGTGTGTATCTCCTCATCAGTGCCCTGGAGAGTCTGACCTGATAGTTCAGAGCTGCTTGGGTCTGATGCTCTAGAGGTCAGATAGTTCTAGAATCAAACTCAGGACCTCTCACGTAAGGTGTGTGCTCCAAACTTTTGGGCTGTCTTCCTGGCCAAATTACCTATGTTTATATCAATATGAATCTATACAATAAATATACAGAACAGATATGTCAATATACATAAATCAAGTAAAGAATTTAAAAATTTTAGAAGGTCTTTAATTGGTAGTGTTTCCAACTCACTGATCAAAACTTATATAAATCTTTTCTAAAGAAATCTGTTCTAAATAAATCTTCAAAAATTTACCCTAAAATTGTTTTTTTTTTAAAAAGCAGTTTATTTATTAATTAATTGGCTTTGAGGTCACACCCGGATATGCTCAAGGGTTACTCCTGGCTCTGTGCTCAGAAATCACTCTTGACAAACTCGGGGTACTATATGGGATGCCAGGTTCGAACCAGGTCCAGGGTCAGTTGCATGCAAGGCAAATGTCCTACCATCTTGCTAATCTCTTTGGCCCCTACACTAAAATTTTAAGGAGACTTTTCAACTCACAGTTAAAAGTCAAAATACATAAATTCAAGACATTTTATCCCATATAAGATGGGGATAACAAGGAGCTTTTATTAAAAACTCCCAACTAAAATGAATAAAAAATTTTGAAATAAAAAAGCTGGAGAGATGATACAAAAGACTGAGGGCATGCTTTGCATGAAGGTAACTAGAATTCAGTCCTGGACACCACATTTTCTGCATACAACCAGGAGTGACCTTAAGCACAGTACCAACTGTAATGACTAAGTACCACCAGGCATGACAATCAAACAGTTTAACCAAAATCAAGGACAGTTTTCCAGGGCTTCAGCATTCGGCAACAAAAGGCAATCATTCTGATTGGAAATAAGACATGCTTACTCCATTTTACTTTCTGGGATTTCCAGCCATGTCCAGGGAATTAGATTTATGGCTCAGAGCAGCAGCAGGTGTGAGTGGAAGAGGTGGAGCTGGAGATCTGGAACACTAAGTTGAGATGCCACAGGCCAGTTTACTGAAGAGGCAGTACTACATAGAAAGAAACAAGATCTGCCAAATTCATAAAATTTTCTAAGTAGGGAGCAGAACATTCTTATCAAGAGACAACCTTAAGCTGGGTGACAGACCACCAAAAGAGATTATAGGATTTAGTTCCCAGAACTCACACAGCACAGATAATAATTTGTGTTTTCATTAACTCTACCCCAAACATTCAAAATCACAGCCATCTGGTAGAGAATTCAGAAAACGTTTGCTTCAATTATGGGACTAAATTAATGAGACATGCTGGGAGATAGCTCAAAGGGATAGAGCACACATCTAGCTTCCTCAAGGCCATGAGTTTGATTCCTGGCACTGCATGATCCCCAAAAATGCCAGGTATGACCTTGGTTGGTCCCAATACAGTCATGTCTCCTAGGATTTCATTGTTGGACTCAAAACATCAAGCCACCAGGTCTTTACTACAAGGCAGAATGTTGCTGTGAGTGACCCTGGGATCCTGAGCACTGCAAGGGTTAGGTTAGGTTTTCCATAAGATAATTATATTCTAAAAAAGACTCTAGTACATTTCAAAGCCCAAACCCATAAAAATGTCCATTATTATGTGTCCATTATTATGTGTTAAATAAGTGGATGCAGATTACATAGTAGAATACTATTCAGCAATAGAAGAGAGTATAATAACTTTTAAAGTTATATAAAAGATAAATATAAATATAATATAAAAGAGAAATCAGAGTGCTAGTACAGTGGGTAGGGCATTTGCTTTCATGCGGCTGACCCAGGTTCAACTCCTGGCAGCCCATATATAATCCTGCAAGAACTGCCAGAAGTACTTTGTAGGCACACTGCCAAAAGTAGTCCCTGAACATTGCCAGGTGTGGCCTCCAATAAGCATATAAAATAATATAAAATATAGAATAGAAAATAAATTTATATAATATTTATATGTATATAAATATAAAATAATTTTAAAATAATATAAAATCATAGATGAACCTCAACATTGATGTTATATGTAAGAAGTCAGCATTAAAAGGATACAAACTATATGATTTAATTTATGCAAGGGTCTAAATGTACAT
The DNA here is from genome assembly GCF_024139225.1 of Suncus etruscus. Classification (NCBI taxonomy): domain Eukaryota; kingdom Metazoa; phylum Chordata; class Mammalia; order Eulipotyphla; family Soricidae; genus Suncus; species Suncus etruscus. Next base: position 77,028,706 of record NC_064856.1, on the reverse strand, counting down.
GCTATTGTATATACATATGTATATATGTATTTATATATAAAACAACCAAACAGTAGTTGCTTGACAAGGGTTGTCAGAATTAACAGGGAAGTTCTTGAAAGGATTAACAAAAGGTCAGGAGGAAATCTGTGATAATGGAGAAGCCAGATGTTTTAAATACATGGAAATGTATCAAATTGTACATCTTAAATATGTCTAGTTTATTATATCTGAATACACTTCAATAATTTTTAGATTTTAGGAAAACACAAGAAATTAATCAAAATGATAAGTGGAATAATAAAAGTCCCTACTATAAAAGAAAAATTTAAAAAAATTGGCTAAAGTACCCTCAAAAACAGAGCAAATATATGCACATGTTTATAATGAAATGTTAAAATTATTCATTTTAAGATCAGGAGGAAAACAGGTCAGCAACTACTAATCTAGTAAGATAAAGTAAGATCATTATCGATGCTAAATCATTCTAAAAATTTCTACAGATAAATCATTTTACTAATTGCAAGTCAAAGTCGTTGGATATGTATTAATATATAAATATTAGATGTTTTTCTATTCAACAACAGCTGTTAGTTGCCTTTTCAAAATGTCATCACAAAGATTAGCATTCTAAAGTATATAAACCCTTTTATGGAGAAACTGAAAACATCTTTGAACATCATCAACGATGACTAAAATTATGGTGTAGAGCACAATTACACAAATAGGAAAATTAATGCTGTAACAGATGCCATGTATCTTTAGATTGAGCTTTAAAATAAAATAATCTCAATCAAAATACAAGCGGGTTTTGTGAGAACCTTGAAAAAATTGATTTAAAAGATTTAAATGAAATAGAAGGTGGTCCAATATTGATTGGCCAGGTGTTAAAAACTCTAATAATTGGGGCCGGAGAGATAGCACAGCAGTGTTTGCCTTGCAAGCAGCCGGTGCAGGACCTAAGGTGGTTGGTTTGAATCCCGGTGTCCCATATGGTCCCCCGTGCCTGCCAGGAGCTATTTCTGAACAGATAGTCAGGAGTAACACCTGAGCACAGCCGGGTGTGGCCCCCCCAAAAAACAAACAAAAAACAAAACAAAACAAAAAAACAAAGCAAACAAAAAAACCTCTAATAATTAAAAAAATGTCTTAAGTGGACAAAGAGACTAGTGGGAGACAGTGAGTGAGAGTGAGTAAGAAACAGAGAGAGTGAGAGAGTGAGAGAGAGCATGGAAACAAACACATTTATATATGACTGATTTATGATGAAATCACTGCAGATGACCAAAGAAAATATCAAGGGCTGGGGATCTGCCTGGTGGCCAAAGTGGATGCAGTGCACGAAGAAGAATCCAGTGTGAACCCTAACACTGTTGAATCTCTCATGAACTTCTGGGAACAGTCCCCAAGGATCATAGGGTGTATGTAGTCTTTCCCTTCATTCACTCCTCAAAAGTAATCCATTTTATAAATGTTGCTGGCATGATAAAAATAGATTTTATTTATTTATTTGGATTTTGGAACACACCTACGTGCACTCAGGACCCTATGTTGTCTCTGCACTCAGGGATCACATTTTGGCAGGTTTCGGGAACCATATATAATGCTGGATCTTTGTACCTGTTGTATTATCACTTTGGCACCTAATAATAAATTAAATAAAATTAATACTATTGGGCCAAGGTGATGGTATACTGGGCAGGGCACTTGCCTTGTAGGCAGCTGAATGAGGTTTGATTCTTAGCATTTCATATGAACCTCTAAGTCCTGCCAGTAGTGATTCAGAGTTAGGAGTAACCTCCTGAGCACTGCCGGTTGTGGCCAATAGCAAATACCACCCCCCAATCCCAAAACACTAAGTTCATCTACCGCATAATATCAACAGATTTTAATTTTAGTTTTAAAAGTTAATTTTTTACCCAGTTCAGAAGTCCAGAGTACAATGTAGTTTATGTATACTGTTGGAGGGAGTATAGTCTGTGAATACTAGAATAGGATTTTATCTTCATCTAGGCAAATAAAAACATGCATGCTTTACAATCCAGCAATGTTTCTTCTAAAACACCCAAAGCTGTTTTATTTATTATTATTATTACTACTTATTTTATTTATTATTATTACTTTTAAAACACCTAAAGCTGTTTTATTTATTTGTTATTTTAAATTAACATCTTTATTTAAGCACCATGATTACAAGCATGTTTGTAGTTGGGTTTCATTTATAAAAAAGAACACCCCCTTCACCAGTGCAACATTCCTGCCACCAGCAACCACCATTTCCTCCTTTCCCACCCCCTGCCTATATTCCAGACAGGCATTCTATTTCTCTCACTCATACCATTGTCATGATAGTTATTTCTCTAACTGAACTCATCACTTTTTGTGGTAAGCTTCATATTGTGGGCTGAACCTTCCAACCTTCACATCCCTTATCTCTGTGCTTTATTACAGTAATGTCTTTTGTTTTTCTTAAATCTTATAGATGAGTGAAACTTCTGTGCCTATCTTTTTTCTTCTGATTTATTTCAATCAGCATAATAGTTTACATGTCCATTCTTGTATAGAAAAATTTTATAACGTCATTTATTCTGATGACTGCAGAATTCCATTGTGTTTATGTACCACAGTTTCTTTAGCCATTCATCTGTTGAGGGCTGTCTTGGTTGTTTCCAGAGTCTGGCTATTATAAATAGTGCTGCAATGAATATAGGTGTGCAGAAGGCCGTTTTGAGTTGTGTTTTTGTGTTCCTAGGGTATATTCCTAGGAGTGGTATAGCTGGATCATATGGGAGCTCAATTTCCAATTTTTTCCAGGAATCTCCATATTGTTTTCCATAAAGGCTAGACTAGATTGCAATGAATGCAAGTTCCTTTCTCCCCACACCCCCACCTGCACTGATTGTTCTTATTCTTTGTGATGTGTGCCAGTCTCTGTGGCATGAGATGGTACCTCATTGTTGTTTTGATCTGCATCTCTTTGATTACTAGTGATGTGGAGCATTTTTTCATGTGCTTTTTGGCCATTTATTTGTATTTCTTCCTTGAGGAAATGTCTGTTTATTTCTTCTCTCCATTTATGGTGGTGTTAGATGTTTTTTCTTGTTAAGTTCTGCCAGTACCTTGTATATCTTAGATATTAGCCCATTATTTAATGGGGATTGAGTGAATAGTTTCTCCCATTTTGTGAGTGGCCTTTGTATTCTAGTCACTATTTCCTTTGGGGTGCATAAGATTCTCAGCTTAATGTAGTCCTAGCTGTTTATCTTTACTTCCACTTGTTTGGACAGTGGTATTTCCTCCTTGAAGATGCCTTTAATCTCAGTGTCATGGAATGTTTTACCTATTTGTTCTTCTAGATACCTATGGTTGTGGGTCTGATATCATGGTTTTAATCCATTTGGATCTGACCTTTGTGCCTGGTGTTAAATGGAGGTCTGACTGCTTTTTTGCATGTGGCTGACCAGTTGTCCCAACAGTTCTTGTGGAAGAGGTTTTCCTTGCTCCATTTTGCATTTCTTGTCCCTTTATCAAAGATTAATTGACTGTATGTCTGGAAAAAAATCTCTGAACACTAAAGTCTATCCCACTGATCTGAGGGACTTTCTTTATTCCAAAACCATGATGTTTTAATAACTATTGCTTTGCAGTACAATTTAAAGTTGGGGAAAGTGATACCTCCCATATTCTTTTTTCTAAGGGCTGCTTTAGCTATTCATGAGTGTTAATTGTTCTAAATAAATTTCAGGAGTGTTTGATCCACTTCTTTGAAGAATGAACGTTATGGGTATCCTTAGAGGAATTGCATTAAATCTATACAATGCTTTGGGGGAGTATAGACATTTTAATGATGTTAATCTTCCCAATCCATGAACAGGGCATGTGTCTTCATTTTCTTGTGTCCTCTTTTATTTCTTGAAGCAGGATTTTGTAGATATTTTTGCATAGGTCTTTTACCTCTTTAGTTAAGTTGACTCCTAGGTATTTGAGTTTGTGTGGCACTAATGTGAATGGGATTGTTTTTTAATGTTCATTTCTTCTCTGTCTTTATTGGTGTATAAGAAGACCATTGATTTTTGTGTGTTTATTTTGTAGCCTACCACTTTGTTTTATGAATCTATTGTGTCTAGAAGCTTTTTGGTAGTCTTTAAGGTTTTCTAAATATAGTATTATGTCATTATCCCCATTCATCAGTGCAACATTACCATAACCAAAGTTCATTTCTTCTCTTCATGTATTGATGGGGTTAGATGTTTTTTTCTTGTTAAGTTCTGCCAGTACCTTGTATAACTTAGATATTATCTCATTATTTAATGGGGATTGGGTGAATAGTTTCTCCCATTTTGTCGGTGGCCTTTGTATCCTAGTCACTATTTCCTTTGGGGTGCAGAAGATTCTCAAATAAATATAGTTCTAGCTGTTTATCTCCACTTCCACTTGTTTGGACAGTGGATATTCTTTATATCTTTTTCTTGACTGATTGCTACAGCAATTATTTCTAGTACTATGTTGAATAGGAGTGGTGAGAGAGGGCAGTATTGACTTGTATCAGTTTTTAGAGGAAAGGCTTTTATTATTTATTTATCTTAATAATGATATCTTTATTTAAGCACTATGATTACAAACATAGTGTATATGTACAACAGTTTAACCATTCATCTGTTGTTAGGCATCTGGGTTGTTTCCAGATTCTGGCTATTATAAATTGTGCTGTAATGAATATAGTTGCACAGAAGGCATTTCTATACTGTGTTTTTGTGTTCCTAAGGTATATCCCTAGGAATAGTATAACTGGATCATGGGATCATAGTATCACTCATCTGTGGGATTTAAGAAAAATAAAAGACATTATTGTAATAATACCCAAAGATAATAGAGATGAGGGCTGAAAGGACCAGGCCACGATATGAAACTTACCACAAAGAGTGGTGAGTGCAGTTAGAGAAATAATTTCACTAACAACTATCATGAGAATGTTATGAAATGAGAGAAATAGAATGCCTGTCTTAAATACAGACAGGGGGATATGTTTGAAGGGATATAGAGGCATTGGTGGTGGGAATATTGCACTGGTGAAAAGTGGTATTAATTTTTATGACTGAAACCCAAATACAAACATATTTGTAATCAAGATGTTTAAGTAAAGATATTAAAAAACCTTGGAGTTAACTAAAAAGTTGAATGACTTATAAAAAGAAAACTACAAAACACTATTTCAAGAAATAAAAGAGGACACAAAGAAATGGAGACACATACCATATTCATGGAGTGCGAGGATCAACATCATTAAAATGGCAATAATCCCCAAAGCATTGTACAGATTTAACATAATTCCTCTAAGGTTATGCATGACATTCTCCAAAGAAGTGAAATTAATTTGGAAAAATAAACACCCATGAATAGCTAAAGCAACCCTAGGAAAAAGAGGACAGGAGGCCATCACTTTCCCCAACTTTAAAATAGTATAACAAATTAAGACTCATTTAAACAGCATGGTATTGGAATAAAGACAGACCCTCAGATCAGTGGAATAGACTTGAGTATTCAGAGAATATTCCCCAGACATACATTAATCTTTGATAAAGGGGCAAGAAACACAAAATGGAGCAAGGAAATCCTCATCAACAAGTGGTGTTTGGACAACTATTCAGTCATATGCAAAAAAGGCAATATCGACTTTCATCTAGCATCATGCAAAAGGTCAAATACAAATGGATTAAAGGCCTTGTTATGAGAGCCATAAACATAAGGTCTATAGAAGAACACATAGGTAAAACTCTCCATGACATTAAGACTATAGGCATCTTAAAGGAGGAAACAGCACTGTGCAAACAAGTGGAAGCAGAGAAAAACAAATGCGACTATATTAAACTGAGAAGCTTATGAACCTCAAAGGAAATAGTGACTAGAACACAAAGGATACCCATAAAATGGAGAAACTATTCAATCATATCCATCAGATAAGGGTCTAATATCTAAGATATACTAGGTACTGATAGAACTTAATAAGGAGAAACATCTAACCCCATCAAAAAGTGAGAAGAGAGGAAAGGCTTTTAGTTTGTCTTCACTGAGTATAATATTTGCCATGAGCTTATGGTAAATGGTCTTTACTATATTGAGAAAAATTCTTTCATTTCTATTTTGTTGATTTTTTAATATAATTTTTATTTTAATCATAGTGGCTTACATATCGTTCACAGTAATATTTTAGGTACATATTAACATTCAATCAGGGGAACTTCCATCACTGAATTGTCCTCCCACCACCTTCGTTCCCGTCCTGCCTCCCATATCGTCCACTCTCACCCCTGGGACTGCAGGAATGAGTGGTCCCCTATGTGCCTAACTTACTACTTAGTGATCTTACACCTTTTTGGTCTTGGTTCCTCCATTATTTCTCTCTCTAATTGGGAGGTGGTACTAAATGATTCAAGTTACGTGGTTTTGTTTGAAGAAGAGAAAAGTAATAAGCTGGGGTAAAAATCAGGTACGCCGAAAATGGGTGGAGTCCTTCTAGAGGCTCTCATCCTCAGTTTGAGATACAAGGGAAAAAAGGAAGTGAGACACCACAACAGTACAAAAAGAGGTGTCAAATAAAATATCCAGTGAGCACTACAACATTAAAGATAAGCATTACATAACAGCCATGGTCTTGAGATAAAACATGGCAAAGCGCAAAAAGGAAGAAGAGAAAAGAAGAAAGAATAAATAAATAATAAAAAAAATGGAGACAACAACTTCACTAACCACACCAAAACAAAGAAATTGTTGATTTTTTTTATCATGCACTGTTGGGCCTTATAAAATGCTTTCTCTGTATTTATTGATATTACAATATGGTTTTTATTTTTCTTTTGTTATGGTATATTTTATTGATTGACTTGCATATATTAAACCATCCTTACATCTCTAAAATGAATCCTATTTGATCATGATAAACCATTAGATCCTATTTGCTAGGATTTTGTTGAAGATCTTTGCAACTTTGTTTATCAGGGATATTTGTCTATACTTCTCTTATTTTTTGGTGTGGAATTTCTGCTTTTGGTATCAGGGTGGTATTAGCTTCATAAAAAACACTCGGGAGAGTGTTTCTGGTTTTTTGTTTGTTTTTTTTGGTCACACCCGGTGATGCTCAGGGGTTTATTCTGGCTATGCATTCAGAAATTGCTCCTGGCTTGGGGAACCATATGGGATGCCAGGTGATTGAACCGGGGTCTGTCCTAGGCTTGCGTGGGCAAGGCAGATGCCTTACCACTTGCACCACTGCTCCGGCCCTGTGTTTCTGTTTCTGTTTTTTTTTTTCTTTTTTGGGTCACACCCGACAGTGCTCGGGGGTTACTCCCGGCTCTACACTCAAAAATCGCCCCTGGCAGGCTCGGGAGACCATATGGGATACCAAGATTTAAACCACCATCCTTCTGCATGCAAGACAAATGCCCTACCTCCATGCTATTTCTCCTGCCCCTGTTTCTGTTTTTTTAATTTCCTGGAAGACTTGAAATTGTTGGCAGTAGTTCCTCTTGAGGGGTTTGAACAAATTCATTATTAAATCCATCTGGGCCTGGGCTTTTGTTTTTGGCCTTGAGGGTTTTTTTGTGACAAATCTGCTGTTAATCTTGAGGATGCTCCTTTGAAAGTAATTTTTTTTTTTTTGATCTTGCTATTTTCAGTATTCTATCCCTATCAGCAGGATTCATTATTGTGACTAAGATGTATCTGGGGGTGTTTTTCTTTGGGTCTCTTTTAACTGGTACTCTTTGGGCATGCAAGATTTGGGCATGCAAGATTTGGTTGCATGCCCAACTTAGACCCCAAAGAATTAGGCACTGACCGTCCAGCCTTGACTCCTGGATCTCAGAAATAGAAATGACACAGTTCTCCACAACAGCTCCAGGAACCAAATCCCCTCTGGTCATCCATAATGCTGCTCTGACCCCAACATGCAACAGTTCTAAAATGATATCTTGACAACAAGGAAATGGGGAACAACTTGATCTAAGAGCAAGTTGCCCTTCCTCACCAGTCAACGATAAGACAAAATCAGAAGACTTGTCACCCTTTGATTGCTATCGACAGATGACTGGTTGTTGCAACCATGACTAGACAGTATGCATCCCGGGACCACCACCACCACCACCACCACCACCACCACCACCACCACCACCACCACCAACAACAACAACAACAACAACAACAACAATAGAACTCTAGCCTAGGTTTTGGTCTATGATCTGTTCAACAAACAAGATCTCCAATTATAGAGGTCTGACTGAGACAATCACAACTGAACGGAAATTCTGGAAACAACGAAAGACTCTATCCCAGGCTCCATCCTAGAAGCAGCATAATGACCAAGACCACCAACTACAGAGATGGATTAAAGCGACACTGAAGAAACAGAACTGCTAGAACCACAAAGAAAGACTCCATCATAAGATCTACTCCTTGAGCTGTACAAACACCAAGATCTCTAGATACAGAGGTCTGATTTTACCATCTATGATGAAGCAGAAGTCTTCCATACACCACAAAAGCACTGAGGGGAGAGTAAATGATCATGCAAGGAGTGTATAGTTAATCCCATGACAGTATACTTCAAGGGTGGAGAAACCCTGTATCTCCTAGGCCAAGGGAATTTCCTCTATAATGTCCCCATTAGTTACTGCACCTATGTGGGGGGGGGGGAAGCACAAAATAATCCCTTTATCCACTTATATATTGATTGATTGATTTTTTTGACTTTTTTATTTTGGTGTAGAATTGAAGTTGATGTCTCCAAATTTATTTTATTTTATTTTATTTTATTTTATTTTATTTTATTTTATTTATCTTTCTTTTTGCACTCCAGCATGGTTTGATTTCAGGACTGAGACTATTGTGTAGTGCTTGTCTTTATTGCTGTAGTGCTCACTGAATATTTTATTTGATATTTCTTTCTGTATTGTTGCAGTGTTTCAATTACCTTTTTCCTGTCCTCTTTCAAACTGAGGTTGAAAGCCTCTAGAAGGACTTCGTCCATTTTCACCTTATTTGATTTTTTACCCCTTTCTATTGCTTTTCTTTCCTTCAAACAAAACCACATAACTCGAACCATCTAGCTCTGCCTCTCAAATGAGGGGGAAACAAGGGAGGGTACCAGGGCCAAACATACATATGATTACTAGTAGTAAGCTAGACACAGAGGGGACCACTTACTCTAAAAGCCTGGGGGGTGAGAGTGGGGGATATGGGTTGCAGGAAGGGAGCAGGGGTGGAGGAAGAACAAATTTGGTGATGGTAAATCCCCTGATTTAATGATAATATTTACCTAAAATACTACTGTGAAAGATATGTAAGCCAATATGGTCAAAATAAAAATTAAAAAAAAAAGATTTGGTTGCATGCAGTATTTAGTTCTGGGAGTTTCTCTGCAATGATGTCCTTGCCTGTTGATACTGAGATTTTCTTCCTGTGACTCCAATGATTCGTATGCTGTTTCTGTTGAGTTTTTCGAAGTCTTCTATTTTTATCTCTTCACATTCTTTGAGGACTCTTTCCATTGCCTGATCATTCGCTTTAAGGTTCTTTTCTAAGTTCTTCTGTTGTATGGAGCTGTTATGCTCATCATCCAGCTCACTGATTCCGTTTTCAGTCACTGTTTTCATTTTACCAACAGAGCTTTTCAGTCCCATGATTTGTTTGAAGTTCTCTCATTTCTACTCATATCCTCTTGTTTCTTATTTATGTCGCATTCAGTTCTTTTTATGCTTTCTTTGAATTCTATGAACATCTTCCATGTTTCTTCTCTAAAATCCTTATCTGAGAGGCTAAAATAGGTGGTTAGTACTTTTTGGATCATCAGAGCTACCATTTTTATTCTCTAAGCATGATGGAGGCCTGCCTTGTTTTCCAGTAGTCACAGTGTTTTCTATGTGTTGTGCTCAAATTCATTGACTAGGAGGAGTGTATGGCTGCATAAAGGAATGACCGCCATTCTCTGAAATTGTCCTTGGGTTTGTTTTCTCACCTTGTGCCACAGTTTCTTGGAGTTCTGTCACAATGCCAGTCACCACACTCAGGGAGAATTAGATTCATCTCTCTGACATAATCCTTGGGGCTGGTTTTCTCACCTGGAGCTGTGGTTTCCAAGATCCCTGGTTATCATGACTGACTGTACACCAAGAGAGTCAGCTCTGCCCTAATTTTTCTTGATTAGAGTTAGATCACTATATTTACAGAATCATTCCTATAATGAGAACAGTTTATTATGGAATTAAATACAACAGCATAAGAATAGAAAACAATGCATTACTGAATGAAAAATTGTAGTGTTTTTGTTAATGTGTATTTATTTAATCATTTTAAGTTTATTGAACAATATATATTCTTATCACAAAGTGTTAAAATATTGAAGGCATTTGAAATTTAAGTTTGAGCACAATTGTTAAATGACCTCACTAGTATTATTCATAATAATAAAATGCAGAAACAGCGGAGAATGTTCCAGGAAACCAGTTGTCACAAATAAATTAGAAAGGGAGATAAGTAGGTGTACATACTGAGAAGGACTGACTCAATGAGGACCAATCCCATATTTACTCATCAAGTATTTGTTGAATGTGTAGTAATGCCAGGGGTCAGGATTGTGAATACAAATGATTAACATAGACATGGCCTCTAGCACAGGGGCTTATAGGGAAGACACTTAGGGACTTAATAAACCATCACTGTTCCTTAAGTCTAGTCCAAATCCATTGGAATTGTCACAATGAAAGGAGTATAGGATTTGGAGAAAATGCTGTTTATTTTCCACTGAAAAAAATTCTATAGTCACTCAGTTGCTTTTTTTTTTTTGCCACACCCAGTGCTGCTCAGGAGTTGGTTCTGGTTCTGCCCTTAGAAATTACTCCTAGAAGTCTGGGGACTATATGGGATGCTGAGGATTAAACTTGGGTCAGCAGCTTACAAGGCAAAAGCTCTACCCACTGTGCTAGCCCTGTTCCCTCACTTGCTTTTTTTTGTTTAACAAAGCCAGTGGATGTGATGGTAGCATGCTCTAATATTTGACAAAATGCTTCTAAATATCTACCTTTCTAACAATATCCTAGTTTGCCATGAACCCCAGGCATGACTTTGGAAATGTAGAATTTCTTGATGACAATGTTCACAAGCTTTCCTTTAAATTTTGAAAATACATATAATCCGAACAGGCCGAGAAACAATTGAAGAGGCATGGAAAACAATTAAGGAAGCATGAAAATAATTTTATATTTCTTGGCTGGTGATAAAATACAGTGGGTAGGACACTTATCTTGCAAACATTTGACCCGAGTTTGATCCCTAGAACTGCATATTGTTGCCTGAGTCCCACCACAAGAGATCCCTGAGCACATAGCCAGGAGTAAGTCTTGAACTAAATTTGGATGAGGTCCCAGAATAAAATTAAAAAGTTCATATTTCTTAGCTCTTGATATCTTGATATTACATCAGTGAATCATGGTTCTTTAACATGAAGTTCTTGAAGTCCTAGAAATTCAGTTGACAAATAACTTTTAGGGTTATACACAAATTGTGCATGAAAAAGCATATAGCTTGGATCCAGAATGCATTAGATTCTCAAAGGGAGCCCTTAAAAGCCATTACTTTTTAGAGCTGGTAAAATAGCTCTAGTAGTCAAGCACATACTTAGTATGTGTGATGACCTGAATTCAGTGCCTACCATATTTTTGTTCCAAATGGCTCCAAAAGCATTCCTAGGAGCTATTCTTTCCATACCTCTCAACACCACTGAGTATGGCTCCTGTAAAAGAAAAAAATTCAGTCACTTCTATAAGTCATAAGTTCTTTAAATGAGAATATTTATAATTGACTTTACATAATGATCATAGAGCATAAGATGGTTTTAATTTATTATTTCCTCTCAAGCAGTGTTCAGGACTCTGAAAAGTCACTTCCAGAATCAACTGGAGTATTGTTGGGAGTGTTGTTCATTGACCATAAAGTTTCCAAGTTCAGAGTCAGTGATGGGGCCATCAGGCTACTCTTTTGTCATTCTGAAGGGTTGTCAGTGCTGGGGACTTGCTGTGGCCTTGTGCATACCTTGCTATCTCCTTAGCTATTTCCCAGGGCCATCATGCAGCAAAAATACTTGGGTGATTTGACCTCCAGTTTAACTCCTTTACTATCTACCACATAACTATGTATAAATCTTGGCCCCACTTGAATCTCAGTTTACCAATCTACTTAATGGGAGAAAAATTCCATTGCTTCCAGTACCATAGTTTTTGTCTTCAATAATTTCATATTGGTGAAAATAACAGTTTCAAGGTTCTTTCATTTTTAATTAATACATTTATTTAAGCACCATGATTACGAGCATGTTTGTTGTTGGGTTTCAGCTAGAAGAGCACTGACATTGGGCCAAGTTTCTTTTTGTACCTGGAACTGTGCTATGTTCTTTGTCACTAGAGGGAGCTTTAGGACTCAGGGGAAAATTAGTGGTGTCTGATTAAGAGCTTGAAACATCTTAGAGGGTTATTGAAGAATTTGCATTTTATAAATATTATCTTTGATTTTCTTCTCTATTCAGCGAAGGTATTTTATTCTTTATTAATTTTACTTTTTTTGTTGGGGGGCATTGCAACACCTGGTAATGCTCAGGGCTTACTGTGCTCTGGGGATAAACTACATGTAATGCTGTATATTGAATTAGTACAACTTCTCTGGCCCCAACAAAGGTCTGTCTTTAAAAGGAAAAATGACTACAGTTCCTTGTGACTGATTTTTCCACTCATTTTTCTAAAGGATTCTTCCTTCTGACTTTTTCTGTGGTAGATTTAGTTTGCAGAAAAAATAAATGCTAGCATTTGTATGGAATCCATTTAAAAGCTAAAAGATGGAGGGAAATGGTAGAATACAGAAGGCTGTATAAGTAAAGTACTTTTCCACTGGAAAAAAATGATTCATTGTTAATTCTATGTACGGTGCATGGCAATGTGGTTGGAGAATTTTTGTACCTAGGCAGGATAAGGAAGTTTATTGTTTAACTTTGGCAGGCATGACTCTTCCTTTGGATTTCTCAATGGCACTCTCCAAAGTTCTTAATTGGTGTGCTTTTCTTGCATTAGGGCTGGGGGTGAGGGGAATCTTATTCATTCAGAAGGATTTAACTATTTAAAAAAATTTAGTTGAGGTAAGATGGTTATAATAGCGTTAACTTTTATAGCTTTCTGTACAAATGTAGTATATCATCACCATCAAAAAGTGTTCAAGAACCTCCATCATTATCTCAAATTAGGACTTGGCTCATATTAGGGAGCCCCAAATGATTTGAATGGGGAAGTACAACAGAATGAAGAATGCCTGATGAGTATGTCAGGAAACCAGAATTTACAGTGACTTATTATAGGTTTAGGGGATGATTTTTGTCAATTTTAGAATGTTAACTTTTTTCTCTGCTTCTGACTGAAAATCTCCCCATACATACATAGTCATTAATTTGAGACAGTCTCAGGTTTCAGATCATGAAAATAAGGTTTTGAAAATAGTAAGAATAAAGTTTCTTTCTTTCTTTCTTTCTTTCTTTCTTTCTTTCTTTCTTTCTTTCTTTCTTTCTTTCTTTCTTTCTTTCTTTCTTTCTTTCTTTCTTTCTTTCTTTCTTTCTTTCTTTCTTTCTTTCTTTCTTTCTTTCTTTCTTTCTTCCTCTTTCTTTCTTTCTTCCTCTTTCTTTCTTTCATTCTTTCTTTCTTTCTTTCTCTTTCTTTCTTTCTTTCTTTTTTCTTTCTCTTTCTTTCTTCTTTCTTCTTTCTTTCTTTCTTTCTTTCTTTCTTTCTTTCTTTCTTTCTTTCTTTCTTTCTTTCTTTCTTCTTTCTTTCTTCTTTCTTCTTTCTTTCTTTCTTTCTTTCTTCCTTTTTTCCTTCCTTCCTTCCTTCCTTCTTTCTTTCTTTCTTTCTTTCTTTCTTTTTCTTCTTTCTTTCTTCTTTCTTCTTTCTTTCTTTCTTTCTTTCTTTCTTTCTTTCTTTCTTTCTTTCTTTCTTTCTTTCTTTCTTTCTTTCTTTCTTTCTTTCTTTCTTTCTTTCTTTCTTTCTTTCTTTCTTTCTTTCTTTCTTTCTTTCTTTCTTTCTTTCTTCTTTCTTCTTTCTTTCTCCCTTCCCTTCCCTTCCCTTCCCTTCCCTTCCCTTCCCTTCCCTTCCCTTCCCTTCCCTTCCCTTCCCTTCCCTTCCCTTCCCTTCCCTCTTTTCTTTCTTGTGGTGCTCAGGAGACCATATGGAATGCTGAGGATCGATTCTTTGTCTCCCAAGTGCAAAGTATGTATTTAGCCTGTTGACCTATTTCTCTGCCCCAAGAGTTCAAATTTTTTTTTGTATTTATTTGATTTTAATTCAATTTATTTGAAGAAGGTGGAGGTATGCTACAAACATTCCTTGTAGCTTTCATCCTGGATTTCAGTCTCCTAGAAAACAGCAAATTTCATGTTTTGGAATCTATCAACAGGAAGCAGCACGCACACTAAACTGCTAATAATACTCTGTAAGTAAAACTACCTGAGGAAATTGTCAAGCACTGATCTGTCAATTTTTCTGGATTCTAAGATATATTCCCTTCAAACTTGCCTCTCCAATTTTAATTTTTATAAAGAAGACATCTGGTATTAGGGAGATAGTACAGGGATAAAATAACATGTCTTGCATGCATAGAACCTTTGCAATAGGTGGTTCCCAGAGCCTGCTTGAGTGAAGCTTGGTGGCTACTGATCATTCCTAATTTATGAACTCCCTGGGGTCCATCAGCTCTGTATTGTCAGCCTGAGCACTAAATTATGTGGTACTGTTGGCTAAGTATCATTGAAAGTGACTGCCAGTTGAGCACTGCTTAGGAATCTTCCAAAATAAAGTTAAAAACAAAACAAAAATATGACTAAAAAAATAGCACAGAGCTAAGGCACTTGCCTTGGATGAAAGTGACCCCATTTCAGTTCCCTACACCAGCTATGAGCCCTTGAGCACTACCAGAAATGATCCCTCAACACTGTCAAGTGTGGCCCAAAATCAGAAATAAAATAAAACTGGTTAAAAAATTTGTTTAAAAAACTACTTCAAAACTGGTTAAAAATAAACAAAACTGGTTAAATAAAACTGATTTAAAAGAAATGTTGGCCAACTCCCAAGAAGCACTATTCTTCAATCTGTGGTGTTTCCAGAAATCAATGGCCTTTTCAAATTGAGAAAGTGTTCCAGAAAATATCTGATTTTAATTTTAAAGAGTTCTCACCTGGGTGCTCACAAAACTCTTCTCTCTAGTCACATTTGAACTCTCATTGCAGCCAGTGGTGTCACCCCCAACCCTAAAGCTGAAAAGGATTTTTCTTTGTTGACTGAGATAAGAATTTGTTCAGGATGTAGCCTTGAGAAACACATTCACCTATAGATGACAAACAGTTTTCCTTCCTAGCACAGGCAAGAAAGACTTTAGAAGAAGTTTTTTTTTTTTTTTCTACAATAGCTAATAACTAACTGAGGCTAATTAGCTAATTTGGGTCAGAACAAGCCCCAGGTTCTGATAACCCATTTTAAGTTTGTCTGTACTAAGTTAGTATATAAGAAATTTTCTAAAACAGTGCCAATAGCTTGATTAATGGTTCTTTTAATAATCATGATCTGAACAATTTTCTCCCCTTTTTGTTTTCTAGGGACTGCTGTTATTTCTGAATTCTTTCAGATGGTAAAAGTTGGGAGTAGGTAACAGGTCCATTGTTACTTAGCTTAGAATTTCTCAGATGTTAAGATACATACAAATTAGTAGGAACTTGTTAAAATGCAGCTCCTGGTTCAGCAGGTCTGGAAGTAGGTGTCAGAGGAGGTAATATCAACATTGTTGGTCTTTGGACCACACGGAGTGATGAGGCCCTACCTAATTTTCTTCTCTTTCCTGTTTCAAGCTGATGCATGTTAGTAGAATAAAGGATATATTTTTTAATCTGATTCTTAGACACTGTCAAAAATGAAAAATGAATAATAAGTAATTACTTCTAAGCCCATGGGAAATCATGAGGTCAAACAATGTCCTTTCTGAATTGGCAATTAAATTTGGAAAGTCATGACTGTGAATTCTAATTTATTGCAAAGCAAAATATTGACACTAGCATCAATGCCCACAAACATAGAGGCTAGCAATTAAGCAAATCTAGCCCCTCCACACACACAGGATAACAAGGCATTTGAGTTTTGATTTTATTATTGATTAGGGTCATGTTATGTATTACATTAATGTAGAAGTCTGGAGGGAAGTTCATGTGAGTTTATGTGCTAATTTTACTGAATCTTACTTGCGTATGTCATCTTTTTTTCTATCAGGAGCCCTGTGAGGAATTCTGGGTTTATCATGACTAGTGCTAGTTGAGCTTTCTTTCAGAATTCCTATTCAAGATTTTAAGAATTTTAATTTGGTTTGTTTTATGCTGCATATGACTTATTACTTCTACAATATACATTTTTAATTGTATTATTTTATTATTATGGTTTTGGGTACACATGTCGTGAAACTCAGAGAATAATACGGGGTGCTAGAGATTGAACCCAGGTTGGTCACATGCCAGACAAGTGCCTCACTCATTCTACTATCTAGTTCTGATTTAATAAAGTGGAAAGCCTAAAGAACAATCTGAAAGATCAACAAAAGAAAAAGTTGGTTATTTGAAAAAATAAAAAAGATTAATAAATCAATAGTAAAACTCACAAAGAAAGGGAGAAAAAGAAACAATAAACAGGATTAGAAATTTAAAGGGGAGATCACTACAGATACTACAGAGATTCAAAGGGTAATCAGAGACTACTTTGAGAAACTCTATGCCACAAAACATGAGAACCTGGAAGAAATGGATAAATTTTTGGACTCTTATAATATTCCACAGTTGAACCAGGATGATCTAGCATATCTAAATGGATCCATCCCTATTGAAGAAATTAAAATGGTAATCAAAAGTCTTCCTCAAAACAAAAGCCCAAGCGTCGATGGATTCACTAATGAATTCTTTCAAAGCTTTTAAGAGGAACTACTTTCAACAGTTTTCAGACTCTTTCAGGAAATTGAAGAAACATAAACACTCCCAAATAGTTTTTTATGAAGCTAATATCATGCTGATACCAAAATCAGACAGAGCTGTTGCCAAAAAATAAAAAAAGAAAAAAAGAAAACTACAGATAATATTCCTGATGAACACAGATGTAAAGATCCTCAACAAAATCCTGTCAAATAGGATCCAATGCCTCATCAAGAAGGTTATACAGCATGATCAAGTAAGTTTGATTCCAGGAATGCAAGGATGGTTTAACATACATAAATCAATCAACATAATGCACCATTATCAACAAAAAAAAAACTAAAAACATGTAATCGTATCAATAGATGCAGGGAAAACATTCGATAAGATCCAACACCCATTTATGATAAAAACTCAAGATGAGGATGGAAGGAACTTTTCTTAAGATAGTTAAGGCCATCTACCACAAGCCAATGGCAAATATTATTTTTTTGTCCCCCAATTCACAGTACAGACCAGGCAAAGGGCCTGTGCTGAAGTGTATATGGGGGCATTTACTGTACCTCCTCTTTCTATACAGTCAGTGTAAAGAACACAGCCGTAGTAAGAATTAGGAGGTCTTATCTTTTCTTTTCTTTTTTTTTGATTGTTAATAGATATATAAGAAATATGTATATATTCTTCACCAGTGCAACATTCCCATGACCAATATCCCAAGTGTCCTTCCTCCCCAGCCCACACTGGCCTGTACTCTAGACAGTCTTTCTACTTCCCTCATTCAGTCACATTTTGTTATGATAGTTATCAGTGTAATCACTTCTGTGACTGCACTAAATGATCCCTGTGGTGAGCTTCATGTCGGGAGCTGGACCCTCCAGTCCTCCTCTATTTTGTCTCTGAGAATCATTACACAAATGGTTTTCATTTTTTTTCAAAACCCATAGATGAGGGAGGCCATTCTGTGTTTATCTCTCTCCCTCTGACTTATTTCACTCTGCATAATAGATTCCATATACATTCATGTATAGGAAAATTTCATGACTTCATCTCTGCTGATGGCTGCATAATATTCCATTATATATATGTACTATAGTTTCTTTAACCATTCATCTATTAAGGGGCATCTAGGCTGTTTCCAGAGTCTGGCTATTGTAAATAACGCTCCTATGAATATAGGTGTGAGAAAGGGATTTTTTGTATTGTATTTTTGTGTTTCTAGGATATATCCATAGGAGTGGTATAGCTGGATCGTATGGGAGCTCAACTTCCAGCTTTTGGAGAAATCTCCATATCGCTTTCCACAAAGGTTGGACCATATGGCATTCCATCAGCAGTGAATAAGAGTTCCTTTCTCTCCACATCCCCACCAGCACAGCTTGTTCACATTCTTTGTGATGTGCGTCAATCTCTATGGTGTGAGATGGTAGGTACCTCATAGTTGTTTTGATTCGCATCTCCCTGATGATTAATGATGTGGAGCATTTTTTTATGTGCCTTTTAGCCATTTGTATTTATTTTTTGTCAAAGTGTCTGTTCATTTCTTCTCCCCATTTTTTGATGGGGTTAGATATTTTTTTCGTGTAAAGTTCCATCAGTGCCTTGTATATTTTGGATATTAAACCCTTAACTGATGGGTATTGGGTGAATAGTTTCTCCCACTCAGTGGGTGGGTTTTGTATTCTGGGCACTATTTCCTTTGAGATGCAGAAGCTTCTCAGCTTAATATAGTACCATTTATTTATTTCTGCTTTCACTTGTTTGGATAATACTGTTTCCTCTTCAAAGATACCTTTAGTCTCAATGTCATGGAGTGCTTGACCTACATGTACAAATATTATTCTTAATGGAGAAAAACTAAAAGCCTTTCCTCTAAAATCTGGTACAAGACAAGACTATCCCCTCTCACTACTCCCATTCAACATAGTGTTGGAAGTTCTTGCCATAGCAATTAAACAAGAAAAAAATATGAAGGGCATCCAGATAGGAAAGGAAAAAGTCAAGCTCTCACTGTTTGCAGATGACATAATACTATATTTAGTAACCCTAAAGACTACTAAAAAGCTTCTAGGAACAATAGATTCAGATAGAAAAGTGGTAGGCTACAAAAATAACACACAAAATGAATGGCCTGCTTATACACCAATAATGATAAAGAAGAAATGGACATTAAAAAACATTCCTATTCACATCAGTGTCACACAAACTCAAATAGCTTGAATTCAACTTAACTAAAGAGGTGAAAGATGTATACAAAGAAAATTACAAAATACTGCTTCAAAAAAAAAACACTGCTTCAAGAAATAAAAGAGGACACAAGGAAATGAAGATACAAACTCAGTTCATGGATTGGCAGGATTAACGTAATTAAAATGGTAATACTCCCCAGAGCATTGTGTAGATTTAATGCAATTTCTCTAAAGATGCCCATGACATTCTTCAAAGAAGTAGATCAACCACTTCTGAAATTCATTTGGAACAATAAATGCCCAGTAGCTAGAGCAACCCTTAGGAAAAAGATGATGGAAAGCATTACTTTCCCTAAATTTAAATTGTACTACAAAGCAATAGTAGTTAAAACAGCATGATATTGGAACAAAGATAGACACTTAGATCAGTGGATTAGACTTGAGCACTCAGAGAATGTTCACCATATATACAGTTAATTACTCTTTGATAAAGGGTCAAGAAATGCAAAATGGAACAAGGAAAGCCTCTTCAACAAGTGATGTTGGGAAAACTGGTCAGCCAAAAAGCAGTCAGACCTCCATTTAACACTATGCACAAAGGTCAAATCCAAATGGATTAAAGATCTTGATATCAGACCTACAACTATAAGGTATCTAGAAGAACTTGTAGATAAAACATTTCATGACATTGAGAGTAAAGGCACCTTTAAGGAGGAAACCTCACTCTACAAACAAGTGGAAGCAGAGATAAACAGATGAGACATCTGAGAAGTTTCTGCACCCCAAAGAAAATAGTGACTAGGATACAAAGACCAACCTTAGAGTGAGTAAACTTATTCACCCAATATCCAACAGATAAGGTGCTAATAACTAAAATATACAGGTACTGACAGAACTTAACAAGAAAAATGCATCTAATCCTACTAAAAATGGGGAGAAGAAATGAACAGACACTTTCTCAAGGAAGAAATGGCCAAAAGGCAAAAGAAAACTGCTCCACATTACTAATTATCAGGGAGATGCAAATCAAAATAACTATGAGGTACCATCTCATGCCACAGAGATTGGTGCACATCCCAAAGAATGAGAACAAGCAATGCTGGCAGGGATGTGGAGAGAAAGAAATTCTCATTCACTGCTGGTGGGAATGCCATCTCATTCAGCCTTTATGGAAAACAACAAGGAGATTCCTCAAAAAACTTGAAATTGATCTTTCATATGATCCAGCCATACAAATTTTAGGAATATATCCTAGGAACACAAAAACACAACACAAAAATGCCTTTTTCACACCTATATTCACAGCAGTGCTATTTATGAAAAGGAATAAAACCCATGCCAGGTTTTACTTAGGAAAGGACCACATGTTTACAAGCTTCCGTCTGGTGAAAAGGAAGTCCCGCCTTTACCCCTACCTCACCCAATGATCCACACTATCGTGCGGGAAGCCCTACCTCACCAATGGTCTGCGTTATTGTGGCGGAAGTCCCGCCTTTACCCCTACCTCACCCAATGATCCGCACTATCGTGCCGGAAGCTCTACCTCACCAATGGTCTGCGTTATTGTGGCGGAAGTCCCGCCTTTACCCCTACCTCACCCAATGATCTGTTATCATGGTGGAAGCCCAGCCCTCAAGGAAGTGGCATCATTCTACTTCCTTCCCCTCCCATTTCCCATCTCATATAAGGGGGAACCAGCCGTAGCACGCGGTCTTTTTGGCTTTGCTCTGTGGGAGGAAGCTGTAGACCCTGGTACCAGAATAAAAGAATCCACCTGAGCGTTTGCATTTCTCCGCGACGGAGCAGAATTTGGAATCCTCGGACCAGACATTTACAATAGCCAGGGTCTGGAAACAACCCAGATGCCTGACAACAGATGTGTGGCTAAAGAAACTGTGGTACATCTACAAGATGGAATACTATGAAGCAATCAGGAAAAATGAAGTCATTAAATTTTTCTATACATTGGATATGAAAACTCTTAGGCTGAGTGAAATAAGTCAGAGGGAGAGAGATAGACGCAGAATAGTCTCACTCATCTATGGGATTTAAGAAAAATAAAATATATTATTGTAATAATACGCAGAGACAATAGAGATAAGGACTAAAAGGACCCGGCCCATGGAATGAAACTTACCACAAAGAGTGGTGAGTTCAGTTAGATAAATAATTACAGTGACAACTATGACAATGGTAGTGAGTGAGAGAAGGAGAATTGTTGCCACCCACTTAGGGGGGCACACACCAGGCGTGGCTTTTGCCTTCCTGGTGCAGTGTCTAATTTCCCTCCCAAGAATTATTTGCCAAATTACTGACCCTTTGAGTGAATTATTGGCTATAATTCTGTGACATTACATTTTCCCTTTATTTGAATTTTGTCTCTTTTCTACTCCAGAAATTCGGCTTTAGATTTTCTACACTCACAAAGGAATTTCAGTACCAAAAGCAAGCTGCCAGAAGTTCCCTGCTGGCTTAGTACATTTGCAACTCAAAGCTCACCAGCTACCTCTCTTTCTGTCATTCTTCTCACTTCCAAAGGCCAAGTCAAAACATAGCGTCTTCAAGACAATGGTCTTCTCTCCCTACTTTTGAGCCTCAAAGCAAAATGATTTCTGTCTTGGGAACTCTCTCTGTCACTTTGAATACCTACTTGCAAACAGGTTTGGTCAGTGTAGAATTAGATTATTTCATTAGGTATAACTATTGTATTCCTTTCTTTAGTGTTATTCTCTTTCTATTATCAGATCATAGGAAGGGCCTTAGCCCCTAGCTAGAATACTATTTCCCTCAGGTTAAGAATATTTGTTATCAGGAGTAAACCAGGATTCCTGCTACCACTTAATTTACATCAGTAATAACACCTAGAGCCAGAAACCTCTTTGATATGTAAGAATTTAGTCTTCCTTTTATTCTAAGGTTACAAAACACCTAAAGCTATGTATATTTGTTCTGAAATCAAACGATGTACATTACATTCCTTTCATATTACGACTGCCTCTCTTTTCCCTTTAAATACTCTTTTGCCTAAGATTAAATTTGTCACACTCTTGCCAGAGATGTGTTCACCCCACAATACTGCGTGTGGTATCATTATTTTATATTTCATATTTGTCCGCTTTGTGTTTGCCGCCTATTTCCAGTGGGAATTTATCTGACCCACTAAGGTTTTGCTTAGGGATGCTAACATGTCTGCAGCAGAGAATGCTGTCTCAAATATAGACAGGAGGTGGGGGAGTAGGGAAATGGGGGCATTGGTGGTGTGAATGTTGCACTGGTGAAGGAGGGTATGTTTTAATTATGGTGCTTAAATAAAGATATTATTTTAAAAAGAATAACAAAAAGAACCTCTAAGTCTATTAAAATTAGAAGACAAGCATTCTATTTTGTAGGACTGGATTTGAACTTTATTCTTATTGAGGCCAATATTGTTTTTAAAATATTAATTTCTCCAAGCCAGCCTCTTCTAAAAACACATTTTGAAGATAGGGTTCTTCTCATTATTCTACATTCTATCTTTTGCAAAGCTTTGATTGTTAGTGAGTCCTTTTCATTACTGGATCAAGAACTGTCTCTCTTTTGCTTACTTATTCTATTTGTCTGGAATAGAATATGACTATAAAACTCATTTTTGGGCAACTGACTTGTTCAGGCCAAGGACCTAATAATTCTCTAAGCCTTTGATAGCTCTTCATGACTTGAGGAACAAACCTGGGTGAGGTTCTTAGGTGCCCTGCCAAAAAAGGCATGAGAATGAGTGAAATAGGATGATTGTCAGTCATATGAACTAAATCAGGAACTTAATAAAACTCCGTGCAGTTAATTAATTTTATTTTTTTTGGTATTAAAAAGTTTTGTAGTTAAGGTAATGTGTTTAGAATGATGTTGATATTTATGGCCTTGGTGGAAAGAAATCTCACCTTACCTCCAGCAAAATCCTAAGACACCCCTCTCTCCATGTCCCTGTTTTGTTTTTAATTATTGCGGGGTAAGTTTGGCCACACTGCTGGAACTCAGATCTCACTCTTGTCTCTGTATTCAGGGATCACTGTTGGTCAAGGTTTGGGGTACCATATAGGATGATGGAGATCCAAGCCTGGTCAACTCTATGTAATACACTGTACTATACTACCCACTGTACTATTTTTTAACCCCTCATTTTTATATTTAACCTGAATATAAGTTTCAAATGAAATGCAAGGTTGGGATTCACTTTACACAGTCACTCCAATTTCCCAAACATTTATCTCTCCATTACTTCTATGTATAACAAAGTTTTAAAACTGGCAAAATTAGGTTCCAGTCTTCATTTTCTGGACAGAATCATATTTTAGTACTTTCCTATTTTATGCTTCAGACATGACATTATCTCCAGGTATTTCCCCTTTGCAGTACTGTTCTTTACTTGAATCCTTTCATTACCTCTGTGCCTCATCCCTGTCTTCTCCCCAAGCCTCATCATGACTTATCTGTCTTTTCTGATTTTCTCCGTGATTGACTTTATCCATTGTGATACTGTTTTTTTTTTTAACTAGTTTTGGTGCCCTTTAACAGATCTTTGATGATGTGTAAAATAGCTCTTGCTTTATCTCCTTCCTCAGTGTCATGATTCTTTAATATAGTCAAAAATAGTTGTCTGAAGAGGGTTCCTAAGTAATGGTAGCTTTATAGTGAGGAGGCATTGTGATAAAATCACAGAAGAAACTGACTTTGTCTCTTTCTCTAGGTCTCTTAGCACAACTTAATATTGCATTCATTGTATGATTTTTTTCCCTCCTTGAAGATCAGTAGCTCTGACTGAATTGTAATTTTGTTTTTGTTTTTGGGTCACACTCAGTGATGCTCAAGTTACTCCTGGCTATGCACTCAGAAATCGCCCCTGGCTTGAGGGACCATATGGAATGCTGGGGATAGAACCACAATCAGTCCTAGGTTAGCATGTACAAGGAAAACGCTCTACCACCTGAGCCACCACTCCAGCCCCTGAATTGTAATTTTTAACTGTGACTGTGTTTTAGGTTCTATGCTGGGGGATTAAAACATTTCTCACTTTATTGTTCATAATTAACTTGTGATAGAGAATAAAAGGATTATTTCAATTTTACTGAAAAACAAACTGAAATTCAGAAAAGTTATTTGCCTAGTATCACACAGGAAGTACACTGCAGTGAGAGGGTTCAAATTTAGGTTTCAAATCTCTGACTGTTTTTGCCTCTGACTGAGCTCCAGGGTCTTATCCATGGAGTCACCTTCTTTCATCCGTAAACAGAAGAGAAGCCTAAGATAAACAGATTCTCCTAAACTTATCCCTGTCTGTCTTGAAAACCCTCCTATTTCTTCTTCATAAAAAGTTTTTTATCATAATATTTTCATCTCTCACTTCTCTCATTGTCTATGCTGAGAAAAACTTCTGGTTTCTGCATGCACAAGAATAATACATAGTTCTTATTTAATTACAAGGATTTATTATGGAATAGGAGGAGGAACTAATACATTCCATCTGGGGCCAATTAAAAAGAACTGTGTTTCTGTGTATATGGGGAAAGAAATTGTTTCAGCAACTCTTGGGCACATAAAGCATGAGTGTGGTTTAAGAGGATTCAGGTAACTGAGCCATGTGGCAAAGAAGTTCATCACCTTTAATGAATGGGAAACAAAGCTGCCTTTACTGTTAGCCTCAGGCAGGTGGATTTAAATGTATGCCTGGGATTTGGTTTTGGGGCCACACCCATTGGTGCTCAAGACTTAATCTTGGTTTGTGCTCAGGCATCACTCCTGGCAGACTTGGGGGGACATATACGATACTGGAGGATAAAAGCCTGGTTGGCAGCTTGCAAGGCAAGTCCCTTACCTGTTATATAGTACTATTAGTCTGGGATTTGTTTCTTTTTTTTTTTTTTTTGCCTTCTTAGTAGCCATCCCCACGAAAAACTCCTTTTGACATAAAGAAAATAAGACATAGAAGTTCTGCTTTCAGGACTAATGGGCCAATTTCAAAAATTTACAGGGTTTCCCAGAACGGCCACCCAGGGAGGAAGAACATCTGGTGGTAATTCTGTGAGAAAAGAGGAGGGCAATGCTTGGGCACAGGGTGAAATAGAATGTTCTTCAGAGCTGGATGGAATAAGCATATTTACACTGAAGCTACGAGACAATAGAATTCTGCAGGCTGAGGCAATCTAAGACCATAGGACCCAACGTGTCTTCATGCTTGTTCTGTGACACCTTAGTAATTGGAAAACAGGCACAAATGAGAAAAATATGATCTTTTTTATATCTTTAGGACACAGATTAAGTTCGTATTTGTTTTGAGAAGAAGAAGCACATCCATCCTTGGAAATATATATGGCTAAGGAGTTGCTCTCCAGGAAGAAAAAAATTTCATTCATTCACATAATTACTTCCTCATTTATCAAGTGTGTACTCTATGTTCTTTATGTTCAGGACATGTCCCTTCTGTGTGAGAAAATACAAGTAGAATGAGAGTCTCCCTACACTTAAGAAATTAGAACTATGAGGAACTTTGTAGATCACAATAAAAAAAAAGAAGAATACAAAAGTTTAGACTATTAGGAAAGAATTACAAAATTAAACAGTCATGGCTTCAGTGTACTTACAAAAACCATGGGGAAAGTAATGAGCCTGCAGGCATTCAAGGAAGCTTCCTTGAAGGAGGTGTCACCTAAGCTGAGTTTAGCAGCCCAGATAGTTCTCACTCAGTATCCTATATTTCCACAACATCCTTTTGCCATCTAATGAGAGATGAGATAAAAGTACTAAGTTAATATAGTGTGTAGGGAGGAGATGAAGGGAGTATTAAGAAAAGGAATTTAAACATTCAATGGAATGTTGAAGAGAGTTAGAGTACAGGCTGGTGCAAGCTCTGGCTTTAGATGACTAAGGCACGGATCACTACCACTTTTTAGATGTGTGGTGTGAACGTTGTTTAGCATTTCTATGATCCAGTGACTTACAGGATTTTTAAATTTCAATGAAATGTATAAAGCTTTTTTATCAAGACCTGGCTTATTTAAATGTTAATAAATGCTAGCTCTGATAATTAATGCTGTGATTGTCATCAGCAGTATTCTTTAACTGAAAATCCATTGAATCCCCCTGATTTTCCTACTCCTACATTTTGCCTTCAGTAGAAATAGAGGGACAGGTAAAACACAAAACAAAGAGAATAGAAAGAATTAGAATGTGTGAATGATCAGAATTATATCTGTCTGAACGATAGAATCAAGAGAATATCCTGAAAAAGCAGGAACACAAAGCTCTTGCTCAAACCGATCACAATCCTACTCTCAGCCCACTGGTTTCAGGTTAGAAATGCAAAAAACAATGATCTCACGCAGTTATAAAATGTGATAAAGACAATTTCTGGTTCTGATAGTATTAGATGACTTATCTCCTTTAGTTAAAAAATTCCCTTTGCAATAATAAGTAAATAGTGTGATAATAAAGAGGTATAGTGAAAATGTAGTGATAAAGAATATAACAGATGCTGTGGCTATATAGGAAGATATGGAATGAGGCTGGGAAACCACCTGAAGTGAAAAGTTGGCACTGAGACCCTTGTGTTTTTATTTTTAACTTAATTTAATTTAATTTGGATAGGATTTTGGGCAACATCTAGTGATGTTCAGGGACTATTTCTGCAGTAGTCAGGGAATCATATATGGTGCTGGGGATTTGAACCAGGATCAGCTGCGTACAAGTTTACCTCTTGTACTAATCTGGCCCAAGATTCAATTTTTGCTTTGTGTGTGTGTGTGTGTGTGTGTGTGTGTGTGTGTGTGTGTGTGTGTGTGTATGTGTGTATGTGTGTGTGTTTTGTTTGATTGTTTGTTTGGGGCCTCACTTGGCATGCTCAAGGTTTACTTCTGGCTCTGCATTTAGGGGTCATTTCTGGTGTTGCTTGAGGGAAGCATATGGGATGCTAGATCCAACCTGGGTTGCCCATGTGCAAAGTGAACAACCTACCCACTCTGCTATCGCTCCAAATCTCCAAGACTATTTTTTAAAATAATTTTTATTTTGACCACAGTGGATTACAAATCTTTCACAGTAATATTTTAGGTACATAGTGACATTGAATCAGGAGCATTCCCACCACCAATGTTGTCCTCCCTCCACCCCTGTGCCTAGCATGTGTCCTATATCCTCCTCCTTTGCACCTCGGGCTGCTACCAAGACTCATTTTTAAAAGTTGGAAGTATTGGAGGGTAATTTTTTTTTTAAGAGAGACAAGAAAAAAATGCCATCATTACAGATCAAGGATGAGAGACTTGCCTCACAGAAATTTAGATTTGATTTCATCTTTGTGCATGGTCTTGGAATTGTTTGGCATAGTTCCCCAGATAATCAATATAAGAAATGACTCAGTAATGTCTTTAACATTGGCAACTTTGATGAAATGGGCAGAAAGAAGCATTCACTCTTGACAGGAACATTTTAAGACAAAATATATATTTTTAGTGATAAAAACAAGTCTCTTAATAATTCTAAAATAATTTATACAGACCTTGCATGCACTAAAAATATGGGCTCAAAAATTTCTTAAGCAGAAATTAATTAGCTTATTATAGACTTATGATTAAAAATTCAATTAATCAATATACTAAGTATGTAGATACAATTTCACCATACAGAAATTAGGACTATAGAAGAAATGTTAGTTTCATATCTTAGGTAAGGGATATACCAAATAAACAAGGAATGTTTCAAAGATAAAATTGAGTCATATCAGAAGGTCATAGAAACTAAGAAGGTCTCCTATTAGTCAAATATGGAAATATATTTTTTAGGCACCACAATTTACAATGCTGTTAATAGTAGTTTTAGGAATATAATTTTCCAACACCAAATCAGCATCCCTCCAACAATGACCACTGAGTTCATCACTCCCATTCCTATACTATTCATTATCAAACTTGTTTTTTGGTGTAGCCTTTGTAGTTTGGGACACATGTATACTATGTACAATTTTCTCACCTTTATGCCACCAAATTGTTCAGCTACCCTGATCAATGCCTCTGTGTTCTGCCTTCTTATAAAAATAATTTTTTATGTAATAATTTTTTTATTTAAACGTCTTGATTACAAATATGATTGTGATTAGGTTTCAGTCATGTAAAGAACACCCCCTTCACCAGTGCAACATTCCCACCACCAATGTCCCAAATCTCCCTCCATCCCACCCCACCCCCACCTGTACTCTAGACAGGCTTTCCAGTTCCCTCATTCACTCACATGATTATGGTAGTTTCAGTGTAGTTATTTCTATAGCTGCACTAATCACTCTTTGTGGTGAGCTTCATGAAGTGAGCTGGAAGTTCCAGCTCTCCTTTCATTGTCTCTAAGGATTGTTGCAAAAATGACTTTTATTTTTCTTAAAACCCATAGATGAATGAGACTATTCTGTGTCTCTCTCTCTCTCCCTCTGACTTATTTCACTCAGCATGATAGACGCCATGTACATCCATGTATAGGATAAAAATAATTTTTAATACTTATCTGGCAGGGGAGATATCATGATCACAAAGGTAGTTTCCCCAGGGCAAGGCTCACCCATTGCACTTCAGGTGCTGACCACTGAGATTCTCCAAACATGGGAAAATTTACTGAATAATTTGTGGTAGTGGGGGACTGCATTCACACTCTCCCCTATGAAAAAAATTTAAGTACACACAGTAAATAAAAATTTCCTAGTGACTGATAAGGTCACAAATTAATAACAATGTCAAAGCTTTGAATAACCCAATTAACTAATTTAATCTACTTTCTACATATATACTGTATCTCAAATCCTAATTCCATGCTAGATTGCAACGAAAGCTCACCAAATTCCAAGGATTTAGTAACAGTATCTGACCATACATTTGACCATACTTCAATATAATATGAATTGAAAGAAAGCAATACTTGAAAGTATTCTGTATTTAAAAATTAGAAAAAAGATATTTCATTTTTATATTAATATCTTTATTTAAACACTTGACTACAAATAGGATTGTAGTTGGGTTTCAGTCATATAAAGAATACCCCCTTCACCAGTGCAACATTCCCACCACCAATGTCTCAAATCTCCCTTCTCCCTACCCCACCCCAACTTGTACTCGAGACAGGCTTTCCACTTCCCTCATTGATTCACATTGTTATGATAGTTCTCTGTGTAGTTATTTTTCTTTTTCTTTTTTTTTTATTTAAACACCTTGATTACATACATGATTGTGTTTGGGTTTCAGTCATAAAAGGAACACCACCCATCACCAGTGCAACATTCCCATCACCCAAGTCCCAAATCTCCCTCCTCCCCACCCAACCCCTGCCTGTAACCTAAACAGGCTCTACATTTCCCTCGTACATTCTCAATATTAGGACAGTTCAAAATGTAGTTATTTCTCTAACTAAACTCATCACTCTTTGTGGTGAGCTTCCTGAGGTGAGCTGGAACTTCCAACTCTTTTCTCTTTTGTGTCTGAAAATTATTATTACAAGGGTGTCTTTCATTTTTCTTAAAACCCATAGATGAGTGAGACCATTCTGTGTTTTTCTCTCTCTCTCTGACTTATTTCACTCAGCATAATAGATTCCATGTACATCCATGTATAGGAAAATTTCATGACTTCATCTCTCCTGACAGCTGCATAATATTCCATTGTGTATATGTACCACAGTTTCTTTAGCCATTCGTCTGTTGAAGGGCATCTTGGTTGTTTCCAGAGTCTTGCTATGGTAAATAGAGCTGCAATGAATATAGGTGTAAGGAAGGGGTTTTTGTATTGTATTTTTGTGTTCCTAGGGTATATTCCTAGGAGTGGTATAGCTGGATCGTATGGGAGCTCGATTTCCAGTTTTTGGAGGAATCTCCTTATCGCTTTCCATAAAGGTTGAACTAGACAGCATTCCCACCAGCAGTGGATAAGAGTTCCTTTCTCTCCACATCCCTGCCAACACTGTTTATTCTCATTCTTTGTGATGTGTGCCATTCTCTGGGGTGTGAGGTGGTATCTCATCGTTGTTTTGATTTGCATCTCCCTGATGATTAGTGATGTGGAACATTTTTTCATGTGTCTTTTGGCCATGTGTATTTCTTCTTTGTCAAAGTGTCTGTTCATTTCTTCTCCCCATTTTTTGATGGGGTTAGATGTTTTTTTCTTGTAGAGTTCTGTCAGTGCCTTGTATATTTTGGAGATTAGCCCCTTATCTGATGGGTATTGGGTGAATAGTTTCTCCCATTCAGTGGGTGGCTCTTGTATCCTGGGCACTATTTCCTTTGAGGTGCAGAAGCTTCTCAGCTTAATATATTCCCATCTGTTAATCTCTGCTTTCACTTGCTTGGAGAGTGCAGTTTCCTCCTTGAAGATGCCTGTAATGTCCTGGAGTGTTTTGCCTATGTGCTGTTCTATATATCTTATGGTTTTGGGGCTGATATCGAGGTCTTTAATCCATTTGGATTTTACCTTTGTACATGATGTTAGCTGGGGGTCTAAGTTTAATTTTTTGCAAGTGGCTATCCAATTGTGCCAACACCACTTGTTGAAGAGGCTTTCCCTGCTCCATTTAGGATTTCCTGCTCCTTTATCAAAAATTAGATGGTTGTATCTCTGGGGAACATTTTCTGAGTATTCAAGCCTATTCCACTGATCTGAGGACCTATCCTTATTCCAATACCATGCTGTTTTGATAACTGTTGCTTTGTAGTACAGTTTAAAGTTGGGAAAAGTAATTCCTCCCATATTCTTTTTCCCAATGATTGCTTTAGCTATTCGAGGGTGTTTATTGTTCCAAATGAATTTCAAAAGTGTCTGATCCACTTCTTTGAAGAATGTCATGGGTATCTTTAGAGGGATGGCATTAAATCTGTATAATGCCTTGGGGAGTATTGCCATTTTGATGATGTTAATCCTGCCAATCCATGAGCAGGGTATGCGTTTCCATTTCCGTGTGTCCTCTCTTATTTCTTGGAGCAGAGTTTTATAGTTTTCTTTGTATAGGTCCTTCACATATTTAGTCAAGTTGATTCCAAGATATTTGAGTTTGTGTGGCACTATTGTGAATGGGGTTGTTTTCTTAATGTCCATTTCATCCTTATTACTATTGGTATATAGAAAGGCCATTGATTTTTGTGTGTTAATTTTGTAGCCTGCCACCTTGCTATATGAGTCTATTGTTTCTAGAAGCTTTTTGATAGAGTCTTTAGGGTTTTCTAAGTAGAGTATCATGTCATCTGCAAACAGTGAGAGCTTGACTTCTTCCTTTCCTATCTGGATTCCCTTGATATCCTTTTCTTGCCTAATCGCTATAGCAAGTACTTCCAGTGCTATGTTGAATAGGAGTGGTGAGAGAGGACAGCCTTGTCTTGTGCCAGAATTTAGAGGGAAGGCTTTCAGTTTTTCTCCATTGAGGATAATATTTGCCACTGGCTTGTGGTAGATGGCCTTCACTATATTGAGAAAGGTTCCCTCCATTCCCATCTTGCTGAGAGTTTTGATCAAGAATGGGTGTTGGACCTTATCAAATGCTTTCTCTGCATCTATTGATATGATCATGTGGTTTTTATTTTTCTTGTTATTGATGTTGTGTATTATGTTGATAGATTTACGGATGTTAAACCAGCCTTGCATTCCTGGGATGAAACCTACTTGATCGTAGTGGATGATCTTCTTAACGAGGCATTGAATCCTATTTGCCAGGATTTTGTTGAGGATCTTTGCATCTGCATTCATCAGTGATATTGGTCTGTAATTTTCTTTTTTGGTAGCGTCTCTGTCTGGTTTAGGTATCAAGGTGATGTTGGCTTCATAAAAGCTATTTGGGAGTGTTTCTGTTTGTTCAATTTCATGAAAGAGTCTTGCCAAGATTGGCAGTAGTTCCTCTTGGAAAGTTTGATAGAATTCATTAGTGAATCCATCTGGACCTGGGCTTTTGTTTTTCGGCAGACATTTGATTACTGTTTTAATTTCATCAATGGTGATGGGGGTGTTTAGATATGCTACATCCTCTTCCTTCAACCGTGGAAGATTATAAGAGTCCAAGAATTTATCCATTTCTTCCAGGTTCTCATTTTTAGTGGCGTAGAGTTTTTCAAAGTAGTTTCTGATTACCCTTTGAATCTCTGTCATATCAGTAGTGATCTCTCCTTTTTCATTCCTGATACGAGTTATCAAGTTTCTCTCTCTCTCTTTCTTTGTTAGGTTTGCCAGTGGTCTATCAATCTTGTTTATTTTTTCAAAGAACCAACTTTTGCTTTCGTTGATCTTTCGGATTGTTTTTTGAGTTTCCACTTCGTTGATTTCTGCTCTCAGCTTTGTTATTTCCTTCTGTCTTCCTATTCTTGGGTCCTTTTGTTGAGCATTTTCTAGTTCTATTAGCTGTGTCATTAAGCTACTCAGGTAAGCTCCTTCTTCCTTCCTGATGTGTGCTTGCAAAGCTATAAATTTTCCTCTCAGTACTGCTTTTGCTGTGTCCCATAAGTTCTGAGAGTTTGTGTCTTTATTGTCATTTGTTTCCAGGAACCTTTTTATTTCCTCCTTGATTTCATCTCGGACCCACTGGTTATTGAGCATGAGGCTGTTTAACTTCCAGGTGTTAAAGTGTTTCTTCTGAGTCCCTTTGGAATTCAAAAATAATTTCAGAGCCTTGTGGTCAGCGAAGGTAGTCTGCAAAATTTCTATCCTCTTGATCTTATGGAGGTATGTTTTATGTGCCAGCATGTAGTCTATCCTGGAGAATGTCCCATGTACATTGGAGAAGAATGTGTATCCAGGTTTCTGGGGATGGAGTGTCCTATATATATCCACTAGGCCTCTTTCTTCCATTTCTCTCCTCAGGTCTAGTATATTCTTGTTGGGTTTCAGTCTGGTTGACCTGTCCAGTGTTGACAAAGCCGTGTTAAGGTCCCCCACAATTATTGTGTTGTCGTTGATATTATTTTTCAGATTTGTCAACAGTTGTATTAAATATTTTGCTGGCCCCTCATTCGGTGAATATATGTTTAGGAGAGTGAATTCTTCCTGCTCTACGTACCCCTTGATTAATATAAAATGTCCATCTTTGTCCCTTACAACCTTCCTGAGTATAAAGTTTGCATTATCTGATATTAGTATGGCCACTCCAGCTTTTTTATGGGTGTTGTTTGCTTGGATAATTTTTCTCCAGCCTTTTATTTTGAGTCTATGTTTGTTCTGACTATTCAGGTGCGTTTCTTGTAGGCAGCAGAAGGTTGGATTGAGTTTTTTGATCCATTTAGCCACTCTGTGTCTCTTAACTGGTGCATTTAATGCATTGACGTTGAGAGAAAGAATTGTCCTGGGATTTAACGCCATCTTTATTTCAAAATTTGGTTTGTCTTTTGGGTAGTCTTGTCTTAGATTAGGTCTTTCAGTTTTTCTCTTAAGACTGGTTTTGTGTCTGTGAAGTTTCTGAGCTGTTTTTTGTCTGTGAAACCATGTATTCTTCCATCAAACCGGAAACTGAGTTTTGCTGGGTATAGTATTCTGGGTGAAGCATTCATTTCATTCAGTCTTGTCACAATATCCCACCACTGCTTTCTGGCATTGAGTGTTTCTGGTGACAGGTCTGCTGTAAATCTCAGGGAAGCTTGCTTGAACATGATTTCCCCTTTTGATCTTGCTGTTTTCAGAATTCTGTCTCTATCTGTGGGATTTGTCATTGTGACTAGGATGTGTCTTGGGGTGGTTTTTCTGGGGTCTCTTTTGGTTGGTACTCTTCGGGCATGCAGGATTTGATCACATATATTCTTTAGTCTGGAAGTTTCTCTTTAATGATGTTCTTGACCATTGATTCTTCCTGGAAATTTTCTTCCTGGGTCTCTGGGACTCCAATGATTCTTAAGTTGTTTCTGTTGATCTTATCATAGACTTCTATTTTCGTCTGTTCCCATTCTTTGACTAATTTTTCCATTGTCTGCTCATTTGCTTTAAGTTTTTTGTCCAATCTCTCCTGCTGTATGGAATTGTTATGTATCTCATCTTCCACAGCACCAAGTCTATTCTCAGCTTCTGATACCCTGTCCCAGAGCTTATCCATTTTGTCATTCACTTCGTTTACTGACTTTTTCAGTCCTGTTAGTTGACATGTTATTTCAGTTTGGAGTTTTGTCATTTCTGCCTTCATATTTTCTTGGTTCTTATTAGTGTTCTGTTCAACTCGATCCATGGTTTCTTGGAGTCTGTTGAGCACCTTCCATATTGCTAGTCTAAAGTCCTTATCTGAGAGGTTGATTAGTTGTTCAGTCATTATCTGGTCCTCAGAATTGTCATCTTCATTCTCTATGTCTGATGCTGGCCTGCGTTGTTTCCCCATTGTCACACTTGTATTGTGGGTTTTTCTACGTGTTGTAGTGGTATTCATTGTCTATATGATGTAGGCAGCACACTCCTCTGGCTCCTCCCTTTCTGGATGGGCTGACTTGCCTCTAAGGGAGGGGAGTCCTCCGTGGATGAAGCCTCACACTGGGTCAAGTCTTAGGCCCGAGCATGCAACAGAGAAGAC
Source organism: Suncus etruscus (assembly GCF_024139225.1). NCBI lineage: Eukaryota > Metazoa > Chordata > Mammalia > Eulipotyphla > Soricidae > Suncus > Suncus etruscus. The sequence goes on along the minus strand of NC_064856.1, from coordinate 76,994,002 downwards.
AGTCCAGAGAGAAATGTTTGCTTCTGTGATATAGCGCCGTTCTTAGTGTGATTTTTCCTTCTTGTTGCAATGGAGTTCTTTCCTTAGAAAGAGTGCACGGCCACGTAGCGAAGAGGAGCGGCCGTGCTCCTCTGAGCCTCTTTTTGCCCCACTCGCAAGAGTTTCACGCAAGAGGACAGTAGACAGACATAGACAGGTCACACTCACAGTCTTTCACAGTTGAGCCCCACTGGGCCGGAGTACTTTCACGGATTTTCCCCGCCTGGTGTCACACACAGGGAGCCGGCTTTTGCCTAGATAGCATTGTTATCTCTTCCCGAATGTAGTTTCTTTGGAGTTAGCTTCCCAGGGCTCTGAGGAGAGCTTCCAGAGTTCAGGAAAGACAGAGAAGGGTAGGACAGGGCTCCCTTCTGGTGCTCAGTTCCTCAGAAGAAGCACAGCCCGGTGGAGATTCTGCAGGTAGAGCAGTCAGCACTCTGCCTGGAAACCCCCACCTGCAGCCTTTTCTCACTCACTCACTGGCTCGCTGGGTAGCTCTCGAATGTAGTTTCTTTGGGGTTCACTTCCCAGGGCTCTGAGGAGAGCTTCCAGAGTTCAGGAAAGACAGAGAAGGGTAGGACAGGGCTCCCTTCCGGTGCTCAGTTCCTCAGAAGAAGCCGTAGTTATTTTTCTAACTGCACTCACCACTCTTTGTGGTGAGCTTTATATCATGAGCTGGACCCTCCAGCCCTCCTCTCTTTGTTTCTGAGAATTATTGCAAAAATGTTTTTTATTTTTCTTAAAACCCATAGATGAGTGAGACCATTCTGTGTCTATCTCCCTCTGACTTATTTCACTCAGCATGTACATGTATGGGAAAATTTCCTGACTTCATCTCTCCTGATGACTGCATAATATTCCATTGTGTATATGTACCACACTTTCTTTAATCATTCATCTGTTGAAGGGCATCTTGGTTGTTTTCAGAGTCTGACTATTGTAAGTAGCACAGCAATAAATAAAGGTGTGATGAAGGGATTTTTGAATTGTATTTTTGTGTTCCTAGGGTATATACCTAGCAGTGGTATAGCTGGATTGTATGGGAGCTCAATTTCCAGGTTTTGGAGGAATCTTCATATCGCTTTTTATAAAGTTGGACTAGATGGCATTCCCACCAGCAGTGAATAAGAGTTCCTTTCTCTCCACATTCCCTCCAGCACTGCTTGTTCTCATTTTTTGTGATGTGTGCCAATCTCTGCATTGTGAAATGGTACCTCATAGTTGTTTTGATTCACATCTCCCTGATGATTAGTGATGTGGAACATTTTTTCATGTGCAAGAAAAGAATATTTTTTCTTCTTCTTCTTTTTTTTTTTTTTTTGTATTTTTGGGCTACACCCGTTTGATGCTCAGGGTTTACTCCTGGCTATGAGCTCAGAAATTGCCCCTGACTTGGGGGGACCATATGGGATGCTGGGGGATCAAACTGCGGTCCTTCCTTCGCTAGCACTTGCAAGGCAGACACCTTACCTCTAGCGCCACCTCTCCAGCCCCGAGAAAAGGATATTTCTATAGACTGTTGATCAGTGTAGTAGTCAGAATATTATAAAGTATCCTGAAGTCATAAAATACCTTGACCACTTAAAGCAAAAGAAGTTCTTTTTTTTGTTTGTTTTTGCATTTAAGGCACATATGTTCAATAAGTCTGCCAGTAACTCTGTCCAGTTTTGTAACTGAGCTCTGTGCTGATGGAACCTTCCCCACCTAGTAAAATGCCTTTTTGAAAAGAAAAGGACGGCATTCACTCACAAGCAATATTAGAAATAAAAATGGACCACAGATGAAGTAAAGATTAAAAAGAAGATAGTATACCAATAAATTTGAAAAATTATGAATGATCAATGTTCCTGGAAAAAAGAAAACTATTTTCAGGAGTAGAAAAAGAAATAAATAATTGGAATCTATTGGTTATAGTTTACCCTCTGTTCATTTATAGGACCAGATGAGTGTGGTTTGGCTAACCTTTCAAGAAACAAATAATTGGATCAGAGCAATAGCACAGAAGGTAGGGCATTTGCTTTGCATGAAGCCTACCTGGGTTCAAACCCCAGTAGCCCATATGGCCTTCCCCAAGGCTGCCAGGAGTAACTTTTGAGAGCAGAGATAGGAGTGATTTTTGAGCACAGCAGTGTCTGATCCCCCAAAACAAACAAAAAGAAGCAGATTATTAGACATTGATGTCAATTTTCTTGAACTAAGAACAGAAGCCTAAGTGATGGGGCACTTGCCTTGTACAAATCAACTTCTTCAGTCTCCAGCACCATATATGCTCCCTCCCCAAATCGCTAGAGTCAGCCCTGAGCATGGAGCCTGGAGAAACTTTGAATACTGTGAATGCTGAAAGAATTTTTAAGGACGCATCAGTAAAATAGTTTTGCTAAAATCAGGAATAAGATAGAAACTTTTCAGATAAGAGCAAACATCTAATTACACAAAATTCTTTGCCTTACCCATCTTCTCTGCTCTAGGAGCCCTAGAACCCCATTCTTAGCTCATGACCTTTATCCCTATTTCTCTTTGCTGATCTGAGAATTCATGTCTATGTGAATTCACATGTATATTTATTTATAAATTTGATTTTTCTCCTATTAATTTGCCCATTACTAATTTAATCACTTGATTAGTCAATTTTTCAGAAGGACCGTGGGGGTTTGGAGGAAATTTTTTTTTTCTTCCCAACAAAACTAGAAAAAAATTGTTCATCCTTTTGGAAAAAAAATGTTACATTCATTACTATGTCATAACTAAAACTAGATTCCAGATAAATTATGAAACCAAATATAAAATTTAAATATTTAAGCCTTAAAGAAGAAATTATGGGAGAGATACTTTTATGATTGGGAGCATTAAAAATTCTTAAAAAGGTTTTGATTTTTAAAATATATTTTTATTATAACAGCATGATTTACCAAGTGATTCATAATACAGTAATTTCAGGCATTAAATGTTCAAACACCAGTCCCACCAGCAGTAAATTTTGATTTCTGTATTCCAAAATAAAAATAAAATAAAGATAAAATTAAAGGACAAATAAATATGACCTTATTAAAAAAACTTCTAGAATAGCAACCATTGTTTATAAGAACAAAGTCTATAAAGCATTTCTTTTTTCTCTTAAGACACACATTTTGTTATACAGTGAATGATTTAATAAAAGTAAGGTGACATTATTATCTGTTAAACAATATGAAAATGAATATTTTATTCTCTGGTAAACTTTACAATTCTTTTAGTACAGGAATCCCTTCCATGGGAATGAGTCTTAATTTACATAAACTTTGTAGCTTGTGGTCTGTTCTCCATAATGGTAACATGGAACAAATTCCTCCTGGTGACTTGTTATGAGTGCCCAAGAATGCAGCTGCTGGCATCTCATAGGAATGTTAAGTGCTGGCAGTCCCCAGCAGTTCTGAGACTACCTCTGTGTTGGGGACTATTGGCTTGTGTGGAAACCAAGAATCTTTTCTGTACTCATTCTTAACCCCGGATTATCATTCTAAATTTCCACTTGGGCCCTTCCAGATTTATATCTTGCAGTCTGCTGGAATATACGAGTCAACTTGCATTTTCCTACATTAGGTTGCATCAAACCATTGATGCGATTAGAAGAGAAACATTTGTAGAAGGTTCAGAGATTCTAGATGTTAATTCTTGACATATAAAAATTCAGAGGAGTGGGTTTGTGCTCATTGTAGAGGTGAAAGGTGGCTTCTTGATTTTTAACATGAATTCTTTAAAATGACTTTATTTCTGGCTTTTTAGAGAGTCCCTAGTTTCTCCAGGAGCAGTCCCTGAAATCCAGACTCTTCCTCATTACAAGCAAACTGTTACTATGCTCACTCTAAGCAAAAGCAAGAGCTATTTCTTTTTTGTTTTAACCATACCATAGTTCAGAAGGTCAGACATGACCACAATATCTCCTGTTATTTCAGGGCTCACATGTGTTTGCCTTGGCGCCATTTCTCTGGCATTTGGTTTCCGTTATTTTTCCATGGGGTTTGGCTTGCAGGAATCAAAGGAGCATATTTAAAAAAATAGGCGAAGTTCATAAAAATGAAGTATTGTGAACTGGTGGTGATTGGACACAGAGAGAGGGAATACACACCTCCCCATTATGTTAAATCACATAAAATGTTGTAGTCAGTCTACCCTGATTACCACACACACATGAGTAATCACCATCACTGAGAGCTGATCCACTTTGAGACTGGCCGGGACCCCTCCTGATAGCCCCAACAAGATCCAGCAGAGCTAGTTACTTGGGAGAGTGGAGACCTCCCTGAGTGGCACGTTTCTCATTTCCTCCTCAGAGACAGCTCCTTGTTGTCAATGGGGAAATACAGTGATCAGCCAGTGGCTCTGGCTTGTTTGGGTTTATGATGGGAAGGAGCTTTTCTCAGTGTCTCCGGGGAAACAATCATTCATTCTGCATAGGACAGACTTAATGACTAACTGTTGTGTGGCAGCTGGACATGAGCTCAGGGTTAGCACTCAGTGATAGCTTCACATGTATGAGGCCCTGAGTTTGAATTCCAACACCAAAAAGCCAAACAAAGAAATAAAACCCTCAAACAAACAAAAAAAAGCCAATCACTAAGGTGGTGTGATACTTAGTGAAGGCCCCAGGGACAGATTTACAAACTAGTGAGTGCAAGTTATAAGAGATTCAAATGGGATTGAGGTGGTTCCCAAACTTGTCTGAATTGGGACCACCAGGGAAATTTCAAAAATCTCCCACCCCTATGTTCCACCTTAAGAGGTTGTGACTTAATTGGCTACAGAATCTCCTAGGTAGGTTTTGGAGAGTTTAAAAGATCACTAGGTAATCGGAGAACCACTGATGTGGTGGTGAAGAGCCAACACTTTGAAGTTACACAACTCTGATTTGAATCCCAGCCCTAAAGTTTAAAGACTGCATTTATAGCCAAACCATAAACCTTTCTCAGTCTCAGTAGCTTTATCGATTTTATCATCTATTTATTTATTTATTTTGGTTTTCAGGTCACACCCGGCAGCTCTCAGGGGTCACTCCTAGCTCTGTACTCAGAAATCGCTCCTGGCAGACTCAGGGAACCATATGGGATGCTGGGATTCGAACCACCATCCTTCTGCATGCAAGGCAAATGCCTTACTTCCATGCTATCTCTCCGGCCACTATTTATTTATTATTTATTTATTTATTTATTTATTTATCTATCTATTTTATTTCTTTACCACTCAGACTGCATCCTCTCCCTCTACCCCTTCCAAAGGAAGGGAAGAACGATCATCAATGGCAAAAGGCAGTTGCAGAAGCGACACCTAGAGCCGGCTTCATGCTCAGGAGAGGACGCTCTGACTCCTCCTCGTGGCTTCGGGTGCTCTACACGATCAGAGAAACTTCTCTAGTAACATATTATAGAAATGATTCCTGAAAGTATAGTCTTTATATATTATTATTATTATTATTATTATTATTATTATTATTATTATTATTATTATTATTTGGCTTTTTGGGCCACACCCGGCAGTGCTCAGGAGTTACTCCTGGCTGTCTGCTCAGAAATAGCTCCTGGCAGGCACGGGGGACCATATGGGACTCCGGGATTCGAACCAACCACCTTTGGTCCTGGATCGGCTGCTTGCAAGGCAAACACCGCTGTGCTATCTCTCCGGGCCCTATTTATTTTTTAAGGAAGTCCTCAACAGCAAAGCAGGGGGCTTGGAGGGCCTTTCCTATGACCATACACTCAAACCTGGAGTTTCATAAGACTTTAGTTTTTAACATCCATAGAATGGACACATTAAGATTTTGCTTCTCGCCTGATCCCCAGTGACAATCAAAGAAGAACACAGAAAAATCAGTTCTCCAGCGCCTAACGTCAGGTAGAAGTGCCTCCACCCACAATAGTGGAGAATAATTCCTGCCTGGCTTTGGGTACAGTGGACTCTTTTAAAGCGACACCTGGGCTACTTCCTAATCCTCAGTGACAATCAAGGAAGAACACAGGAAAAAAAAAGAGTGCAGCCGTGGAGCAAAGCAGAGCAGCCATGCACTTCTTATAGAACACAAACCACATAGCAACATGTAGTAAGAATCACACTTCAAATGTGGCAATGGGGAAACAATGCAGGATAACAGCATGCATAGAGAATGAAGATGGCAGCTCTGATGACCCAAAAATGCCAACCATCTAATTAACCTCTCAGATTAGGAGTTTAGAATAGAAATATGGAGGATGTTCATAGAACTCAAAGAAAGCATAGATCAGTCTGAACAGACCACAAATATAGAAATCAGAAAACTCCAAACTGAAATAATGGGACTGAAAAATGCAGTAGAGAAAACAAACGAAAAACTGTGAAAAGCCTCTCCAATAGAATAACAGCAGCTTAAGAAAGGATTAGTGAGCTGGAAGATGAGATGCATAATAATTCCATACAACAGAAGAGATTGGAAAAGAGCCCCAAAGCAAATGATCAGACAATGGAAAATATACTCAAAGATTTTTAACAGATGAAAATAGAAATGTTCGATTAATTCAACAGAAACAACATAAGAATCATTGAAGTCCCAGAAATCCAGGAAGAAAATCCCCAAGAAAAATCATCAGACAGGGACATCATTACAGAGAAACTCCCAGAGATAATGACTGCATGCAACCTAATCCTGCATGCCCGGAGAGTACCAGCTAAAAGAGACACACACACACACACAAAAAAAACCCCAGACACATCCTAGACACAATGACAAATCCCACAGATAGAAATAGAATATTGAAAGTAGCAAGATCCAAAAGAGAAATTACATTAAAAGGAGCAATTTTAAGATTTACAGCAGGCATGTCACAAGAAACTCTCAAGGCCAGAAGATAGCGGTGGGATATTGTAACAAGACTGAATGAAATGGATGCTTCACCTAGAATACTACACCCAGCCCGACTCATGTTTAGGTTTGAAGGAAGGATTCATAGCTTCATGGTTAAGCAACAATTCAGAAACTTTACAGATGCAAAACCTGCCTTAAAGGAAAAATTGAAAGATCTACTTTAAGTCAAGACAGACCAACAGACACACCAAACTTATACACAAAGATGACATTAAGTCTCATGACAATCATCTCCTTCAATGTCAATGGACTAAATGCACCCAATAAGAGACACAGAGTGGCTAAATGGATCAAAAAATGAGTCTGATCTTTTGCTGCCTAAAAGAAACACACCTAAATAGTCAGAACAAACATAGACTCAAAATCAAAAGCTGGAGGAAAAACATCCAAAAGCACAATAACCTTAAAAAAGCTGGGGTGGCCATATTAGTATCAGATGACACAACTTTAGACTCAATAAAGTTGTAAGGGACAAGGATGAACACTTTGTACTAATAAAGGGATATGTGCAACAGGAAGAAATCGCACTACTAAACATATACTCACCCAAATGAGAGACCAGCCAGATATCTAACACAATTATTGACAAATTTGAAAGAGGATATCAATAATAACACAATAATTGTGGGAGACCTCAACATGGCCCTGTCAACACTTGATAGGTCAACCAGACTGAAACCCAACAAACATATACTAGCTCTGAAAAGAGAAATGGAGGAAAGAGGCCTAGTAGATATATATAGGACACTTCATCCCCAGAAACCTTGATACACATTCTTCTCCAATGTACATGGTTCATTCTCCAGGATGGACCACATACTGGCACATAAAACATACCTCCATAAAATCAAGAGGATAGAAATTTTGCAGGCTACCTTCACTGACCACAAGGCTCTGAAATTAGATGTGAACTCCGAAGGGACACAGAAGAAGAATCTAACAATTGGAAATTAAACAGCCTGCTACTGAACAACCAGTGGGTCCAAGATGAAATAAAAGAGAAAATCAAAACATTCCTGGAAACAAATGACAATGAAGACACAAACTATTAGAATCTATAGGACACAGCAAAAACAGTACTGAGAGGAACATTTATAGCTTTGCAAGCACATGTCAGGAAGGAAGAAGGGGAATCCTGAATAGCTTAAAAATAAAACTTAAAAAATTAGAAATTGATCAACAAAAGGAACCAAAAATTGGGACACAGAAGGAAATAACAAAGCTTAGAGCAGGAACCAATGAAGTGGAAACCCAAAAAACAATCCGAAAGATCACGAAAGCAGAAGTTGGTCCCTTGAAAAAATAAACAAGATTGATAGACCATTAGCAAAACTTACAAAGAAAGAGAGAAACTTGATGACCGATAATAGAAATGAAAAGGGGGAGATCACTACAGATATTGTAGAGATTCAAAGGGTAATCAGAGACTATTTTGAAAAACTCTATGCTACTAAACACGAGAACTTGGATAACCTTCCACGGCCGAATAAGGAGGATATAGCATATCTAAACATGTCCATCACTATTGAGGAAGTTAAAACGGTAATCAAAAGTCTGCCCAAAAACAAAATCTGAAGCTCAGATGGATTCACTAATGAATTCTTTCCAATCTTTTAAGAGGAACTACTCCCCTCCTGGCCAGGCTCTTTCATGAAATTGAATAAATGGGAACACTTCCAAACAACTTTTATGAAGCCAACATCACTTTGATACCAAAACCAGACAGAGATGCTGCCAAAAAAGAAAATTACAGACCTATATTCCTGATGAACACAGATGCAAAGATCTCAACAAAATCCTGGCAAATAGGATCCAATGCCTCATCAAGATCATTCACTAAACGATCAAGTAGATTTCAAGTAGGAATGCAAGGATGGTTTAACATTCATAAATCTATTAACATAATACACAACATCAATAACAAGAAAAATAAAATCACATGATCATATCAATAGATGCAGAGAAAGCATTTGATAAGGTCCAACACCCATTCTTGATAAAAACTCTCAGCAAGATGAGAATGAAAGGAACCTTTCTCAATAAAGTTAAGGCCATCTACCACAGCCAATGGCAAATATTATCCTCAATGGAGAAAAACTAAAAGCCTTCCCTCTAAATTCTGGTACAAGACAAGGCTGTCCTCTCTCACCACTCCTATTCAACATAGTACTGGATTATAGTGATTAGGCAAGAAAAAGATATCAAGGGCATCCAGACAGGAAAGGAAGAAGCCAAGCTTTCTCTGTTTGCAGATGACATTATATTATACTTAGACTATCCTAACGACTCTCCCAAAATGCTTCTAGAAACAATAGATGCATATAGCAATGTGGCAGGCTACAAAATTAACACACAAAAATCAATGGCTTTTTTGTATACCAATAATGATAGGGAAGAAATGGACATTAAGAAAATAACCCCATTCACATTAGTGTCAGACAAACTCAAATATCTTAGTGTCAACTTGACTAAAGACGTGAAGGACCTACACAAAGAAAACTATAAAACCCTACTCCAAGAAATAAGAGAGAACGCGTGGAAATGGAAACTCATACCCTGCTCATGGATTGGCAGGATTAACATCATTAAAATGGCAATACTCCCCAAAGCATTGTACAGATTTAATACAATCCCTCTAAAGATACCTATAACATTCTTCAAAGAAGAAAACCAAACACTTCTGAAATTCATTTGGAACAATAAACACCCTAGAATAGCTAAAGATATCCTTGGGAAAAGGAATATGGGAGGCATTACTTTCCCCAACTTTAAATTGCATTGCAAAGCAATAGTTTTTAAAACAGCATGGTATTGGAAAAAAATTCAGATCAGTGGAATAGGCTTGACTACTCAGAGAATGTTCCCCAGACATAAAATCATCTACTTTTTGATAAAGGAGCAAGAAATCCTAAATGGAACATAGAAAGTGGTGTTGGCACAACTGGTTAGCCACTTGCAAAAAAGCAAACTCAGACCCTCAGCTAACGCCATGTACGAAGGTAAAATTTAAATGGATTAAAGACCTTGATATCAGACCTAATACCATAAGATATAGAATACAACATGTAGGTAAAACACTCCATGACATTGATACTAAAGGCTTCTTCAAGAAGGAAACTGCACTCTCCAAACAAGTGAAAGCAGAGACAAACAGATGGAAATATATTAAGCTGAGATGCTTCTGCATCTCAAAGGAAACAGTGCCCAGGATACAGTAGCCACTCCCTGAGTGGGAGAAACTATTTGCCCAATACCCAGATAAGGGTCTAATATCCAAAATAAACAAGGCACTGACAGAACTTTACAAGAAAAAAAAACATCTAATCTCATCTAAAAAAGGGGAGAAGAAATGTACAGAAACTTTGTCAAAGAAGAAATACAAATGGCCAAAAGATACATGGAAAAAAGATCCCCATCATTAATCATCTCAGAGATGCAAATCAAAATATCTATGAGGTACCATCTCATGCCACAGAGATAGGTACACATCCCAAAGAATGAGAACAAGCAATGCTGGCAGGGATGTGGAGAGAAAGAAACTTTTATTTATTGCTGGCGGGAATGCCATCTAGTCCAACTTTTATGCAAAGCTCCCATGCAATCCAGCTATACCACTCATAGGTATATACCCTAGGAACACAAAAATACAATACAAAAATACCTTCCTTAAACCTATATTCATTGCAGAGCTATTTACACTAGCCAGACTCTGAAAACAACCAAGATGCTCTTCAACAGATGAATGGCTAAAGAAACTGTGGTACATATATACAATGGTATATTAAGCAGCCATCAGTAGTGATGAAGTCGAAAATTTTCCTACATATGGATGTACATGGAATCTATTATGCTGAGTGAAATAAGTCAGAAGGAGAGAGATAGGTACAGAATAGTCTCATTCATCTATGGGTTTTAAGAAAAATAAAAGACATTTTTGCAATAATTCTCAGAGACAAAAGAGAGGATGTCTGGAAGGTCCAGCTCATAATATGAAGCTCACTACAAAGAGTGGTGAGTACAGTTAGAGAAATAACCACACTGAGAACTATCATAACAATGTGAATGAATGAGGGAAGTAGAAAGCCTGTCTAGAGTATAGGCAGGATTGTGGTGGGGAGGAGAGAGACTTGGGACATTGTTGATGGGAATGTTGCACTGGTGAAGGGGGGGTGTTCTTTACATAACTGAAACCCAACCATAATAATTTTTGTAATCAAGGTGATTAAAGATATTAAAAAAGATTTGCTTCTTCTATACAAGTGCATAAAATTTATTATTAAAAATAATTTTAATAATAATATTAATAAAAATAATTTTACTTGTTTTGTCATCAATGGTTAGCAGGTTTCCTTCTTGACTGCATTCAGAGATCACTCCTGGCAATATTTTGCTGATTATATGGGGTGTTGATGTTTGACTCCAGATCAGCTCTGTGTAAGGCAAGTGTTCTACATACATGTTCTATCTCTCTGGTCTTGAAGATTTAAAGGGGATGAAATTTGTGAAATCACTTTCAGTATTATCAAACAGAATGATATCACTTCCTCTTAGAAATTGAACATCTCAAGGCATAATATTCAGTGTTCAATTCTGAGAAAGTTAGGTTTTTTTAATATAATTTTTATTTTGATCATAGTGGCTTACATATTGTTGACAATAATATTTTAGGTACATATTTACATAAAATCAGGGGGGATTCCCATCACCAATTTGTCCTCCCTACACCTCCGTTTTTGTCCTACCTCCCATATTCTCTTCCCTAACCCCCAAGGCTGCTAGAATATGTGGTCCCCTCTGTACCTAGCCTATTACTTAGTAGTCTTGCACCTGTTTGGTCTTGGTGCCTCCCTTATTTCCCCCTCTAACTGTGAGGCAGGGAAAGTTAGGTTTTATGCTTGTGAAACCTGTGTAGGGAACTGAGTCACATAAAGAATTCCTGTCCTTTAGGATTCTGACAGAAAGTACTTTTCTAAATCTACTAAGCTTACTAGTACTGTAACAGCCTAGAGAGTAGAAATGTGTGAAGCTGGTAATTCCTATCTAAAGAAAACCTGCTATGATTGAAATTGCCCAATTTTTTTATAAGTGAGGAAATAAGTACCCCATTTTTTCAGGTGAAGAATTAAGACACAGAGAGACTGAGAGAGATAGACAGAGAGACAGAAGACAGAAAGACAAAGAGACAGAAACAGAGGTAGAAAGAGATGTCTATATCACTAAGTCAAACTAAATAGAAGTGCAAGAAATAATGATTGTGAAACTGTATACTGGCACATAATTTTAAAGACAGAGCAAATTACGCCAGATAACAAATGACTAACTAGCACACATATTTATGCAGTTATTTTCTTTTATTATCTTTCACTTTTTATATATACTTTCTAGTTTTACATAAGCATTCCTCATAAAAAATGGTGCTGGCTTATATGTAGGCCTGATTATCACAGTTTTGGGTTCTTAATCTCATTTTCCTCGACACATTGGGTGGCCTTGGGTGGGAAAAACAACTTCTCCATGTCTATAGTTTCTCTACCTATAACTTAGGTCTAATAATGCCTCCTTTGAAATCATGTTGTGGTAGCTAATTATCATAAAGTCATTATTTTTGTGCCTCTGAATCAGACTGGAAACCAAAGGGCCACCCAGACTTCAGCCCTGTGGTAAAACTTTGGCTTTTTGGATAAAGACAAGAGCATTGCTCTTGGTGGACTTCCAAACACTTTTGCTGTCTTTTTCTGCGTAGGGCAGTATTAGCATTCTTTTTTTCATATACAGCATTGCTTGGAGTAAGTTACCATAAATACTCTGTGGTCAAGGAGTAAATGATACCATTTATTACAAAATTACTTGGGAAATATTTTTAAACTAATAACAATCATTAAAGCAATGACTTTGTCACTTGATATGCTCATGGTCTAATAAGGAGAGTACTGTTCTATGTTGGGAAATTTACAAAGAATTTCAAGAGAGGACGATGACTACCAGAGCTGCTACATCCTTGAGAGCTTGATTGACTGTAGTAACTGCAGAAGTTACAGACACCAGTTAAAGAAACATCTGGATGAAAGCAGCTTTTGTCAAGGTATGTGTGATCTTGTTATAATTTTATGTGCTGCTTTATTTGGTAATTTATTAAAATATTTCAAGGGTCCTGATGATATTAGCCAGAGGTACAGTATGAGGCAACAGTTCCAATCTCAGGTATCTCTCCACATCTCTGAGTATGATCCGTAGTGACACTACTATGAGTGATGTCTGGCATTACACCATATGAGTGACCCACAGACATTGCAACTACACACACAAAATGGAGGTGGGGATGAAAAAAGTGAGGAGAAAGGGTAATATTTGATGAAATATTTGATGAATATTTTAATGCTATAGTTATCCATTCTAGTTTGAGGACAAAGGTAATTTTGTTAACTTTTAAGGACTTACTATTTTATTTCAAATGCTATTTACATTTTTTTTATTATTTTTATTCATAATTTGTTTTAGGAATTGGGGCCATATGATTACATTCAGGAGCTATTCCTGACTCTGTGCTCATTAGTACATAAGCTCCTGGAGGTGCATAGGGGATGATACTTGGTGCTGGGGATTCAAACCAAGGTCACAGCCAATGCAACTCATGTAGTGCAAATGCCTTGTCCCTGCATCATCTCTCTGAATGCTTCTGTTTTAAAATAAAAATATTTTTAAGTCATTGGGCAATATTAGTAGAAATAGTATGCTAAAACAATGTATTCTTTTTTTATTCTTCTCCTTGATCTTATTTTCTTCCCTTTGAATTTATTTTGGAGACAACAAAAAAAATAAATATAAGCAAAGCTCGTAAATCTTCACAGAATATGACTTATTTTTTTACTATTTTCTCATGAATCTTCATACTAATACATTGGCTACTTTTTAAGATATCTATGTCATATTCAGAAAGATCTTTGAAAAGTGAAAATTAGAAACCCAGATGAATTACTTTATGTACTTGATCTTCAAAGACTGTTATAAAAAGACAACTAGGTGTTATATGTGGCCCTTTATATGCAATATCACCTGGGAAATAGTCCTACCATAAGGGAAGCTGAATCGTATCAAAATTCTGTGCACTGTCAAGTGGTGTTTTAGGAATGCTTAATTTTGGTTACTGTGCCTCAAAATATACCTGCCATGTTGGGGGTTGTCATGTTTGAGTCCCATGAGAAGTGACCTTCAGGAGTTTTGGTTAATACTTTCAGTTGAGGTTCTGACAGATAGCTGTCATCAGCTTACAGCATGTGAAATAGCCACCGTGGATAGTCATTTGGTACATGACAAAAACTACATGAAAGAATCACCTAACTGATCCCAGTTTTCCCATAGAAACAATGTTTACAAATATTTTAAGGCACATCTGAATGATGATTAGTGCAGTGATACTATGAAACGAATGTGTTACCTTCTGAATTCATATGTTGAAACTTAACCAATATGATGGTTTTAGATACCAGCGTCTTTGAGTGGTAATTAAGTTTAGATAAGATCACAATGGTGGGACTCTTTCATGATGGATTTACATTACTTACAAAAAAGAGGAAGAGAGGCCAAAGGTCTTCCTGCCATGTGAAATAATGAGAAGAAAGATTTCTTAAAGGATAGCAGTAGGTCTTTCTTCAAGATATGAATCCACCCAAATCTTTTCCATAGACTTTACAGTCTCTATAACTGGGATCTATGATACACCACACAAACTTTTGTATTGTATTATAGTAGCTCAATTCAACAAAAACAAGCAAAAATAATAACAATATGCAATGCCCCACTGGCTGAAGAAAAAAAGGCATAATGAGGAGACTAAAATGATTCTGCATTTGGAATTTGGGAGAATATACAGGTAGTGGTTCTATTCAGTGGAAAAAGAAGAGCAGGAGAAGAAACAAGTTGATATGGAAAGGGAGAGAAATAATTTTTTCAGGATTATCCTAAAATATGTATTAATTTTACAAAATTTCGGACATCTGCAAAAAGTTAAAAGAAGGTAATTAAAACCATTTGTAATGTAATGCAGGGCTAACTGCTTTTAATTTTTTTATGCTTTCCTTCATGTTGTTTGTTTGTAAAAAATTACAAGGGCAATTTTCCTTAAAATATATTCAAACATATACCTTATTAACCCTTTATTGAAGATATGATTTGAAAATTTTAGTTTAAAATGGCCAAAAGGCACATGAAATATGTTCTACATCACTAATGATCAGGGATATGCAAATCAAAACAACAATGAGGTACCATCTCACGCCACAGAGACTGGCACACATTACAAATAACAAGAATAATCAGTGCTGGAGGGGATGTGGGAGAAAGGAACTCTCATTTACTGCTGGTGGGAATGCCCTTTAGACCAGCCCTTATGGAAAACAATATAGAGATTAATCAAAAAACTGGAAATTGAGTTCCCATATGATCCAGCTATACCACTCGTAGGGATATGCCCTAGGAATACAAAAATCTAATACAAAAATGCCTTCCTCAACCTATATTCATTGCAGCGCTATTTACAATAGCCAGACTCTGGAAACAATCAAGATGCCCTTCAACAGATGAATGACTAAAGAAACTGGTACCTATACACAATGGAATATTATGCAGCCGTCAGAATAGATGAAGTGATGAAATTTTCCTATATGTGGATGTATACGGAATCTATTATGCTGAGTGAAATAAAACAGAGAGAGACATACACAAAATAGTCTCATTCATCTATGGGTTTTAAAAAAAGACATTATTGAAATAATTCCCAGAGATCAGGGCCGGAAGAACCTTTTCACAATATGAAGCTCACCACAAAGTGTGGTGAGTGCAGTTAGAGAAATAACTACACTGAGAACTATCATAACAATGTCAATGAGTGAAGGAAGTAGAAAGCCTGTCACAAATACATGCGGGGGGGGGGTATGAGGGCATTGGTGATGGGGATTTTGCACTGGTAAAAGACGGGGTGTTCTTTTTTTGACTAAACCCAATCACAACTATGTTTGTAATTACGGTGTTTGAATAAAGATATTATTAAAAAACAAAAACAAATAAAAATACAATGACAGGTCTACCCCCCAAATAAAATTTTTGTTTATATCTGGTGATATTCAAAGGTTACTCTCAACTCTGAGGTCAGAGCATGCAGTGCCAAAAAATATCTCTCTTGCCCTAAGAAAATTTATTGAACTCAATATCTTGGAAAGTAAAATTCAGCATGAACTTTTGGCTGTAACTCTGGCTTCCTTCTATAAAATTTTAAATAAAATCAATGAAGTAAACATTCTGTTGGGAATTGTTTGTTTTTAAAAAACTGCTTATTGTTTTCATCAGGGCTAAATCTTCAGGGAAATCCTGTGCATTCATCCCTATGAAAGAATTTCTGGCCTATGACTCAAGGGCAAATGAGGTTAAGCTTTTAATACTTGCAAGAAATAAAATCCACTGAGTAATGATTTGTCCATGTTATCTGAAAGACTAAAAGTAACCATGCGGCATTCAGAGAAAAGAGATAAATATCCAATCATGCTATTATTTATTATTATTTTCATTGTTTGTATTATTTCAGAAATGTTTATAGAGACTTCCCCTATAGCAGGTTTTGAGTGCCAGTGGTACAAAAAATGTCATTATGTCATTAATTACCCATGTTCGGTGAGGGAGACACATTATCAGTGAATAATTTCAGAAACATATACAAATACAATGGCACACACTACATCAAGAAATTGCTATTAAATGTCTGCCTAGCTTTGTGCTTTGTGCTACTGGTGAGGGCTACTAAGGAAGTTAATATGGCATTCATGCTCAGCGTCATGCCAGGCAAACTACAAAATATGTTTTCTCTGAAGTGATCAAGGAGCATACGTATGCATCTGTGTAGAGTAAAGTTGCTTTGACAGGAGATCAGAATAAGAGGACATCAATGTACAAGCAAGCAATTTATTTTAATTTGAAAAATAAAATTATACAGGTCAGAGCAATAGTATAGCAGTAGGAGATTGTTTTACATTTAGCCAATTTGGATTTGATTCCTGGCATCCCATATAATCTCCCAAACACTGGCAGAAGTTCCAAGCACAGAGCAAGAAAGAACCCCAGAGCATAGACAGTTGTGACCCCCCCACCTCAAAACATAATATGGAAAAACATTGATAGCATATTAAGTTTTACTACCTCAACCTCTACACCTGCCTGTGGAATCGTTTTGATATATCTACTTCACATATATCTTTCATGCATGTTATCTTTATATTTGTTTTAATAAAACTTATTTAAATGATTAAAAATTTTATGATTTCTGTTAATAACAGGTCATATTTTACACATATTTAAATACATGAACACTATAAAATATAATCACCAAAAAGTGCTTCTCAGAGGCTGTTTATTGTATTTGCTATTCATGCATAATCTACACGAGAAAAAGTCTTATTTAGTCAAAATTAAAAAAAAAATTTTGGACCACATACTGCATTGTTCAGGGGTTATTCTTGGCTCTGATCTGAAAAATCACTGCTGGCAGGCTCAACATGAGAGGCTGAAGATCAAATCTGGGTCAGTTGTGTGCAAGGTAACCACCCTATTCATTGTGCTACCACTCTGGCCTTTTAATCAATTTCTATATTCTATTTTTTTGTTTTTGTTTTTTGGGCCACACCTGATGACACTCAGGGTTACTCCTGACTACGCCCTCAGAAATTGCTTCTGGGGCCGAAGAGATAGCAAGGAGGTAAGGCGTTTGCCTTTCATGCAGAAGGTCATCGGTTCAAATCCCGGCATCCCATATGGTCCCCCGTGCCTGCCAGGAGCAAATTTCTGAGCATGAAGCCAGGAGTAACCCCTGAGCACTGCCGAGTGTGACCCAAAAACCACAAAAACAAACAAACAAACAAAAACAACAACAACAAAAAAAACCCAGAAATTGGTCTGTCCTAGGTTAGCCCGTTCAAGGCAAATGCCCTACCACTTGCTCCACAGCTTTGGTCTCTCTATATTCTAGGTAAAACTTTTGTTATTGGTGCTCACTAATTCAATATGTTTTTGTGTCAGTTGTGTGTGGGGAAGAAAGTAATTTGTGAACAATATGGAAATCTGACTCCTTGATTCTATGTTTAATTTTTAAGAGAGCTCACAAAGAACTAAGATACTTATGTCTTCTGGTGCCACTTTTGTTGACTGATCTCCTGTGCATCTTGACTATGGGTGAGGTGCTTTCTTGTCTAAATCTGTCTTGGTTCTTTGGGCCACTTCTATTAACACCTCTTATTTATTTCTTTGGGTCATAGAACAAAGTTATAAGGGATCCACCTGCAAAGATTAACTTTGTTTTGTGGTCTTCTCTGTCTTCAGGGTTAAAATTCAGAGACCTCCTTGAAATCCTATAGAGGAAAGAGCTATGGACCTTTCCACTTTGAAAACTCTGCAGAACTCTTTTCTCTGCTTCTGTACTGCTGGGTGATATTGTTTACATAACTTCTGGCTGGGGGTTAAAAGATATATCTTCAGACCAATCATTCTTTCTGGCTAAATTAATTAAAAGTAAAATTCCCTAAAAGTGATTTCTAATTTTCTGAACTATCTTATCTTTCTCAAAGACAACAATCACAGAGATTACTGCTGTTTATGTAAAATTACAAAAATAAAATAATATGAGCAAACATAAATTAACAAGAAGCTAACTATTTTATGGGGGGTGGACTACGTTTGGCAGTGCTCAGAGGTTACTTCTGGTTCTGAAATCAGAAGTAGTCCTGAAATTTCTGAAATCAGAAATATGTGGGACCATATGAGATGCTGGAGACTGAACATGGGTTGGCTGCTTGCAAGATAAATGCCCTACCCACTGCCCTATCACTTTAGTCTCCAAGAAGAACCTAACTATCTTAAAATTTTTCTTGTTCCATTCATGACAATTAATCCTAGATTGATAATTGTAGATTTGTCAATTGAAGGATTTTGTACTGTTATGCGAACCTGAATATGGAGAGTGGGTGAGGTTAAGATTGGAGCCTGTGTTGTGATCTCATCCTGTTCACAACTAGTTCCCAACTTTAGGTAAATGTTTCCATATATCAGAAGTAAGATTGATTAATTGAAAAAATAATGAGGTAAAAAGTATAAAATTGAGCCTAAGAGGAAATGTTATTTTGCTCAAATTAAAGGCAAGTGTAATTCTTAGGATATAGTTGAGAGAGTGTGTGTGGGATACTGTTTAATAATTCACATCACAAGAGTGATATGTGGATGTGCCTCGATCAAAACATTGGAAAATCACTAAGCAGAAGACTGTGCTATGGAACTTCAGGTGACTGATCAATAGCTGTTAAAATAAATAAGTTGAGATTTGTGTTGCTGATATCTTTTGGTATGGAAACAACTACATAAGACATAGGCAATGAGAGTAGAGCTGCTTCTTTTGCTATAGTCAAAGGAACCTACTTGACCCTTAATTATTTACTTCTCTGGTCTAAACTTAGTTCAATTTATATTTTCTACCCTCTTATTTATCTATTATTTTATCTATTCCTGTCCCTTCTTCCCATTTGAATTTAGGAGCCATGATTTACAAATACTGTTAATAATAGATTTTAGACAAACAGTATTCAATTCCATACTTTCCACCTTCAATTTCTCAAGGATCCCTACTTCTCTCCTTCCTCTTTCTCTTTGTTAAACTAAAAAATTTTAATTATTGTAGTTTGAATCATATGTTTACTATACTGTTAGTACTTATGAATCTGATGGATAGTTACCTCACATCATTCCCAACAAAGTGCCAAGACTATCCACCACTACCTTTATATTACAACCAGCCTACTTCATAGTCCCTCTTTACATCCTTCTTGGCATTCTCAGCTTTATATTATTAAATATATATTTACATATTATCTCTTGTCCTCCTGCCATTTTTCTTTTTCTTTTCTTTTTTTTTTTTTTTGGTTTTGGGGTCACACCAGGCAATGCTTAGAGGCTAGTCCTGGCTCTGGCTCAGAAATCACTCCTGGAGATTCCTGGGGAATCCATTCTGGATTGACCAATGCACAAGGCAAGCTCCCTACCCACTGTACTGTTTTCTGGTCCCATTTTTTTCTTTTTTCTTTGACCATCACTTTCCTCTCAATCTATGACCTTTATTTACTCTTCTAGTCTTTCTTCTCTCTCCCTTTTCTTTCTCTGTTTCCTTTTAATAGTCTTCTCTTCATGCTAACACTTGTTATATCTAAGAGATCAATAAGCCTATATATGTTGTAGAGTCTCTCAATTCTAAGTATGGTCCATAAGTCAATAGCTTCACTTCACTTTCCAGGTGTTTGTTTGAATGCATAATCTCAGGCCCTACTCCAGATTTACTGTAATAGATTCTGTATTTTAACAAAATTCTATGCAAACATATAATTTTGAAAAGAACTATTTTAGCATCTTGTTACATCAAATGAGATGAAAACCTATAAACAGAGCATTGAGCCCATAGGTATTTGCCACTGGCATATCATGAAAGATACCCTAGTCTCTTGTAAAATTGATGGGAACAAGGAAGGCAGATATTAGAGGGTTGGGTTATTATATTAGAAGGTAGTAGCTGGGTAGGATTCTGGGAAGGACATTTAATCATGGAAGTTCATGTCTGGCTATCCTGATAAATATCAGGTCTTCTCTTGTTTGTCAAGGAATGGTAGGTGATGTGGTTTGTGGTTTCAGTACCTGTTTTATGTTGTTAGACACTAGCCTGAGGACATGGGTGGTTTCAGTTGGCTCAAAAAGGAGCATCATTCAACTTGTTTTCCTTCCCTGGGAACCATGTGTTGAGTTGGAGGTCATCTACTGAGAATACATCTGTTTTGAGGAGGAAAGCAAGTGCTGGGTTTCCTGGGACAGTCTTGCTTGCACTCGATTTTTATAAGAGTATAATTGTGTTCACTTTGCCTTCAACAGAAGTGTCTTAAACAGAATAATAAATTATGGACACAATGGTTATCATAAACTTCAGAATATTAAAAACCTGGGTATAATAAATCCATGTTTAGCCAGAGAGCTAAACAACCTTAATTCTACTTGTTTTCAAGACCCAAGACATATTTTTCATATAAATGGGCCTAATAGCAGATATTTAGATCATCTGATATGTCTTGGGTAATTTCAAGATTGGTTCCAGTTCAAAAATCAAGTCCTGTCATCTTGCTCTAACTTCTGACCTTGCTAGTCTTGGTGGTTTTTCTCTTTATATTGTTCCAACCCAGGTGCAGATGTGTTTCTGACCCACATGAACTTTTGTTGCCATCAGTGACACAGTGAAGAGTACATGCCTGTGGATGGTTTCTTTGGTCTTTTTGATGCCTGATTTATACTCAGGAAAGAACTATGTTCCAAATAGTGGAAATGACTTGAACTCTCTGTTGGAAATAGTTGGCTAAATTATAAATGGCCATATGAAATCAAACATTTTCAGACAAATTGATTGAGTTTATTTATTATATTTTTTATGTTTGCACCATATCTGACAATGTTCAGGGGTTACTTCTGATTCTACATTCAGGATTACTCCTGATGGTGTTCAGGACATCATATAAGATGCCAGGTATCGAACCCAGGTTAGCAGTATGCAATAGTGTATTCTCACTTTGACCCCTCAATATAAATTCTGAAATTGAAATTAGAATGAAGAAAGGGAAAGAGTTCTAAGCACAAAAAACTTACCAGGTTGCCCCAGTTTATTTGTTCTTTTTTTGTTTTGTCTTTGGACCACATCTGACAGTGCTCAGGGGTTACTCCTGGCTCTGTGCTCAGGAATATCTTGGTGGATTAGGGGAACCATATGAGATCCTGGGGACTGAATCTGGGTCAACTGACTGCACGGTACATGCCCTCCCCACTGTACTCCAGCCCCAAAATAAAATATAAAATAATATAAATATAAAATAATATTGTAGTTGGATTTTAGTCATAAAAAGAACACCCTCTTTCACCAATGCAACATTCCTATCATCAATGCCCCTGTTTCCCTTTTCCCTACCCCACCTGTATTCCAGGCAGGCTTTCTACTTCCCTCATTTATTGGCATTGTTATGATAGTTATCAGTGTTGTTGTTTATCTAACTGCACTCACCACTCTTTTTGGTGAGTTTCATATTGTGAGCCAGTCCTTCCGCCCTCATCTCTGGGCATTATTTCAATAATGTCTTTTATTTTCCTTAAATCACATAGATGAGTGAGACTATTCTGTGTCTATCTCTCTCCCTCTGACTTATTTCACTCAGCATAATAGATTCCATGTACATCCACATATAGGAAAATTTCATGACTTCATCTCTCCTGATGGCTGTATAATATTCCATTGTATATATGTACCACAGTTTCTTATTTGTTAAAGGGTATCTTTGTTGTTTACAGACTCTGGCTATTGTAAATAGGCTGCAATGAATATAGATGTGAGGCAGGGATTTTTGTATTGCATTTTTGTGTTCCTAGGGTATATCCCTAGGAGTGGTATAGCTGGATCGTATGGGAGTGCAATTTTCAGTTTTTTGAGGAATCTCCATATTATTTTTAATAAGGGCTGGACTAGATGGCATTCCCACCAGTATTGAATGAGAGTTCCTTTTTCCCCACATCTGCTCCAGCATTGATGTACTTGTTCTTTTTGATATGTGCCAGTCTCTATGGCCTGAGATGGTCATATGCAAAATATTTACTCCAGGTCTTTGATCAATCTCTCAACGCCAATTTTTCTCATTTCTGGTCCTAGAGGCTCTAGATGGGGTCTCAAACTCAATTTACCTGGGGGCCGCAGGAGGCAAAGTCGGGGTGATCCTTGAGTGCAAAGTCAATAGTAAGCCTTGAACATTGGGGAGTGTGACCCAAACAATTAAAACAAAACAAAACAAAACAAAAAAAGATTCCTCTAGGGCAGGGCCACAAAATGTTGTACGGAGGGCCATTTGCGGCCCGCAAGTTTGAGTTCCCTGGCAGGAGAACATCCTGGTAATGTTGATGGATTTTTATTTGTTTTTGTTTGTTTTTACTGTTTGTCTGTCTGTTTGTTTTTTGGGTCTAGTTGGTATTCAGGGCTTATTCCTGGATCTGTGCTTAGGGATCTCTCCTGGTAGGGCTCAAGGGGATCATATGTAGTGTCCAAGATTGAACCTCGGGCTTAATTCATGCAAGGAAAGTGCCTTACCTGCTGTGCCATCTTTCCAGCACCATGCTAATGGGATTTAAGTGCTAAATTTTGTTTGTCAATTGGAACAGGTCCTGACACATTTGAGGATGGTTCGTTCCTAGTCAGGTGAACTTTGAGGGATGTCTGTACTTGGTTGGAATGCACCGTGATGCTTTCTTGATAGTGTGCATTTATTTTTTCAGTCAGGCTTGCTTCAGTCATCTTGAGTGGTGTCATATTTCTTTAAAGCCTCATGACTCATAACCATAGGAGAGTTCAGATTTCACTTCCCTACCTCCTCAACCTCATTTGCCTTGCTCTTCAAAAAGTGAAAATAAGAAACTTTTTAGACTGGACTTTGGTCCAATGGACTTTTAGCCAATGGAGAAAGCAATTTAATAAGTTCAGAAGCACTACACAATTGAGAGAAAGAATTAATTTTTATTATTAAATTTATTTAAATAAAAGGCATCACATAGTTGACATAACTGATCATAATACATTTGTTTCAAGATGACCAAAAGCAAAGCTATTAAAAATATAGTAAATAAAAAGAAAATATAAAAAAATGGAGGAGAAAGATAAGAAGAAAAAGTTCAGTAGCAAGTATATTTGTAAAAATTATTGTATCACCAATGAACTTAAAGCAATAGCAGATTTAGTATGCTCTTCTTTTTTTTTTTTAAGGATAAGAGTTAAACATACAGTAAAAAAGGTGAGAGAGTGGCAATTGTTGCTGCTTGCATAGGCCCAGCAAAATAGGGGGTAAATAGAAAGAAAGAGCGACCTTACCCTCAAAGTATTCTGGTGTAAGACCAACTCTGGGCTACAGGCATTCTAGGTTGTCCTACCCCTGAGTCATTCTCTGTGGTTCCACTAAAATATTTTCACACAATCACTGTTGTTGGTGTTAGGTTTCTGTAGATAGAGATCCTGGTTTCTGTGCATATCCTACATTGGAAGTCAGGATGGTGTGGAGTGTCCTCTAGTTTCACCTCACCATTAGAAGGCATTTGGAGAGCCCTGCCATGAAAGCAGGTTGTTGCTGTTGCTAAGTCATCTGGATGTTAAAAGACCCCCCTTTGGAGTTAATCGATGCCAGGGCAGAGGTAGGGCCTTTCCTGGTAGAAGTTTGCTTCCTGGTGATGTTATAGACAGCCATGGTTGTTTCTATAGATGGTATCCATGGTTCAGGGATGAATGTACAATGCTCTTTCTTCTGAAGCCTAAGCCAAGTCATTATGCCAATGAGCAGGATGTAAGGCCCCATTGGATAACGAAATTTGTGTATTCCTATCTCTATTAGATAAGAACTTGTTTGCATATGTAATATTTTCCCATTTTGATGTGCCCATGCAAAAAAGAAACAATACCACAAGATAATTTTGGTGCATATGGGAGCTCAGGGACTAAGTCCAACAATTCCCATAACTTGGTTCTAACATGAACTTTAAACAGAGAAACTTTTCTACCAGAATTTCTTATTGAACAAATCACAAAACAAAACAAAGTAGAGCAAAAAGTCCAACAAATAGGGAAAATTGTCACTATATAAGTAGATATTCAATGAGTGTTATACCTGTTAAGGGAATACATCTAAAAAATATTCAAAGGAGATAAACATGCCCCTTTTAAGTCTTTACAAATAATCAGGGGAATGTGGAAAACCCTGAGCACCACTTTGATCTGTGTATTGGTCTTGTGGAGTCTGAAAAATGGCTCCTAGCAGTCCCATATCAGGAAGTGTCCTCGAACAGGGGACTTCTCAGAAACCAAGTCTGGTAGCAAGCAAAGGTCCAGAGTGAAGGGATGTGGAAGAAAGGAAGCTGCTGAAAGTAAATCAATAGCAATAGAGTATAGGTTTCTTCTTGGCTGAGAGTCTATCTTTTCACTTTGGGAGCTGATTGATCGCTGACTGGAGTGGGGATAATGATCTGTTTCATGAAGAGCCAAGAACTGAGGGCAAAAAGGGTTAAATGTGGGGTAATAACAAGTGGGGGTGAGGGAGTGAAGGACTAGAAATGAGCTTGTAAGGTGGTGAGCAAAGGGAGAAGGATAGTATACAACATAGACATTCTGTATATTGCAATTATACATTAAACAAACATAGATATGGTGGACCTGTACGCTTATGTATGCTCATGCGCATACATCATCAGACACTAAGAATCGACCCATGGATTACAGTCGAAAAGGTGAACTAGATAAAATGAAACAGAATGCTTAAAAAAATAAAATAAAACAAAATAAAATAAGATAAAACCGGCAAGTCTGATATAAAGGTTTTTCATTTCTAGGCCAGTCATGCAGGGTAAGGGTAGAGTATACTTAAGAAAGGCTTTTTGGAATAGGTTGTATATGGGGCCTTTCGAAAAAAAATCATAGTATTTAAGTCTAGAAAGCTAAGTGAAATGAAAATGAGTACTTATGTGAAGTCAAGACCATGAAATAGACATATGTCACAGAGGACATTGGCCAGACATTGGCATGGAATACAGTGAGGATAAATATATGGATTACAGTTAAAAACTGACCCAGGTGCAGTGAGAAAGGATGCTTTTTTGAAAGGAAAGAGTAAATAAGATAAAAGAAAAGAAAAGAAAAAGAGAAAATATGTAAATATCTATGTAAAGCCAGCTAGTCTGGTGTAACAGTTTTCCATTTTCTAGACCAATCATGGTTAGTGATGATAAATTTTTTTAATATTTTTTTATTTAAACACCTTGGTTACACACATGATTGTGGTTGGGTTTCAGTCATATAAGATGACAAACCCCCAAGTGATGATAAATTTTACTGAAGAAAGGCTTCACTACAGAGCATTTTAAAAAATGTTCCTAATTCTCAAGTCTAGAAAACTAAGTGATATGGTAGTAGACCCTGTATGTGGAGTTTATACCATGAAATACTGTCCAGTGGGTCTTGAGCATATCATTTCCTTTTCTAAAAATCAATTCTAATATTATGAGCCCTATGATATCCTGTTGAACTATCTATACTTTATGCACGGGGGTGCGGTTTTGAAAATGGAGATTGATGGAGAGGAAAGTCGCCAGCAATTTCCCCAAGCCCACCCCTCTTGTGCTTAGTGGGGGATGGGGAAGGCCTGGGATCCCGATGAAAGTCCTTCCCAGTACCCACCTCAGTGGCCCCCCAGGGCAGGCACCCAGGGAAGGCCCTGGAGTCTGGGAGGAAAAGGATGGGGGAGCTATTGTGGGAGCAGAGGCCCTGAAGCCCCTGTTAAGCTTGGTTGAAGGCATTTGGTTGGAAGCCTTTCAGGTCCCCATGCTGGCAAAGACTCCAGTTCCCAGAATAAAAAAAAGATTCGGCACTGAGCTGGGAGCCGGAAGTTCTCCTGAAAGGATTAATTTTTTAAGTAGTTTGTAGGAGATCATTTCCACAAATATTTTCAAATGACCAATCTGGGCTTATCTTTCACTGCAGTCCAATAAGGGACTTGTTTTCTCCTTCCATATTTGTTGTCAGGGCTAAGAAGAAAATTTGGAATTATATTGAGTCAGTTCTGGGGACATGCAGAAATGGTAATTTCACCTTATTTTTACCTAATCACCCATCTCTGGTAGGGACTCCAGATCCTTCTATCAGACATAATACAAAGCAACAGTTGACATTTCCAGAAATTAAGATATCATTTTAAAGTTTTTAGTCTTACTATTGCTAAGAATAATATATAGAAGACAGTAAGCCAAGTTTCAAAGAGAAATTTTCTAAACTTATTGTATTATTCCAATGTCTTTTGGATGAATGTGCCACTATGAATGGTGGCATTTCAGAGGTCAGTACTTAACTAAGATACGTATACACACAGAGTAAGACATAAGTTACAAAGAGCTTAATCAGGGCACTTTTGACTATTATATGAATGCACTAGTTCATAGGATTTTTTGTTTATTTGTATGAGTGTATATACATGTCTGCAGAGTAGCCATTAAGTAACAGCAATTAGAACATTAGCTGATGTATTAATAATAAATATATTCAATTATTATATGCTTAACATTGACTTTAAATGACAGAGAAGAAAATGGACACATGCCCTAATTTAAATGGGAGAGATAATTATACCATTCAAAGAATGACCCAAGTAAATGTAAATGTAAATCAAACCCAACCCCTAAACCACTATAAATGTTATAGAAAAGAACAGAGTTTTGGGCCCGGAGAGATAGCGCAGCGGCGTTTGCCTTGCAAGCAGCCGATCCAGGACCAAAGGTGGTTGGTTCGAATCCTGGTGTCCCATATGGTCCCCCGTGCCTGCCAGGAGCTATTTCTGAGTAGACAGCCAGGAGTAACCCCTGAGCATCGCCAGGTGTGGCCCAAAAACCAAAAAAAAAAAAAAAAAAAAAGAAAAGAACAGAGTTTTAAAATAGTCTAGATTAGAAGTAGGATATCATTATGAATAAGATCTGTGAGAAGCAAAGAGATAGAGAAATAATTATTTTTTCCATAAACTTAAAGATACAAAGCAAAGAAACAACAAAGGACTAAAGACAACAGAATTTGGAGAGTTGATCTACAGAATTGAGTATGTGGGATCAGGAGGAGTGAATTGAAAGAGAGGGGCCGTTAAGACCTTGGTGGAGGAAAGCAGGCCCTCTGGTGATGGGTGTGGTGTTGGAATTATGTATGCATGAAACATCATTAACAGTATTTTAAATCCCACTGCCTGAATCTAAAATAAATATTTTTCAGAAAGAATAGTCATGCTCAGTGAAGTTAGGAGACAGAGGAACGCAGAGTGATCTCTCCCTTGTGTGTGGATATAAAGAAACAAAGTATTGGAATGAAAAATGGCCACAGGCAATGAGAATGAGAAATTTTATACAAAATTGCCCTTACCATGGTACAAGGAGAGAGATTGAGGGGAAAGAGCATCTAGATCAGTGGTCCTCAAACTATGGCCCACAGGCCACATATTGTATTTGTATCTGTTTGTTTCTTCATTGCAAAATAAGATATATGCAGTGTGCATAAGAATTTGTTCATAAGTTTTGTTTTTACTATAGTCAGACCCTCCAATGGTCTGAGGGACAGTGAACTGGTCCCCTGTTTAAAAAGTTTGAGGACCCCTGACCTAGATAATGTGAAAGAAGGTAGACATTCTGGTTAAGTGTGTGGTGTTGGAATATGTATCCATTAAATCCTATTGTTAGCATTATGATAAATCACAGTGCCTTAAATAAAACAAAAAAAGAAAATAATAAGAATTGTCTAGGGCCAGAAAGATAGTATAGGAAATAAGGTACTTGCCTTGTATCAGGTTATAGCCATGATCCTAATTAGAATCTCTGGCACTTCAAATTGTCTCCTGAACACTACAGGGGTCATTCCTGAGTATAGAGTCAGGAATAGTAGCTGAACACTACTAGATGTAGTTTAACTCCTTCTCCCACCAATGATAGTTTAAAAAAAGTCATATTTTGGGTGGCTGGAGAGACAATATAGGAAGTAAGGGGCTTGATTTGTATTGCAACCAACCCTGGTTTTAATTCTGGATACTGCATATGGTCCCGAGCACCTTTGAATATAGCCTTGCAACAATGACAAAAACAACAAGAATTTTTAGGTCATCCTAAAAAGGACTTCCTGGACAGCAAAGATTAGAAGAAAGAGAAGCAATGATTTGGGGAAAGGGAGAGCAATGTAGGAATTTTCTAACTGGTGAGGCTATCTTACATAAAGCCTATTATCCTGTTAACAGGAGGGTCAAATGACTCATTAAAAATATATATGAATCTAGCATTGCTGTTGCTTAGAGCATGATAGGAAAATGGAGACTCAAAAGATTGAACAGCATCTTGTAGGGAGGGGAAACCAAACAATTTATAATCCAAACTAAATCATTTCTGAGAGTAGAGTGGAAGGAAGACTTGTGTTCAAAAAAGGCATAAATCCCTACTACCCCAGCAACCTTTCTTAGAGAGTTCAGATGTTCTTTTTTTGTAGAGACAAATGGTCTCTTTCTTAGAGAGCACATTAAGGCTTTTTCAGCTTCACGCTAAAAATAATACTAAAAATAAGCAAGGTTAAGATCACAAATTTGATTTAAATTTAAAAAATTGCTCTCTGGCCATATTGTGAATATAAGAACGGGGGTCATTTTCTTACATGCTAAGAATCCTAGATTGATGTGAATAAATCTTCACTCTCTGCCTCTTCCTTGCTCCCTCCCCACATTTCTGCACATACATCTGTGCAGCAGCTGCAGAACTGGGATTCCAGAGGCTCTGGCTAATTTGTAGAATTATGGGGATGGTGCCTGGCAATAGAGTGTTCCCATTAGTGCTGCTCATGTTCACATTGTAAGCTTGATGTCTTCCACATGCTCCTGTTTTATTCCGATCCTCCTGGGGCCAGGAAAGTCATTAACTCTTTGGAGGTATTTTGGCCCAACCTACTGTTTTTTTACTGCAAAATTTTTTGGGGGAAAGTTAGGCCTGTGCATACAAACAGTGAAACCAATGTGTTGGACCCACAAGAGTGTTTACATGGTATATCTCTACTAGAATGTCTTCTATGTCTCTGGTACAATCAAAGAGTTGGAAGGGGCTTTACTAATGTATTCTGAATTTCTTCTTGGCCAATTGAAGAGTGGAGGAACCATTAGTAATTTAACTTATCTGGAGTTTCTGAACACACTCTGACCCAGGAGCCTACCCTGGATCTGCTTCTTTTTTATTGCAACTGACAATCCCCCACCCCCATTAAGACCTGTCATCTCTTAACTAGAGTATTTAAATAACCTCCTAACCTCTTCCTGCTTCCACATGAGTTTTTTTCTAGTTTGTTCTTTACATTGTAGTCTAGCTTTTTTTACTTTTATTTATCATGATGATGATGATGATGATGATGATGATGATGATGATGATGAGATGATGGTTTGTTTTTCTGTTTGTTTATTTTGGGCCACACCAGGCAGTACTCAATGCTTACTCCTGGCTCTACACTCAGGGATCACTCCTGGTTGACTTAGGGAATCACATGATGTGCCAGAGATCAAAAAAAGTGCAAGAAAAGTTCCCGCTGTATTTCCCAAATTCCTTTTTTTACTTTATTCTCTTTTCTCCTTGTCTTTTTGCAGTTTATATTTATCTTCAGCTATTAATTTTTTTTTCTTTTTTTTTTATAAAGAAGGTCTGTCTTTCATTCAGACATGACTCCAAGGACCAAATCTGTCTTATGTTGAAAAAATTCTTTTAGTCAGAAAGTTGAGGACCCCAGGGCTGGTGCATTTCATGGTAAATACATGATCAAGTAATTATAATGCTTTCCCAGAATATGCTTAGTATAACTCATTATAATTCCATAATAAACTGGAAAATATTATGATTTTTTTCATTTTTTAAAAATTGATTTTAGTTTTAACATTCTAGAAAGATTTTTATAGCCACAACATGAAGATAGGATTTAAGGTCATATATCTCTATTATTCTTGCTCTCAGGACTTAACTTCCAGTGATCAACAACACTTGACATGGTCAGGTTGTTGATAAAAGAAATAATCAAAGATGTTATTTGAGAAGCAAGACATTCTAAAAGTTACAATAGGACCTATATAAGAGATCAGGATAACAGGACCCTGGATCTACAAGGGCAAAGCACTAAGATTTCTAGTGCTTTGTACATGACTATTTAAGTCATGTACAGGGTTTCATGGTTCTAGGTTGGTGTGGGGCATAGTAATGCTGGATTTCAGAAACTCAATTAAGAACAGAGACGTATTCAGTTATCAGACCTTTCTCAACATCTCTTCATGCATTCTCACTCAGATGCCTCTGGATATAACATTAAGAAGCTAGTGATGAAATGTAAAGGGTAAAATCATAGAATAAATACAAAAAACCTGGCACATAAAATGTTAAATAAACTATTTGGTCTTTGCAAAAATCAGCACATGAACTTGAGCACTATCTTTATTTCTAAGTACTCGAATACTTAGTACCTAGATAGTACCTAGTACTATCTTTATTTCTAAGTACTAAAAAAAAAACCTGCTTGACCTCTTTATGTCCCAGTTTCCTTATCTGTGAAATGAGGATGAAATTATCTTACTTCTAATATCTATGAGGATTACACGAACTATTGCATTGAAATAAGAGTGTAGTATCAATAATAATTGTTATTATTCCTATTAGTGTGTGCCTAAAAAGAAACAAAAAGAAAAATCAATCATTTAGTGAAACAACTAATTGGAATTTTTAGGAAACAAAATAAACAAGAAAAGAGCTGAGAAAGTACGATGATGGCTTCTCTTCTTAGATTCACATTTTTATTTCCTCTGCTATCCCATCCTCTCATTTTCACACAAAAAATAAACAGTGGGAAAGTGAAAGGTATGGGATTTGTAGTTTCGTGATCACTGTTTTCAAGGAACTGACTGACTCTCTCGCTTCCTTACCTCATTTACATAAATTCTATATATTAATGTTGAATTTTGCAATGGCAGTAAATTAAGACTTCTTCTAGACTTGTGTTAGTATAATAAAGTCCCTCCTCTAGATGTTTTGAATTAGTGTTTTAATGAAAAAAAGACCTGTGAGAAAATAACTAGCTAGTTGTTCTATTTCTTTTTAAATAAAGTGATCTGACATTTGGCTGAGATATATATGCCAGTTAATCATCTTCTGAACAGTTCAGTATATTCTCTTTGTTTTGAAGCAAATAAATCTTGCTCTTTTTTTGTTTTTTTGTTTTAAACATCCATTTGGCTAATACGCCAAACTTTCATAATCATTTACTTTGTGTTTTATATTCGTCAGTGTCATGCATAGGTAATACCTAGGGAAACTTTGGGGGCTGTGTGATGAAACAAAGTTATTCTTTCTGGAAAAACACATTCTTCAGTGAATTTGACTCTGGAGATTAAGCAAAGTGTAGTTTCTACAATAATATTCTCTTGACACACATTCCTTTCTGGTGTATGAGATTGTATGTGATGAATCAGATGACCTTTATGCTTAATGTTTTCTAGCATTTTTTATGCATTTTACTTCATCAGCTCCTCTCAAATGTCTGAGAAGCTCTGTTCATGGTTTTACCATGAAGAAATATCTTTTTGACATGCATGAAACTTGCCATATTGTTTCAACCTGTGTGACAATCAGAGTTTGCCACACTCTTCATGGGATTCTTTAAATATAGGTTCCTTGGTCTCCTAAGACCTGATGGATTTTAGTTGCTGGTATTTTTTAAAAAGATTTTCTTGCAGCATTCATAATATTTCACACATATTGTTTCAGCTGATCTTCATGTTTGGCTTTAAATTTTCTTCAAGTCCAACTTAATGTTGATTACAGCTGCTAGCTTGAGAAACAAATGGCTTTTCTCCAACATGAGTAAGAATGAGTGGTCCAGATGGTAGCTCCTGACACAATTTGCTGCTGCACTCTTCATATTCTTTCCTTGTGAGCTATGCACAGGTGTCATCTAGGTTCTATGTCTTGTTGTAATCATCACTGGTCTGATGTATAAGCAAGCTGGGTCTTACTGTGATCATTTGATACATTGGTTATGATCAGGAATGACACAGTCTGATCAGGTGCACAGTACAGCACATGCTGGGCCATGTGACAAATGATTGTGCACAGGTAAGCTCTGCATAGAAGAAAAATGAAGCTTTTATTGCATGTTTCTGTTGTCAAACTCCAGTTGCCTGGCCCACATCTGAATATAACACAGGGTTCAACTAAATATTTGCTGCGGTGCTCTTCCAATTGCAAAATTGGAAATCATTTCTTTCCACTCTTCTTCCAGCTTTTCAGATTATACAGCTTCAGATATTATTCACTGATCATTTCAGTAACTCTGATAAATTTTAGCAAAAAATAATTTTAGATAACTCATAAATGTTGAAATAGCCATTTATGTACCTTGTAGGAGGAATTCAATAACTTCAGGGAATTATTCTGCCTCAGTCAGAAGAGATGGTCAACAGTGGAATTGAGAGGGCAAGGAATCAGACTGCATGAGAGAAAATAATCAGGCTTTCTCAAAACATCTGTGATTCTCCCCTCTCCTTTTTTTGGGTGGTGCAATTGGCCTTTCTATTAGTGCTTAGGGTCACGGGGGTTTTCTAGCAATACTTGGCCTTTGGGTTAGGGTCTAAATGTTTAATACTTAGACTTCGAGGGGTGCTTTGTAGTATTAGTATTAAACTCATAGTTTCATGCATCAGATGTAACCATGTGTTCATCCTTTCGAGCTATCTCTTTGTCCCACACCCTGCAGAAAAATCTTAATCTCCAATACTTGCTTTCACCTTGTACTTCTTGCTCTTACAAGGATCCATTCATTTTGGAATTCTATGTCTTGGTAATTATCTAATCCCAAATACCAACTTGGGTCCAGAAAACTAAAGAACTTTCTTTGGCCACAAGAATATTAGTAAGTGTGATACCAGCAAAGGTAAATATATGAATATAAGATCATGTCCTCTTGGCACACTCTCTCCTAGAATCCATTTTTCTTGTTGTGAAGAAGCTCAAGAAGGATGAGAGTCCTTGTGGCTGACTCAGACTTTCCTACCTGAGGCTGATTGCAAACTTCCAGCTGAGAGCAACATTGAAGTGTTCCCAGAACAATAATGGGCAGATAAGCCTTGCAGCCAACTCAATCAATCCACAGATATATAAAATGTGATAATTATTACTTTTTTTTGGTCTGTGTGTCACACCCGGTGACACTCAGGGGTTACTCCTGCTATGCACTCAGAAATTGCTCCTGGCTTGGGGGACCATATGGGATGCCGAGGATCAAGCCGAGATCTGCCCTGTGTCAGCCACGTGCAAGGCAAGTGCCCTACTGCTGCGCTACAGCTTCAGCCCTAATTATTACATTTTGAGTGTTTAGTCTATGTAATAATAGGTCATGGATATGTAGATTTTTTCTCCCTCCAGGTCCCATATACAGACCAAATGGAAACAGTTCCAAGTTATATTGGTTTCACAAAAGGCACAGCTTTTGTTTAGCCTAGAAAAATATTATTCATCTTGTAATCTTAAAATATTTCTATTTTACAAATGCAAATAATGTGACTCAGTAGGTTAATTTGGAATCACTTGTGATGTTCTGATTCAGTAACCCTAGGATGTTTGGACAGATATTTGTCAAGACATCTTCAATTTTGAGAGCAATTTAAAATCAGAATCATGTTAAAATATCCAACAGTCTTTTTATACTCAAAATTTCTATTGAGAGGCCAGAGAGTATCATAGAGATAGGGCATTTGCCTTGCATGCAGACGGATGGTAGTTCAAATCCTGGCATCCC